>NC_034593.1:99563178-99584118 GCF_900095145.1 Mus pahari | reverse complement strand
ACACACACACACACACACACATCATACTAAATCCAAAACACACAGAAAGAAAGAAAGAAAAAAAGAAAGAAAGAAAGAAAGAAAGAAAGAAAGAAAGAAAGAAAGAAAGAAAGAAAGAAAGAAAGAAAGAAAGAAAGAAAAGAAAATTAGAAAAGAATATCTAAAGCTAACTATGGTATCTAAGGTAGGCTAGAGACCTTTCTCAAGAGGAGAATGAGCAAGAGGTGAGAAAGTCTGAGGGAATACACAGGCTAGAACAGCCCCACCAGCAGATACCTACAGTGAGGTCCCTGTTAAAGTATTTCCTTAAGTGTAGAGAGGGAGAAGAGAGGGACTGGAGGTGAGAGAGGAAGGCTGGGCAGAGAGGCCTTTGGATGGGCTGTGCATGTCATCCCACTGGCTTTTCCTTGAAAAAAAACAAAAAACAAAACAAAAAACAAAACTGGAGCGTCAATGAAGGGTTTAATCAAGAGAATGGCTTCTGTCTAATTAGTGTCATGTTCTATCAGAAGTAATCAGCCACAAGTTATACCTGTCAACATGTCCAAACTGTTTGTCTACTCTGAGTTAGCTTCCATTATGACAGATTTGACTTTGAAATGCTTGGCTCCTCAAAGGGGTAGAGATTTGCCTCTCTGGTGTGAACTTCTGACTTCTGTTTTCCTTCTGGAGCTACCTGTTAAACATCTATTTCCCAGGCTTATTTAGAAAGGTAAATCTGTCTCAGAACTTAATTGTACATTAGCTAAAATGAAATAAAACACTATTCGTATGATATCTGCTGCTTGGGTGTAAAAGGTATTTTAGAAGCAAGTTCAGGTCACAGTTTGTCACATCAGAACTAGAAAGTGTTTTATGGAATCACTGTGAGAACATGGCTGAAATCCATTGTATTAGTTAACTTTTCCATCACCAGAACAGAATATGTGAGTAGATCAACTCCAAAAGGAGAAAAGGTTTACATTGGTGTACAGTCTACGAAGTTTAAGTTGATGGTTTCTTTCATCTACAGCAAAGCAAAATTCCATATCTATGACCTCGTGTTGTAGCAAAGCAGCTTGGGAAACAAAGACAATTGGCTAAAGCTAGTGCTGCAGACATACTTAGAAGACTTGGAAACCTGCCTTCTAATGCCTGTCTTCTCTGGTTTCCTTTCTGCTGTTGTGATAAACCACTCTGACCAAAAGCAACTTATGGGAAGGAGGGAAGGATTTATTGGCTTTAAGATTTTGGGTCATAGTCAATCACTGAGTGAAATCAGGGCAGGAACTGGAAGCAACACCATGGAGAACACTGTGTCGGCTTGCTCTCAGGCTCACACTTAGCTCATAGGATCGATCACCTACCCAGTGATATGTCCCCCACCCCCTCCACCCACTGTCATTGCTGGGGTTAGAGACACCAGCCACCATCCCTAGCCTCTTAAGTGGATTTTAGGAACTCAAATTCAGGTCCTCTTGGTTGTCTGATGCATTCCTGGCAGCTATTTCACCAGCCCTTGAGTCTTTTGAATTTAAGACAATTAAAGAATCAAAAGCTGAGAATGTAAGCTTTTTAATCCTTTAAATGAATGATTTGTAGTGGTGCTATACAGTTTTTCTAGTTACCTTGTTTGGAATCAATTGAGAACACATTCACAAATACCAGCTTGACTTTGCACAACCAATTTGATCCCTATGGGTCAACCTGGTTGGACACAGTGTAAGGAGGATTCTTTGCATGGACCCGGATGGGAGAAGGCTATGTATGGGTTAGATGATGGGATATAAGGCAGGTACGGAGCCTTTTTTTTCCTCTGTGACTTCAATAGGGTTTTAGATTCCCACCCCAGTGACTACACTTCCCTTCCCATTCTTTCTCTCTGTTTCAGGAGCTTTGGGACTAGAGGGGCCCAGGAAATCTTTATTCAGCATCATTTTATTATTAGACCACTGTCAGTGATAACAGGACCTCTTATCTCATTTAAATTCTTTGAACAAATGAGATTAAAACATTATGGAAACTAGACTCTTGGGTTAATCCCTTACCCTAGCAAGACACTGGCATCTTAGTTCATGCCAATAAGATCATCTCCATTGAACTTACAGGATGAAATTCATTAAGTTGAATGCTCTTGTAGGATTCTATATTCTTATAGTTAATGTTTGCCCAGGGTTATTCTTAATAAGCACTTTAATGGCTCTAAAAATTGCTTGTTTCACTTTAATAGAGGTTGAGGGGAAAATCATATGATGTTGCTGGGGAAAAATGTCATTACATTCAAATAATGCAGGGTTTGTCTCAGAGTTAGTAAGTCATATTTGAACTAGACAAAACTGAATGAAAAAAAGAAAAGAAGAGAAAAACCTCTCTGCGTAACAGGCTGCGAATAATGCATTCTTTTGAAAAAGGCACATAAAATGGAATATCAGTTTAGATATTTTAAAACATGTTTATATTTTATGTTTTAGTATGTGTCTCTGCGTGAGTGTATATGCATGTCATTGGTGGAGTTACCTAGAGAGTCCAGAAGAGAGTGTTGAATCCCCTGTAGTCGAAGGTACAGGGATTGGGAGCTACTAACAAGGCTAGAAATAAAATTTAGGTCCCCTGGAAGAGCTGAAAGGATTTAACCATTCAGCATCTCTAAAGCATCAACTTAGACCTTTCCAGGGGCCTGTACAGTCATTCAGGTGTGGTTCATAAACATGGCAAACATTCTGAAGGAAACTTTAGTGTGGTAAGTACTTTTCTGTGTATGGAATTACTCTTTTATGGTACTCCTACTATCCTCTTTTACAAACAAAGAAAATGAGATATGGAAATAACAGGAACCCACCTGAATTTATAATTATGCCAATGCCCACAAAATCTGTTGCCCATCTCCATAGGATCTGAGTGGTCACAATCCAGGGCGCCATTTTTAAAGTAGGGGTTTGGGGTTCCTTTTAGAGGATGCACTGTGACAGCCCAGTCTCAGGAAGAATAGACTTCAGTCTTGTGTTGTACTAAAGAGAATATGGCATTTTGTTGTTACTTATTTTAACTCCTGGAAGAAGGAAAATTATGATTATGTGGAATTCAACATATTTCATGTGTGAAGTCCACAAGGAAAACAGAAAACAAAGTAACATAATACTTGAAAGAAGTCCTAATTAAAAGATGTAAAAGTACTTAAAGGAAACACTGATCTTGAACAATGGACCTTTGAAATGCCTGAGTGGAAATCAGAAAACTATCAAGATTGCAAGCACCAATGTCTACACATTTCAATAATTTTGTTTATTTTAATTAAAATATACTTTATTTTATTTATCAATAAATTTACACCTAAATTTAGTGGGTTTTGTGGATTGGTTTTCTGTGTGTGTGTGTGTGTGTGTGTGTGTGTGTGTGTGTATGTGTGTGTGTGTGCACATGCACATGCATGTTGCTAAGTATATTATGATTTAATAGACTTTTAAGCACAAGAAAATAAAAGAAAAATTTCAGGTTATTTATGTGAAATCATAAAACAAAGTAAATAAATAAAAATAGAAAACCATTTCTACAATACAAAATTATAAATCATTTTTTCTAAGAGGACCAGTGCCAACAGATTCATCCAAAAATTAATCATGGCTGTTTCCTATTGTGTGGATCAATATTATTATATTAATTTCAGTGTTCCAATTTTCTTCTTTCTCTTTTTTTCCATGTTATTTTCTTGGTACATTTTTTATGCATCTAAAACTTTAAAATGGTCTGAAGCTAACATCTTTACATCCTTCTCATCTGTTTCCCTGACTCATATACTGTCTAGGAAACATGTTCCGGAAAAAAAAATCAGTATTCTAAGTAACAGCCAGGGTCTCTGAAAGTATCATTGACAGTAAGAAGTAGGCTATGGAAGTAATCAAATGTAGCTAGGTTAGAGTTAATAACTCATCTAACAACCAGAATCATACGCACAAAATAACTGAGAAGTTACTTAGTTCAGCTCTGAACTTGTTTTGGATAACGTTCAAATATATTAAACCTATTGGAACTCATTTCTACTATGATTCCCTCAAGCTAGACTCTTTGCTTTTCTTCCCAAAAATATTATTCTGTTTGCCATGGATAATTTATACTTTGTATTCTTGTTTTGCTACCATTATATGTTCTTTTCCTCAAAATAAAAAAAAAAATCAAGGCTTCCTGTGTACTTCACTCACATATTAAGTACTCCTCTCTACACTATGAGAAATATACATTAGGTCTAAGCTACAGAATTTTTTTATTAGATATCTATTTTCATCTCCAACTGAGCTTCAATATATTTATAGTTTTCTTTAAATCTTGAATGATAAATATAATATAGTATTCTGTCATTTTGATATCATCCTGTTGGTTCAAATTCCAGAATAATGGAAATTTGCTGTTTAGGTCAAAAACTCTCTATAAATACGGAGCTAGGTGAAAGGCACACCACAGAACAATGACTGTGCAGGCATTCCGTTCTCTCCTTTAGAATGCAAATTATAGCTTATGTATAAAAGGGTTCTGGGATGAACAAGGAGACGTACACTGGAGATTAGCATGTTGCTCTGCCTCTGGTATAGTAAACAATGATTGAAAAGTGAAAACACTCATTTGGACCCTATGACCACATCACATAAAAACCAGTTGGCTCCTTGGTTTTCTCAGCTTTTCAGACAGCCTATATGAACTGGCCCTGACAAGTGATTTCTGCTAATAAAGAGGCTGAGTCTGGTTTTGCTGGGTATTTTCTTAGGCTTCTCTGTATCTTCTTGTCATCTCTATCTCAGAGACTCAATGAGATGATTACCTGCCTTCTTCAGCAGGAAAAAGGACTGTCTTCCATCCAATACCAGCTATGACAGGAGCAATGGCTAAGGCAGCAGGAACTTTGGTTGTATCATCAGGAATGAGGCAGTAACAAATGCTGCTGGAGTCACAATGCCTGGCAGAGTTGCCCTATGACTTTTGACCAGGGTCTTTCATGGCAGTCACTGCAAGACGTTTTTTTCTTTCTCCAGAACATACTACTTCCAACCATTTTGAGGCATTAGTCCTTGGGTTGACACTACTGCCTATGAATTCTGGACCAGGAACAGCTCCACCACCATTGTGAAGAGTTATAATTATCGTGATATTGATAGTTTGACAATGAATCAGTTATTTCCTTTTGCATAGATAAACACATATATCATACACTCTACTACACTACACTACACACACACACACACACACACACACACACACACACACACAAACACACACACTGAGAGGATTTTGAGCAAGGCTGACTCCATGCCAGGTTGTAAAGTGCCAGTCTAGGAGATTAGGTCTACATTTCTGTTTTCCAGAAGTGAGCAGAGCAGTTCCTGAGAAAACCACAGCCCACAGGCAGCCAATCGGAAGCTGCCCCACCATCTGGCCTGAGCCCAAAATAGTCAGCATCTATTCTGGAAACCCCACAGAATCCTAGCCAATCTCAGAAACACCTATATTCCTAGAAATAGAGGTAACAAATCAGGATAAAGGTCACCTACTCACTCAGAGAATTCCCCTAATCAGCTTTAAATTGAGCCTGTGAGCTCACCCCAGGGTCACCATTTTGATGAATGGTTGACCCCTGTATGCTGGATTTCTGCAGCACAAAACGTTCTTTGCTTTTGTATCCTATTTGAGTCTGGAGTATCATTCTTTGGTGTTCCACAGACCCTTACCACACCACACCACACACACACACACACACACACACACACACACAAAGTGGGTTATTTTTTCTGTTTTCCTGTATGCATTTTTGATTTCTTTGTTGACAGGCCTGACAGATGGAAGACACTAATTCAAAGATAGTCCTTTTCGTAGAGAAAGAAGATTTCAAGTAGTAATACAATGCCTAATTAATGAGCTAAGGCAAACCAAGGGACTATTCTGAGAAATCTTCAGTGATTTAGAGCTCAGGTAATTATATCCAAAGATAGTTATGATGGGTCAGAAGTCAAAGAGGTGGAAAAAGTGATCTTAGTTATTTTAAATTGATTTATAAGTTATGAATCCTTAAATTCATTAATCCAACAAATATTTGCTAAATTCCTGCCATGTGACAGACACTTGATCCATGAAAATATGAAAATGAGCAACAGAGACGAAATCTCTGCTGCCATGAAATTGACAACTTTGCAGAGAATAAAGACATCAGGCAGATATTAAGTGATTATTTAATCAGACTTGTGATAAATGTTATGTATACATGTAAGGTTTTATTAGAGTGATCATACAGTTCTCAGGAGCCAGAGAGATAGCAAGACGTGCATATACCAGGCAGAAAATGCTGGCAGTTAAAATTCCTTTCTATAGAAATAAAAATAAATATTAAAATTCATAAAATATTTTTATCTGAAATTGTTTTTAGGTATCAGATTTGTTACCAGCTATCCGAGTCATTTAATAACTAATGGATAGCAATGTATCGCTTATAATTCAACATTCAACATTGTAAGATAAGCACAAGGTTTTAAATAGCCTGCTGATGAACTCCAAAGAAATTTCATCAAGGCATTTAATTGTATGGAAAAGAACTGAGGTATACACTAAAAATGTCACCAAACAGGAATATAAGGTGGAGCATGTGCGTGGCAGTCAGGGTATCTGAGTGCTATTTACATAGTTTTTTGAGGTTAAAAATTATAACATGGTTTGATTTATTCCAAACTAAAGGTTTGCATAAAAGATTAATAAATCTATTTTCAAAAGCCATGTTGTAATACAATTAGCAGGAGAAGTGAAATCTGGATGTTTCCAGAATGCTCATAGCACGTGAAAGTAGACAGGGAGACAGGAAGTCCCCTGGAAGGCCAGAAAGAAGCATCATGGTCAGAGATGAGAACATCTCAGAGAGGAGAAGGCACCGAAGCGGGTGCTTTAAAGACTGCAAAAGAATAAGGTGTGTGTGGGGAAGGCTAGACACGGGTAATTTCACTAAACGAGAGATACTGGTTACTGTAAAGAAAATACAATAGTCTCCGTGTGGGCTTTGAATGCCTAACTATGGGGTTGAGATTGTATTTGCTAGTTTATGCTGTTGGGTTCAGAACGGAAGCTGAGGAAAACTCACTTCGGAGATGGAAGCTTAAAAAACGAAAGCTTTCTTTTCTGAACACTCAGGGAGATGGTCAGTCTGGGGACCGAACTGTGTCCCTGAAGGGAGGTCCCACAACATTTTTATAGGATGCAAACACACAACAAGGGGGATCAGGGTGGGCTGTTGCGTTGACCAATCATATTCTGACACAAGGAAGTTAACATTGGTGACCTGGACTTACCCAGGTCACCTGGTTTCAGGGTCTTTCAACTGGCTTTTTCAGTCAGGTGCCCTGTGGACTCTGTCCTCGAGTGATAAAGGAACAAAGGCACGGGCAAGCTGCACGAAGTCAGTTAAGCGAAGATAGAAAGCAGTTTTGATGTATGAGCCTCGGTTAAGAGAACAGGATAACAACATCCCACTCCGTCTTTACACCCCTTACCAGTTACCAGACAAATAGGAAACATCTGAAGTAGCAGGACAGGAGCTGGGATCTTGGGCCTGGGAAGATGCTCTGAGTTCTGATACTCCCAGCGAGGTGGAACTGACTCCTGATGTGGCTGGACCCAGGAAACTGTCTCCTAACAATGCCAGTGAAGGCTCGGTGGCACGTGGGTGCTAGATCAAAGTAGAAACCAGTCTGGCCAAACAATGGTGACAGTAAGTTTCCAAAAGTAGTTGCTAGTAATGGAGAAAATAAATACCTGAAGCCTACAATTGTGGTCAACCCGTCTTGTTGAATTGGGAGGAGGGCATGCGTACTTCCTGGTACTTTCCTTCCGTTGAACAAAGACAAATGAAAATTACTCCTTTCATTCACCGACCAAATGCAAACTGCAGGAAAGGGAGGATTCCAGGGAGGGCCATTTGTGGTCTCTCGGTTGCTATGTGTGGGTGGTCAACATTGTTTGGTTTTGTTTTCTGATGCACAACTTAAACTATTTTATCATTATAAACGCGGCTGTATTAAGAACTAAAGGGAGAAACTCGAGGGGTCTAGAAGCAACAGAAGGAGCTCATTTTGTACCATAAAATGCTGCGGTGTTGGCCCCTTGTACGTGCATGGGTCACTGAGTCAGAAACATTGCTGAAAGGTAGGACGAGCCATAGACTCCTTCCTTATTGTCTTTATCATGAAGGGAAATGGGAGTGCATAGAACGCCAAAGGCTGTCAAACCTGGCAAATTCCCATGTGCTCACTCAGAACATGTGACCACATTGTCAAAACTCTTTGGGGAAAGATTGGGTGAATGGAAATGGAGGTGGAGTGGAAGCTAATTACAATTCTAGGTCTGCCCATCCCTTCCTCCCGTCCCTCCCCTCCCCGCTCCCTTTCTTTGCCTCTGCCCCTTCCTTTCTTCCTGCCTTACATGCCTTCTAAAATCGTAAGCTAGGCAAACTGAAATCCTAAGGCCTGTGCTAATTTTCAGGATACATTTTGTACGCTTTCCATTTAGACATTAATCAGGAAGTTGGTCTTTTAGAAGTGTGAATCATGAATAGTGAATATGAAGCATTTTAAGAATGTAACAGGAAAGATATTAGCACTTTGGGGACAGCTGCTTAGTGGAGGGAAAGAGCTAATGAATACTCTAAGTTATCCAGCTCCTTTCATCCATGGTAATTAGCCTTAACAAGGCAAGTTAAAAAAAATTTCCTTCCAAGTCTTGTACGGTGTAACTTCCCACTTAGCATTTCTTGTCTCTTTACAAGCCGTATAACCTGAGGCAATCCACAATGCTCCCTGTGGGAGAGATGTATTTGAAAGTTATGCTTAAGGCACTTGCCTTGACTAATTTTATGGGGAAAAAAAAACAACCCACAATTTGAACATTTATTCTTTTATTTTGATAGTCAAGAATTTGGTATTTGGATTTAGATTTTGTTTTATTTTATTTTACAAATATAAAATAAGACCACAAATCATAACCCAAATGTATTTTGATTAACACTGATAAAGTATTCTTAAATAAAATGTTAAAATACATATAATTTATTGAAGGGACAGAAATATCACAATTCACTGCCACATCTATAAGAATTATAAATACTGGGCTACCTTGTAATTGACAGCTGTCGGTAGGTATCAAAAGATTATCTTGAGCTTTCTTAGAATTTACTTGAACATATTTATGTTCCTATCTTTCCTTTCTGCCTGTAGAGATGCATGCGTGTGTGCAAGCACACACACACACACACACACACACACACACATACACTATCCTTTTTCAGAGTTTATAAACACTTTCTCATCCACCCCCACAGCTTTTCACCCTGTTGCACATTTCTGAAGTTGGTCACTCCTTATGGTGACAGTGAGGGAGATATTTTATTGATCTCCTACCTCCCACACAATTTATCGGAGGTTGACACACTCCTGCCATTTTTTTTTTCCTCTTGTGGAGTCTGAAGGGCCCATTCATTATAGAGATAGCTTCACTAAAACGGCAACTCCAAACTTCTAGAGGATTAAGCCATTTAGCCACAGAGTCAAATCCTCTGCAACCTTACGACAATCAATGTTTCCCATCCTTCCCTATGAAGTTAAAAGCCTATATATGGATTTTTCTTTGATTTTTGTAAGTGCCTTTTAAATGGCTTTTATATAATCCTATGTCTCTGAGAAGAATTCTTCTTTATATCTCCTTGGCAATTTAAAACAAAGAATGCGTTTTTTTAAAGATCTTGAACTGATATCAATACTTTACGTACTGATATTAGGTTAATATACCATTGCATTACTTTCTTTTCTCTTTGCTTTTCTGTTTGGACTGGATGTTGGACTTCACCTATGATTGTCAAGGATTAAGGCAAAAGCTGAGCCCCGTCTTCTTGATCATGTCCCCACCCTGAGTTTCATTAAGCATTCTTGCCTCTAGGACATAGACGCAGAGCTTATGTCTCCAGTAAAAAAGAACTCTTTTGATAAAATATACAGACAGGATGCTTCCCTGGACTTGGGTAGAGTAAGGAATTTTGCCTGTTCTGTCCTCCACCCTGATGTGGACCCTCTTGTCTGTGTCTTTAGTCACAACTCTATCTTCTAGTACCTCTTGTGGCAGACACCAACAAGTACCTGCTGAGGAAGCCAATGTGTAAGTGAATGGCTGTTGACTGAAGGGCTGGTCTGGTTTTTCTCATTGCTCTAGTATTCTAACTCAGTAGGCTTTCTTGGGAAAATGAATCCTTGATTTCCCTCAAGAATTAAAGAATGGAAGGAAACAGAAAAAAAAACTTTAATAAAAGTATGTTGGAATAAGGAAGAAAATTCAGAGACTTTGGCATATGGTTTAATAAATTTATCCCTCCTAAACTAGAAGGAATTTCCACTAGTGAAATTCAACAGTGGCACTACTTAATCTTTGATTCTGTTAGTTCTGGGATGCAATGTTGATTTAAGGTGGTGGTGAAAGAACTAGCCAAAAGGAAATCAAATAACAGCCAACTATGATTAATAGGATAATTATCAGGTACTGGAAATTTACCATCCAAGTTCACAAAGCCTAGACAAGATCAATGTTACATTGAGATTTCTGAAAAGCAATGAATTCTTTTTTTTTTTTTACTAAGTTTTGAAACCACATGTTTACTTACTGTAAATTACATAGTCACTAAATTTTAAATATTAGGACTAAGAATTATGGGTTCAAAACATGCTAATATAAACTTGAAGTATTATTTTTGTTACAAGAAAAGGGTTGTTTAGGAAATATAAGGAACTAAGCAGACCAGAGAGAGCCATGGCAAGGACACTGTACTGGTGTTCTGATTGGCTATATCTACTTAATTTAATATCTTGAAGTGATTGACATACTTAGGAAACATAATTTAAATTTAAATATTGAAATCCCTTTAATTTCTCTGCTCTCTCCTTATTTAAAATTAATCGTTCTGACCCCAAGCTCCCTCGGCACTGTCTTCTCAGTTCTAATCACATGCAGTTCCTATTCCCGAGCATTTCCATTCCTTGCCTTCCTTCTTTTATGAGACCTGGAGCCACCTGCCTCATTCATTTTCTTTCTCTAAACCACTAAAGAAACTTCCCACACGTGTGAGCACAAATGGGGAAGGCAAGAAAGAATCTCTTTAACAGTGATACCAGGAGAGCAAGCTACAGGTCCCATTTTCTCCTTATTTTAGAGTCAGCGTTCCAAGTGGATGACATTGATGAAGTCATTTAGCCTTCTGACCTAGTTTCTTATTCATAAGATGATGAGAAAAGTCACAAAATAAAATCAAAAGGGAATGGTAAGTGGGCTGCCTGCCATCTCTAAAGGGCTGTTCCACTATTTGTATTATGTTGACATTTTAGTCTATGGGGTCTCTTCGGTCTCTCTCCCTTCTGCAAGCATGTCTAGTGAAAACCACTAGTTTACCTCAAGTTTTAAATTATGGGTCTCATCTATAATTTTCTTTCACCTCATGTTAACGTTAATTGTTTTCCTCCTGTATTTAAGGCATCAAAGGATTAAGGAGTTAAAAGGGTATTGATTTTACCATTAGAAATTACAATATCACTAGATTACAGCACATGACAGTACAATGTATGGAAAACAAAGTTCAGAAACTGCCCCTCAGTTGCATTACCAACAGTGCAGAGACATATAAAATCTCTACAATGAAACTATAATTATTCCTTTTTTTTAAAAAAAAAAAAAAAAGGTAAGGCACTACTTATGGGACTCTTGAGGAGATTCGTAAGATGATACATTTTAAACATCATAAACACATCACCTGGTGGTCAGAATACTTTCAACAAATTTGCTCATTACTATAGGAAGAGAGAGGTAAGTTTGGGCTGCCGGCTCTGAGAGTACCAGGGGGCCACTCAGGGAGAGGGAACAGATCAGATATGAGTGTTCAAATCGGGTATTCTGTGCGAGATGGCTAGCCAGACTCTACCCATATTAGAGAGCTTGGGGGTTCCTTGAGACATGATGCCTGAAAGAATAAAATGAGTGAGCCATTGAGAAAAATTCTGACACCAACTTTAGGCCTCCACATGTGAACATGCATAACCATATCCCAACACCACCACCACACAAACCATACATAGATAAATGTAAAATAGGAGAATAAATGAATAAGATTTGCAGAGAGCTCAAGAATGAGTAAAGGCTTCACACAGGCAACATAAATCTACAACACACACACCAGAAGCTGTTAGCAACTGTAGGTGGTTCCTTAGTCTCATATTTACTCATCACTTTCATTTCACCACTGTCATCTCTGACTTCCCAATGTCTTTCAAACCTACATAAGTTGTTCAATGCTCACTGCACTTCTCCCTTCCTGGCACTTTTCTCCAGCCACAAACCCTCCAGCGACTCTCTTTCCCTACAGTCATTCACTGTCATGACCTGAGGTATTTGGGTAGATGTCACAGATAGCATGGGGTGCTGACTGACTCTCCTTCCCTGTCCATTGCATGTGTGTCAACCCTTAGCCCCCTTTTCCCTTCTAAGGCCTTTCTGGGCCTTGCGTTGTCTATCTCCATATTGCATTGCATGCTTCTTTCAGTCAGAAGACCCTGTTTCCCCTTCCTGCATCACCTGGAGTCTTCCAGCATGCAGCTCCCACGATTGGTCCTTCTGTCCTCTTTCTAGGATCAGCCTCCTGGTTGGTTGGTTTGTTGGTTTGTTGGTTTGTTGGTTTGTTGGTTTGTTTGTTTGTTTGTTTGTTTGATTTCCTTGGACTGAATACCATCCCTCACCAAAGTGAGCTTCATTATTGAAGCTCATACTATCATTTCCCTTCTCAAATATATCACTTAAGCAAAAGGTAAAAGATAAGTAGCCCTACAAAATGAGGAGATTCGAAACAGTCCTTCATGTCACGTCTCCTCACCAGCACCCCATTTCTCTAATCATCATAATAGAATCCTGACGGAATTGCCCACACCTGCATTTTCTACTAGGTAAAGCTCAAACCGTTCTCTGACCAATGTAACTACGCTTTCCCCTCAAACCTTGAAGAAGATGACTCTTGCCAGAACCACACCTGCTCTTCGCAGCACCAAAGGCAGTGGTAAGAACTGAGATTCATCTTTTGGGCTGACACACTGTACCATGTCTTTTTCTCTTTCACTGTTGGAATATTCGGCCCTTGTGTTTTTGAAACCTCCTGCCTTGATTCTTTCCAGTAGCCCATTTTTTTTGCTGTTGATGACATCACTAGATTCCTGAGACTCTTAAGCAGCCTGCTTTCTCTTTACTACCTGTATATCTAGCCAGCTAGTCTCCTAGCTTTCAAAGTGAAGACTTGGTTGATGATTCTGATTTCTTACCTCTGAACTCTAGAGTGAGTCGCTGCCTACCTCATTTTGTTTACTATTTATTAAGTATTTCAAGATGAACTTACCTAAAAAGCAAACGTATTCCTACATTCTACCCCAAATCACTTCATTGACTGACACTTACATGTCAATTTCATCCTTTTCTGTTTGCTGCTTGGGAAAAAAATTCTTGGAGTCTCTCTCTCTCTCTCTCTCTCTCTCTCTCTCTCTCTCTGTGTGTGTGTGTGTGTGTGTGTGTGTGTGTTATCCAAGCCTTTGTGCTAGACAGGTACTCTGCTATTGAGTTTCAGTCGCCACCTACATTATTATTACATACAAAATAGTGGCTTGGCATTTCTTCTTCATATCATTCCACATATTATCAATCCACACATCTAAGTTATTATAATCTCCCTTTTGGTTATGTTCAGAATGGGTTAGTTTTCATTTCTACTCATGTTTCCTATAGACCATGAATAGGTTCAGAACAACTCTTACATAGCAGCCTTATTTATAATAGCCAGAAGCTGAAAAGAACCCAGATGTCCCTCAACAGAGGAATAGATACAGAAAATGTGGTACATTTACACAATGGAGTGTGTATTTCTGCGTCATGCCACAGGCGCCGTGTCTGCGTGGGCAGAAAACACCTTGGACTGGGTTCGTACTGAAAAGCTAAACAACCTAAAATAGGGATGAGCTACAAGGAAGAAACATTATTTATTAATTGGACACGGGAGAACCCAACCCTCTCCCGCATGTCCCATTGTCTCTCTGTGTGTCTCTCTCAATGTTGCATTTCTCAATGTTGCGCGGTCCGGTCCTCAGCGAGCTGTGTCCAGAAGGTGGGTCCAATGAGAGGGTGGTGACGATTGGTCCAGGTGACGAGTTGGCGTTGACAGTGGGTGGTCTGAGGATGCTGTATTCTGGGACACTGGGTAGCACTCTGGTATTCCTGTGGAGGGGGAGTGGTTAGTGGGGGTAGGAGACACCAACAATGGAGTACTACTCAGCTATTAAAAACAATGACTTCATGAAATTTGCAGGCAATGGATAGAACCAAAAAATATCATCCTCAGCGATACTCCAGTCACAAGAGAACACACATGGTATGTACTTACTGATAAATGTATATTAGGCTAAAAGCTGAGAATACCCATAATACAATTCACAGACCATATGAAATTCAAGAAGAAGAAACACCAAAGTGTGGATGCCTCAGTCCTTCTTAGAAGGGGGAACAAAATACTCACAGGAGGTAGAGGGTGGGAGAGACTTGGGAGGAAGAGAGGAGGGGAGGGGGAAAAGGAGAGCAGGATCAGGTATGAGAGGAGACAGGGATGATTTATAGAAGGTCAGGAATTTGAACAGAGGTATGTAGCAATGGGAGATGGGGAACTGCGGGTAGCCACAAGAAAGTTCTAGATGCCAGGAAAGCAAGAAACTCCCAGGCCCCAATGGGGATGAGATTAACTGAAATGCCCAGCAAAGGGGAAAAAGAACCTGTAGAGACTGAGTTTGGGCAAGGCCCCTGGTTGGAGGATGGGACCACCCACACATCTCCAAATTTTTAACCCAGAATTGCTCATGTCTACAGGAAATACAGGGACAAAGTGTAGAGCAGAGACTGAAGGACAGGCCATCCAGAGGCTGCCCCACCTGGGGATCCATCCTGTATACAGTTACCAAACCCAGACACTATTGCTGATGTGATGAAGTGCTTGCTGACAGGAGACTGATACAGCTGTCTCCTAAGAAGCTTTACCAGACCCTGACAAATACAGATGCGGATACACAGCCAACCATTTGACTGAGCATAGGGTCCCCATTGGAGGAGTTAGGGAAAGGACTGAAGGAGCTGATGGGGTTTGCAACTCCCTAGAAAGAACAACAGTAGCAACCAACTAGACCCTCCCTCAACAGCTCTCAGGGACTAAACCACCAACCAAAGAGTACACATGGAGGGACCCATGACTCCAGCTGCAGGTGTAGCAGAGGATTGCCTTATCTGGCATCAATGAGGGTGGGAGAGTACCCTCATAGAAGCAGGGGTAAAGGGACAGGATAGGAGGTTTTCAGAGGAGAAATTGGGAAAGGGGATAACATTTGAAATGTAAATTAATAAAATATCAAATAAAACAAACAAACAAAACAATCAAACCGAGTCATACTGTACTGTTCCTTTGTTAAGATACTTTCCTACATTTAGTATCACTGATATGAGAATCAGATTATTTAGGGAGTTTTCTACTCAGCTAGATTTCTACTGCTGTGAAAAACTCCATGCCCAAAAGAAACTTGGGTAGGAAAGGAATTATTTCATTTTATATCTTATAATTCATCAAACAAGGTACTGAAGGCTAGAACTCAAGGCAGGAACCTGGAGGTAGGAATTGAAATAGAGGCTAAGAAAGAAGACTGCCTACTGGTTTGTGGGTATGGCTTTCTCAGTCTGCTTTCTAGTACAACTCAGGACTACTCCCCCAGAGATAGTAGCGTCCAACATTGTCTGGGCCCTCCCACTTCAAGTAGTAACCAAGAGAGTGATCTACAAATTTTCCCACAGAGCAGTCTGAGGGAAGCATTTTCTCAGTTGGAATCAATTCTCAATCCTAGGTGACTGTCTTTTGTGTCATCGATCAAAAACCAATCAGAACATACCCTGACTTTGTGTTTTTCTATTGTCCTATTTGCTTAGTTTACAAATCTTATAACCCTCATTTATGGAGAAGACTTTTATTACATATCTTATGCTTGCTCTTCTATCTGAAATTTTTCTTCCCAGATCTAAACAACCCACACGAATTTTCCTCAATTCTCTGCTGATTTTCTACCATTTTAATGAAACTTTGCTTTAGCACCTAAGAAGAATACCCCTAATCCACCCTTGCTATTTTCAATCCTGCTTGCTCTGCTATGTTTTTTTTTTTTCCCAATTCTAACATTTGTTCCTCTTTAATCAAGTGAATGTCTGTTTGTTTATTGACCACCATTAACTGCATGGCAGTAGCTTTGGGATAGCACCTATACCCCAGGCCTCTCTGCCACCATTTGTCTTTACCTGAAACACACATAAGAAAATGTATGCTGAGTAACCAAGTGAATGAACAAGCCCCTTGGTTAGCCATGGAAAGCTAAGATAGGATCATCCCTTACAGCACTGTACTCAGAGGAAGATGTGCTCTCGAATTATGTGTATGGTAGCGTACAATTTTAGAGTACATTTTTCTGACTTTTTTGGACATTTCTCTCATATTCAAACCTTGCTTTTGAGAATCACATACTTAATCAAACACATGGCATCTGCAGCTCTAACAGGGTTGCATCTTGATGGTCTCACAATGGTGGCGCAAGCAATTGTTTTGTTTTTAGTAGAGCTGGCTTGGGAATTTCTACTTATACTCTAAATGCCATTGAAAAGCCACAGAATATTACACAAAGTATGCCAGTGTGAGAAATACCATCAACTGCCATTTCCTTTCAAACTGGGCTTCTGCACAGTCTACTGTTCCAAATTTGGAGAAAAGCAAATCCAAGTTACCTTAA
This sequence comes from Mus pahari, assembly GCF_900095145.1. Taxonomy (NCBI): domain Eukaryota; kingdom Metazoa; phylum Chordata; class Mammalia; order Rodentia; family Muridae; genus Mus; species Mus pahari. The sequence continues at coordinate 99,567,244 of NC_034593.1, read as the reverse complement.
ACAGAAAAACAAACAGAAAACGCTGACTTTTTGAAACAGAAAACAGTGTTTAACTGTGGGAGCACCATATTATCCTAGTGTCTGATGGGTATTTTCTGAGTCACCACACTTGGGCTGAGCTTTGATAGCGTAGTCAAAATTATGCTATCAAATAATAGTCATAATTTCTGAAAAAAATGAAAGGTTATTTTAGATAGTCATGGCTGGTGGAGGGAACTTCTCCTCCCCTCTCCTCTCCTCCCCTCCTCTTTTCCCCTCCTCCCCTCCTCGCCTCTCCTCTCCCCCCCTCTCCTCACTTCCCCTCTTCTCTGCTCTCCCTCACTGGCTGATGATTGAACCCAGGGCCTTACCACAAAGCTGTATTCCCAGGCTTATTTATTCATTTATTATGGTGATTTCAGAATTTGGGAAATAGGAATAATAATGTTTTGTGGTCATAGAAATAAGCAATTCACATTTTACATTCAGCATGCATTTACTACCACTCTATTGTTATTAATGGCTCTAGTATACTGTAATTAGAGTTATTCACTATTGGTCTTTAATTGGGAGCTGGATTTCTGCAGGATACAGACAACCTATTCACTTTGTAAAGGGAACCTACGATTCTGAGTCTGGAGGATTGCCTCCCAAAACAGAAGTGTTTGCTGCTTTCTCCTAGTGGACATCTGAAAAAATTCTTTGAAATAAATAAAATTATATTTTTTCAGTAATAGCACATTATAGAAGAAAGTTAAGTTACCATGACATGGTGTTTAGCATATATTATTATTGTTGCCACTATTATTATTAAATTTTTAGTATTAGGGCTGAATATAGAACCTTGAGCATGGCAGGAAACAATTCTACCACTGAGCTAAATCTCAGCTTTTAACATTATTTAGATTTTAAGGAATAACACTTACATCGCTCAAATACCACTTGTCCACAATAATATTAGATATATACAATGTTTCATTATTTTCAATACTAAAGAAATTAAAGTACATAGANTCAGTAGTGAAGGGATTATGACAATTTCAACATCAAATATAAACATGCCCAATTCAAAGACATGAAAAGCAGGCCAAGTAACACAAAACGTAGGCAAAGATGTTTAGTCAAAAATGGTGAGGCTAAGAAAATTTAGTTACAACAGCTTTGTCAAAAATAATCTGTTGAAAATTTGAACCTCCAAGTACTAAGTCAATCCAAAATTCTATAGAGACTGTGATTTGGGATGCCAAATAATATAATCAGTCCCAAATACATTTTAATTGGGGTCAATAAATCCAGTCTCAACCAATATGTATTCTTTAGGCATGTATTTATCTGTTTGCTTGTTTGTGACCTCTATGTTTTTATTTCACACTTTGTTCCACCATATGAATAATTAACATTATATACTCAGAAGTTGTATATTAAACAACAACAGCATGTTGCTAACTGGCAGACATGAAACACTTCAGTAAATCCAATGAGTATATAATGAACACCCTAAACAACTGACTGCAATACCAAAGTGATACACTGCACGGAAAGTTTTTTCTATGCATTGTTATTTAAATAAAAAGAGATAATAGAGATAGGCTTATATATAACTGTACTGCACAAAGAAGGATTGTTGACTCTCAGACTTTGTTAGAGAGATATATCCTCATCTTTAGGTCAAAAATGATGCTAATCTATGACAAGAACAAAACAAGGCAGAGAGCACTGCAGATAACCGTCCCGATTGTGTTTACCTCATGAATATATATTAGTGACTCGAGAATGTAGGACACGAGCTGTCTTTTCAATACATTGAAAAAAAACTGACATTAATGAAAAGAGGGAATTATGGGGAGGTAAGACCTTGTTCTGTCAAGTTTAGTACCTCTTCTAAGAACAATGATTTAGAATCTTAAGCTAAAAATCATCTCTTCCAGTTAAAATTTCCTTCTGACCAAACAGTGAGGCAAAGAACATTTAAAAGTCAAATGGAAGTCAGCTTTGCTGAAGTATCTTTGGGTTTTCTCTGTGACTGACAAATACTTACTGAGCACCATCTTGAGACAGTGCCCTGCTTTCCAAACGACTCAATTACAACAGCACTGCGTAGTTTTGAATAATGTCATTAACACTATGACTAATAACATTGTTGAGGGGATTACAAGGGGGCACATTCGGTCCTTTTAGCTGGCATTTCTTTTTCTTTGTGTCAGTGTGTCTTGGAACAGAATAATAAGCAGCCTTCCTCCTCTGAGTTTATCTTATAAATTAGCCATTCTTCAAATGTAAGAGATGGCTTTTTAACTCTCTGCTGGGCTGATTCAAGCATCAGAGTCTTTGGCAGTTAATAAATGAGCATTTTAGGAAAAAAAATCCACTAAGAAATTGATACTCAAATAAGACCTCCAGGGCGTTTTGTTCCGGTGAGTTCCCTCAGGTACTTGGAGTCTGGATGATGAAAATGCCCCGGTGGGAATCTCCCTGGGGAAGGTTATTTATGTGCTTCAGCCTAGCTCGTGAGAATAACTGAAAACCCTCAGAGGCAGCCACCATTCCTCACCGAACCCACGCTCTTGTATGGATATATACACAGTCGAGCAAGTGTAATGTAATACAGATCTGAGGCAAAGTTCTTGAGGGACGGTGCTGAGGATTGATAGTATTCAGCAAGTCATGTGGGGGGGGGGAATAACACCCTTTAAAATCAGGTGCAGTATATAAATTGGGCTTCCAGAGCTGATGTATTAAGAAAGCAGGCTCTATCATGGTATAACCATTAAGTATAAAAGCTTAAGTAGTTTGAAGCACTAAAGCCAGAAGCACTTAGAAGTCCTCTCCAAGTTGTCTATCCTACAAGCTAATCCGAAGCATCATAAATACTTAACAATTACTTTGCGTATTCTTCCTAGCATTGCTTTCAAATACTTTTCTTTGGCATGAACAATCATTTCTGTGAACATCAATGGTTTTCCTCTTTATTAGGAAAGAAAAGGTAATGTGGGTGTTTTCCTCCTCTGTGAGGGCTATTGGCTTTATTTACACTATGTATTTACTGAACAGTATTGAGTCTTGCTAGGGTAACTCAGAAGCTAATGTCAAGGTAAAGAATGCCTGATAGCCATAGCAAGGTGTGGCCCAGCAGGGTCAGAAGCAGAAGACTGCTGCTGAGCTGGGTGGCAAAAACGGAATGGAACTGCAAGTGAAAAGGAATCGGATGCCTAGGTGTTTACATCCTGGGGGGTGAATGTGTTGGCTTGTGAAATGAGTGTTTATAATCTTTATGAATGGTTAAAGATCCAGCCTTTTGCCTTTAGGAGAGTAGTCCAATCTTTAAAGTGCCTGATACAAGCATAAGGATCATGCTTCAGTCTCCAGAACTCACACACAAAAAAGTACAATGTAAGGGGCTCTGGGCTAGGGAGAGAGCCTATCTCAAAATGCAAGGGTGATGTGTGTGTGTGACCTTAAGACCATCACCTCCACACATACGTGCATGCACATCCTCCTCCACACATACGTGAGTGGACACACTCTGCCCCCCTGCCCCCTTCTCCACTGCTTTCTTCCAGAGCTTGCATGGAACTGCTTAACTCACTATTTTCTGCCTAAAAGGTGTGGAATATGTATTTGAAGAATGAATGGAAACTTTTCTCCCTCTAGACCTGGCTCTATGAATTCCATACTTGATCAAAATAGTTGTGCTGCCCGTGTCTGTGCTCCTGTTTGTGGCTTTCCTGGTGACCACATGTCACCTGTACTCACGTAGACTAGTGTGAGGTTACTGCGGCATGCCTGTGTGTTTGGCAAACTTGAGTGTGGGCAGTATAAGCCTCCCATGCTTTGGAGATTTACACTGCAGTGATATTTTATGTCCTGATGTTTTCTTCTCTTACAAATTTCTACAGTGATTTATCCTTAGGGTCTGGTGACTGAATTCCGTGCTGTGAATATGAGAACTGTCAAAGCTCTGTCTGTTTGCTAGAAGCTTAAAACTTACCAATATCAAACATTTAGCAACCACTTGCTAAACGCCACATTCCTCATTAAAGATCACCCACATCTTTTCTTCCTTTCTTCCTTTCTTCCTTTCTTCCTT
>NC_034593.1:99545866-99562494 GCF_900095145.1 Mus pahari | reverse complement strand
GAGTGGGGGTCTCCCTTCGGGGGTCTTTCAACAAGTGGGGTTTCTTCAGTGGGCCGTTCTGGGACATCAGCTAGGATTATGGTAAGAGATACTGTGCTATGTGCCCACACAAAGTTTAGAGTGGGTCATCACATATAAGACCTTCTTCTACGATGATGTTGTTTGAAAAGGATTGATAGAGAGGATAGAACTTGAGCTTGAGCTGATACAAGCAAATTCCTGAGGAACATTTAGCTTGTGCTGTGACCGTTTGTTTCCAACAGTCATGTATGTCTCAAACGTGCACATAGGGAATCACCAATCTTCACTTTATAGATGAGGACTCAGAAGCACAGTGGTTAGATAGCCTGCCTGGGCCACCCTGCTACTGAAGGTCAGCCCAAGTGGGCATAGGATGTCTAGATGCAGAGAGAGATGTGTTGCAAACTACTAAGAACCAAGCACACTGTGCTCACTGAATGGTTTTTTATTCTAAGCAGTAGGCAGGGAAACTCTGGAAACAAATTATCTTCTATGGCCAGGAGACTGGAGAGGGGTCCTAAGTGCTAAAGTATCGACACTTGCCTCTAATTGAGCATGGGAGGACTGCGAAGCCTCAGCTGCTTAGTATCCTATTAGTTTACAGTCTGCTTCAGGAAGCTTCCTGATCACCCCTCTGGTGACTGCAGTCCCTTCCTAGCCAATGATAGTCTCTGCAGCTAGAGATCAGAGAAGTCACATTATTATGGGGCCTCAATAACTTGAAGGTCTTGAGGCAGGAATCGTCCTTTTTTGTTTGTTTGTTTTTTGTTTTGTTTTTGTTTTTGTTTTCTTTCTTTTCTTTCTTTCTTTCTTTCTTTCTTTCTTTCTTTTTTTTTTTTTTTTGAGGCAGGGTTTCTCTGTGTAGCCCTGGCTGACTTGGAACTCACTCTGTAGACCAGGCTGGCCTTGAACCCAAAAATTCACCTGCCTCTGCTCCTAAGTGCTGGGATCAAAAGTGTGTGCCGCCACACCTGGCCTCCCCCCCCTTTTTTTCCAAGCCTCTACAAAGGAGCACCTTAACATTTATTTCTCAAATACAAAAGACACTTCAAGTGGTGTGGATAGGGGTACTAAATCCACTTGAAGGCACCTGGAGTTCTAGGTAGGCTGTAGCTACTAGCTAATTCTGACATTTTAGAAAAGAAATACTATATTGAATAAAATTCAAAAAACTGCAGGAAATTCAGAACAAGGATAACTGTCAGAGAAAAATAATCAAGGGTTTCTAGTCTAACCTCCACTTTCTTATGAGTAGAATTTGACTTAGGTCATGTACTTTTGGATCTTAGAGGTTAAATTTAAATGACTTATTCAAAGAGAACACAGTTAACAAACTGTAGATACTGTACACCTTGTGAAAAAGGGCATGTAGAAGTACATTGTGTGGGGCAGAGCATACCTAATTTACAGGAGGTTAAATGACATGCCTTCTCTAAATTCCAGAAGGCTTTTTGAAATTTGCATTCTTATAAATAAACCAGTTTCTCTTAGAAGCAAACTTAATTCTAATAAATAAATAAAAGTCCAACATGTATTTCAGATAGCAGTTTTCCTTCCAGAGAGAAATGATTCAAGATAAGATGTGGCATAACTTCCAGAAGGTAGCTAGATGAGAAACTGTTTATTCCTCTGCTCAGTATCTACACAGCAACTGGGATTTTGAACTCAGTTTACCCCTTCGGATATTTTCTTTTTCTTTTATTTTTTTAAAGTTTTTTAAATAAATTTTTATTAGATATTTTCATTTACATTTCAAACGTTATCCCCAAAGTCATCTATACCCTCCCCCTGCCCTACTCCCCAACCCACCCACTCCTGCTCCCTGGCCCTGGCATTCCCCTGTATTGGGGCATATGGTCTTCTCAAGACCAAGAACCTCTCCTCCCATTGATGGCCAACTAGCCGATCCTCTGCTACATATGCAACTAGAGATACAGTTCTGTGAGGTACTGGTTAGTTCATATTGCTGATCCTCCTATAGGGTTGCTGACCCCTTTAGCTCCTTGGTTAATTTCTCTAGATCCTTCTTTAGGGGCCCTGTGTTCCATCAAATAGACAACTGTGAGCATCCACTTCTGTATTTGCCAGGCACTGGCATAAACTCACAAGAGAGCTATATTAGGGTCCTGTCAGCAAAATTTTGCTGGCATATGCAATAGTGTCTGGGCTTGGTGGTTGTATATGGGATGGTTCCCAGGTAGGGCAGTCTCTGGGTGGTCCTTTCTACTGTCTCAACTCCGAACTTGGTCTCTGTAACTCCTTCCATGGGTATTTTGTTCCCCATTCTAAGAGGGAATGAAGTATCCACATTTTGGTCTTCCTTCTTGAGTTTCATGTGTTTTGTAAGTTGTATCTTGGGTAGTCTAAGTTTCTGGGCTACTATCCACTTATCAGTGAGTGCATATCATGTGTGTTCTTTTGTGATTGGGTTACCTCGCTCAGGATGATACCCTCCAGATCCATCCATTTGCCTAAGAATTTTGACAAAAGCTTTTACATTTCTTTCCCCACCTGTGTGAATCCGTTATTTCCTTGAGGACTCCTTGAGCAGGTAAAGACTAGCCTCTTTGCTGAAGAACTCTTTTCCAGTTTTCTCTTTGTGGTTACAGAATCAGGATGAGATATTGCTGTCTTGGTTTTCCCTGGTCTTTCACAGGTGCAGTGAATACTGGGTCTGTGTTCACTTATTATTTTTTCCTAAACTTAAAGAGGGAAGATTGGGGGGGGGGGAGTTGATTACTTGTTTTTCCTCTACCTCATTTACATACAGGCAGTGATTCACAACAAAATCTTTACCTTTCTGATTGTTCTATTACCTCTTTTAAAACCTGTATAAGGGATCAAGAAAAGAAAACCCAAGGTTGAGTGACATTTCATTTGTTCATTCTCACTGCCCAGAGCCAACCACTTAATCATTTTGGGACTTTGATTTTATGGTGTTTCCATCTAAATGTGCATTTGCCTTGCTTTCTTCATTAGAACTTTTATATATCTGCTGGCTCTCTGCTATGAAACATGAGGAAAAAAAATAAAGTCATGCTACTATTTTAACTAATTCTCCTTTCCCCACTATTTGATCATTACTGGTATTAGATGTTCTACTAATGGTTTTGGTAGCTTTCTGATTTCTTGCTTGGTAAACTTCAGTGAATGTGATCTCCTTACAGAAAAATGTTCATGCCCCTACATTTTCTTTTCCCTTTCTTCGCCCCACTGACCAGCTTCTCAATTATGATTACATTGTCAAGACTCCATGCTTTGTCCTTTGCTCTGCCCAGATCATGGGTAGGCAAGCTCTTCCATGACTCTTTGAGGCATCGTTTCGTAATCTCTGGTGATGGGCAGCTGCACGAATGAGTGAGCAGCTGCTGATCATCCCCTTTAGTGGTACAGCTCTCTTTCAAGCCTCTGGCAGAGAGACCCTTAATTCTATGTGTTATAACACTGATACAGGCCTGGGGTCAAAGGATTCCTTAGCCTTTGACAGCCACTGGTATTCCAGTTTACTGGGAAGTCCTAGCTAATCAGGATCATCAGCCCTTGGTAGTAGAGACTGTTACAGCTCTCAGGCCTGGGGTGTCTGAGCACCTTGCTTATCAATGTTTGGATGCTCTCTGGAACTCCTGAGGCCAGAACCTGTAGTTTTTCCTCTGGTGGCATTTTGTAGCCTTCTGTGCTTCTTCAGCCTCATGTCTCCTTGTCTTCTCTCTCCTCCTGCCTACCTCCCCCTGTTCCTGCTCTGACTTATTTAACTGTTCAGCTGCCTCTTGTTGCTACAGCCGGTGAGAGGCAGCTACTGCCGTAGGTTTTTATTTTTTTTATTTTTTCCTGTACTTTCTCTTAGCCTGACCCCTTCTGCAGCTGTCTATGTACTTAGCCACTCTGACACTTACACAGCGTGGTCTGCCATCTGTTCAGCTTCACCTCTTCTTCAGCTTCCAAAGAGCCAGCCTGTCCACAGCATCCTCATCTTGGCATACTGTCACTACTGCCTGCTGCTACTGGCCCCACTGCCACTTCACTGTTTCTGCAGCTTCTTCTTCCAGCTTGGGAGGCTCTGCTAGAAAGAGGCAGGGAAAGCCAACTCTGGAGAAGCCTTTAATTGGGCCTAATGTTCCAATATTACAGGAGAAAGCATAGAAAATTGTCTCCTAGCTTTCAGGCCAAGTAAGGAAGCAGACTGCTCACACAGCCAGAGAAGAGACATTTGTACCAACCAGGGGAACGGACTCTCACATGCAAATGAAGGTTTGTGTTTCCCCAGTCACACCATAGTTTCTTTAGCACAAGCCACAGCGTCCCTCTGCTATGTCACCAAGGTCTAATGGAGGTTAAAGTGATGGCAGGGTTATCTGGATTTCACTGTGATGTGGCAATGAAAAGCCCAGTTTAAAAAATAAAATTAAAATAGTCCTAATTGAACATGTGCCTTCTGGAGCTGGAGGGATTAGCTGGGATTGTGGGATAGTTTTCTGGATGTATCTTGGGAACTCTCTGTAATGGTCTTGGTGGCAGTGATGCTCTGCTGTATGACTGAGGGGCCTAAGGCAACCGGGCAGAGACATCCAGCTGCCAATAAAGAAGTCAAATTGTGCTATATCCCACTATGTTTGCTTATTTACCAGAAATGAACGTCAGAAATACCTAGTATGTGTGTTTTAGGGCTGACCATTCACTATTGGGTAACCAATGCTAGGAGGGAGGAACCTGGTCGGGGGAGGGGGAGACTATTTCTTGTCTCAGTGTTCCTTAGTTGCCTGCAGTTCTTTGTGTGGGGATGAGGCATCATGGTCTTTTCCATATCTACTTTGGCATGTTTATTGTTGTTATCCTTGCTCAGCTCATGTTTATATAGTCACATTGGTGAGGCTTTATGGAAGGAGCTTCTCATATCACTTAAAGAGTGTCTCTCAGCAAACTTGATTATGGCCTACAATATCTCCTTCAACTTGCTAAAGATGAGTATTGTCTTGGGCAAAACAAACAAACAACAAAACGAAAACCACATTTTTCTATAGGGCCTTTCAAACTAAAAATTAGTTTCATTCTTTAAATATAAAAATTGTTTAATTTTTAAATCATGTCTTATTCTGCATATTCTCTGTTCTTTTCCTCAAAAAATCTATTATATTTATTCTTTATGTCCTAATCTGATCTCTGTATTAATGCCTCATCCTGCCCCCACCCCGTATCTTTTTTTTTTCCTCTATGGATACAGTAACTACATTTTTTATTCTATTCTCAGCTCCCTGAGTTATTTATGTTTCCTTAAAGGTCAGTTTTCTTTTTGTTATCTTGAATTCTCTAATTATTTTTCTCTAATGTTTCCTAATTTTTGGTTGCTCATTCTTATATAAGGACCAAGATTTGGGAAGTTAGCAGTTTCCTTTGGCTACTTGATCAGTATATATCCCTAAACAGTTCTTATGAAGCCTGACTTGGAGCTCTCTCTGTTATGGGACATATATTCCCTACTGGGAACTGCAATCTGCAATCCTCAGGACCATAAATGCCAAAGTAAGAAGGGAGTTTCACTTGAGTTTTAAAACTCAGAACACTAGGGTATTCCTAGATGGCTTATTTAATTAAAAGGAATCTTCTTATTTTGTTTATTTATTATATTATTTTTAAAATGTGATTAGGATCTAGGCAGTGTTGGCACGTACCTTTAATCTCAGTACTAGGGAGGCAGAGGCAGACCAATCTCTGTGAGTTCAAGGCCAGTCTGGTCTACAGAGTGAGTTCCAGAACAGCCAGGGCTCAAAAATATAAATAAATAAATAAATAAATAAATAAATAAATAGTTATTATAGACTAATGCCAGGGACCTTTGCAGTATAAAAGAATCCAGTTATTCTTTATGAAGCCTTTACTTTGTTTCCAATTTCAAGCCCCAATTCTCATCTTTACTCTCATCTAACCCTCTAGCCCTAGCCTGGAGCAATTGTGCTTCCAAAACTCTCACCTCCTTAACCCCCTTGAAATTCTTCTTTTTCTCTTATCTCTTATAATTTCCTTCTATTGTCTTCTTTAATAGTGCTGCAATCCTTTACCCAACCATTATTTTGTAGTTTCATACAACTGTAGAACTGTATTTCCATATCTATATCTATATCTATATCTATATATATATATATATATATATATATATATACACACATATACATATATATATAAAATCTTCTCTCTCTGGTTTAGGAATGTGGTATAGTGGTAGAGTATTTTTTCTACCATAAATGATAGATGAATAACATACCATTGTTTTAGCAGAATTTAGAAATGAGTGACTATCCTCAGCCTGTCTCATGAGCCCATTTGGTGACTTTGAAATTTATAATGACTAAAGTATTATGCGTATATTTTCTTATGCTAAATAGCCTATACCTGTGCATGCATGACTAAAACTTTCTCAAGCAAAAGAAAAAATCTGTTTATTGGCTCTTGTCTAACCTCCATAAATCTTGATGGCTTTGGTCAAGAATCTTCAGACCAAGAATTTGAGACAGTTCATTTAAGAGCTGTAGAATTTTCAGGTTGTTAATATAGGATGGTGTGGTAATGAGGTAATCTTAAATTCCATAGCTGCTTCACCTTCTTTTCCCCAGCTACAGACCTCATATCACTTTTGACTTCTGTACCTGTTCAAAGGGTATGTAAAACTCGGTTTTGATAAAAATGTGATCTGTACATTCTGTATTTTTTGAGCTGTTCCATGTACAAGAAAAGAATCAGGATAAGCTACTAAGCGCACTGTTGTTGGATGACATTTTTTTTTTCCTGGTGAAACTATCACAATAAAAGAAATGGTGAATTAATTAACATTTTGACAAAAGTTGCGTACCATACTGTAGATAGGTAAGGGTGTGGGAGTCAGAACAGCCTCTAAAGTATGCTTTGAGAACACTGGAAGATATCACTTAGCATGAGAAATGTCAGGGAAACAGCTGGATAAAATGTTAGTTGAGTAAGACACATGTAATTCTGGAATTAAATTCGAAACAATTATTAAGAGACATAGGATGGTTGCTTGTGGGTCTTTTTTTATTAAAGTAATAAAATAAATTTGATTGGTTTCCCATAAAGGACTATTTGTTTGTTTTTCTGTTTCTTAATGTGGTTTTTAAAAAAAAAGAAAGAAAGAAAAGAAAAAAAAAATCCAGAAACTCTCTTGGTTTATTCAATAGAAACAATCTCAGTTGCCAAGGAAACAACAGCCAAAACTGTTTCAAATGTCTCCTCCTTGCCAACCCTCGCCTGTCTATTCTAGCTCCAGTCCTGAGAGTCTTCATTCTCCGACTCAATGCCAGCTGAATCTAATTAATATCCTGCAGGCTGTAAACAGGTGTATTTTTGCTATCAAAATGGGTAGCAATAAATAAATATATCAACATTTGTTTGCCATAACAACTCCCCCAAATTTGGAAATGATGTCTTCACTTGTTTGTTTGCTAAGTTGTTTGTTTGGTTTTGGTTTTTTTTTTTTTTTTTTTTTTTTTTTTTTTTTTTTTTTTTTTTTTTTTTTTTCAGTGAAAACCAGAATGTCTATGCAATGCCTCTAAGGTGTTATAGGTGTTATCTCCATACCCCGCACTGTGTCCTGGGCACCATTTCTTTCACGTCCTTTTGTAGATAATCTGGGTTCTTTGGTTTCTTTCCTTAGTATTCTGCCTCAGAATGAGATCCTAACCCTAGCCCAGTGTCTTGTCCCAGGTAGTCACTGGTCCCAGCAAGCTCTAGATTCCATCAGTCATGTTACAGCTTGGTTCTTCATTCTCACTTAGAACAATATATAATAGATGAGTTTTCAGATAAAATCTGCTTTAGTGTCTTAAGACTCCTGTTTAAAAAAAAAAAAAAACAAAAAAAACAATAAATATTGAAAACTAAGCACCTTGAAAACAAGAAAACCTATTTTCACACCTCCGGAGGCTGAAAATCCCACATCTTCCTGCCAGCAGGTCTGGTAACTGCTGAGGGGCCACTTTCTAGTTCATAGATGACCAAAATGAACCACAGAGGGTTCTTTCTCTCACTAGGACTCTCTGGGTTGGTAGTGGAGACAGCCTATCCCAGGTCTTCTTTTTAAGTGATTTGGTTGTGTTTCTGAGGCTTCCTCCTTCATAGATCAAAGCCCCCCACATCCAAAAGCTATCAGATAGGAAGTCATTTTCAGATTATAATTTTTGGGAGCACAAACATATAGACTATAGCAGGGCTGTGGTCCTCTTTATTTCATACTCCAAGATCATAGAGCTATCCTTTGCACTAGAGAGGGTATTCCATTAACAACTTAGCTAGAATCTCTATAGCCTTCCACACCCATCAAAGTTCTGTTCTCTCTTAAGAGCTTTTTGCCCTTCATTGGTGGTCTAGTGTTAGGACTTCTTGGAAGGCTGTTATAGCTGTGCTGGGCTTTACCTATAGGCATCACTCTGTCCACGCCTTGAGACAATGCCCACCAATAATCCTGGCTCATGTTAGTTAGGTAACCTCAATACATAAATATTATTTTTCTGTATACAACAGTATCTTGGAATGACCAAAATTTCTTGTTATACTGCAGTTTTCATGAGTTATCCTTGTCTGGCCTAGACCATTTTAGCAGCTCTGACCCAGATATCTTGTTACTCACTCTCAGTCAATTCAATACCTAAAATGTGACAATTTAGTTCTTTCATTTTCTGCATAATTTCTCATACCTCTATTGAAGGATCTATAATGACCTCTTAGAGCAAAAGCAGATAACATCTCAAAACTACCTCCTGCCGACTAAGTCATGCCATTATGTAAGAAACTGCTTTTACCTGTCTTTCAATTATCCAGTAACATATCTTTGATTGTTTCTTTTAATTTTCTTCTAATAGTGACATACTAATCTAAATGTTAGAAGTCTTATTGCAATCCGTTGTTTCTATTTATATCTTCTAAAACTCAGACAATATGTTCTCTTTTTGAGACGCCTTAATAATTGTGGCCAAATATGACCTACATTTTTCTACTTCCATTTATATGACCTTATCATTATTCATCTCTCATCTTCTTGATATTAGCTGCCTGCAAATAAATGATGCTCCTTTATCAGATGGTGTTTTGCTATAGATACTAAAACATAGTTTTCATATAGCTGACGATAAACAGCAAACAAGTTTTTATTATATATCAAGAAAGGGCCAAGAAAGCAAGTAGTGGTTGTTTCAAAAAAATGATTTATAAAAATGTAAGGTGGACTTTGGCAAAAAGAATGGAACTACTTTTGATGAATTAAACCTAATCCTCATGATACTTAAACTTGTCAAGTAGTGTATCTTAGCACATTCATTGAATTACAGATACCTGGGGAAATACTCTTCGCAACATGCAAATAGCAATGGTAGGAACTTTTCCTGTTTTGTAAAACAGTAAAATTGTGTTAAGTATGTTTAAGAAAATTGGCTTGATGGGCGAGTCACTTCATGCACAATTCTGCTTTCAGCTGGCCAAATAACTCAGTAGGAAAAGGCACCTACCAACAATAAGCTTGACAACCGAAGTCAATTCCTTGGATTTACATTTGGAAAGAACAGATTCTGACAAGAGAGGGACCCCAGAGAGACCTTCAATTTAGAATTTCTCTCTGCATAATGTCTGGTGTGGGTCTCTGTACCCACTCTCATCTGCTACTAGAGGAAATGTCTCTGATGATGACTGGGCAAGGCACTAATCTTTGAGTATAGTGGAATATCATGAGGATTCTTTTATTCATTTTTTTTTATTTGTTTGTTTGGCCAGCCATGTTTGGTTCTATTTTGGGTCATTTGACTATCAGGTATATGGTTCCTGGCCATCCAGGCAATGTATGACATGGACCCCTCTCCTGGTGTGGGCTTCAAGTTAAACCAGATATTGGTGGCCACTCCCATAAGTTCTGTGCCACTATTTCTGAGAACATCTTGTAGGCAGGAGAGATTGCATGTAGGTCAAGGGTTTTGTGGCTGGCTCGGTGTTCAGGTTTCTCTTCCAGTAGCCTGTAGTTTTAAAAGTAATATGTGTGTGAATTGAAGGACTAATTCAATCAGCTGTCAAATGGTAGAGAATGATAGTTACTCCACTATAACTATGGGTCCCTGGTTTAAGTAATTCTATTTTACACAGTCTACATTTTATTTGATGAATACAGTTAGCCTGAACATAAAATGATGAACTAAAGGTGAATAGAAAAATACCTCCTAGAATGAAATCTAACTCATTAATTATTCTTGATGGCTTCTTGGCCTTTTGACTTGGAATGGAGAATAGGGAATGGTGTGTGTACTCCTAGGAATAGAAAAGGATTATTCATGGATGGTACTTCTAATTGGTTTAGTCATAGATACATCTCAATGTGTCATTTTTATCTTGTTGATTGCTACTCACATACATAAAATATTTTGACATATCTTACATTCTTGCAGGCTAATTAGGAAGTACTGGGTTTTCTAAAAATTTGGTTTATATTACTTGATCCTGTAGGAAAACACAAGCTAAATTCAGGCGTGATTCTTCGTAACTATCCAGTATGAGACAAAATAGTGTAGATGATAACATAGTTTCTTCCTAAGGGCTTTGCTTTATAATTTGAGAGCACAAAAAAACCTAGCATCAACTCATTTGTGGGAGGTCCATTTTGCTTTGTTGTGTCCAGAGTTCTAACATCCTCTGTCAAAGGTTTTAGATTCTGTAATTGTTGATTATGTAGCACTACAAAAATAAACAGCTAGGTACAGTTTCTTACAAAAGTGAAAACCTAGGCTTCACTTAAATTTTTCATTTGTATTCAACGTTAACCTTCCGTCTCTCAATGGCTCTTGTTCACAAGAACCGAGAGCTAAAAGATGCAAGGAAGAATGATCAAATACAATAGAAGCAAGGGCAGACTTTTATGGTATGAAATAGGCATGCTTTAATATATAATGCATCATCACTGCATACAAACAGGTATTCTAATTGTAGTGCTTAACTTTCAGTTAATCCACCAACTCTCAAGCTTATTAAAAATGGCAGCAGACATACTGACAACACAGAAGCTGATCAGAAACTGTCAAACACAGTGAAAGCATTACGATTAGCCTTGAAGCTGTGACTGTCATATAAATCTGTCTTTTGCACCGAATCCACAGGTGTCGAGTCAATAGCTGATGAATAATGCTCACAATTGTGGGCACTTTTCAGAGATCCCAAATGAGAAAGGAGTCTTCACTGGTTGTTTTGCTCTTTGTCTTTTTTTAAAAATCTGAATGTGTGGCTCCTCACTGCTCCCTGCAGAATTAGCAATAGAATTAAAAATAAAGAATAAATGTCAGCCTTCCTTCGGCAAAGGCAAAGAAGGAAACACATCAAAGAGGCTCTGAAGCAGCTGTGGGAGACCTGCAGTCACTTTGTCATTTGTGAAGGTGTTTGCTACAAATTCCCTTAAGCAGGTGTATAAGGTTGAGAGAGCTATTTATACTTTAGCTTCCATATCTAAATTCATCTAGAAGCCACCCCTAAACACTTAATTCCTTAATTACCCAGATGCCAAGGGAAAAGGCAAACCCTCAATGGCATAGAAATGGTCGAAGGTGCAAACGGAGGTAGCATCTAATTCGGTGTGGTAATTTTGGGGTGGTAATTTTCAGGTTCTCACTAAGTGATTAAACCCGAGGACCTCATTTGTATTGCCCAACCACAACCCTATGCTCTGCCGCGTGTCTGACAAGCGAGTCTTTTCACCGTTGGGGTCCAGTGGTGAGATCTCCTAAGGATCCTGAAGCCTTCTGCAGAGAAAACAAGAGCCATTCAAGGGAAAATGAGTAAACTGAAGCTGACAGTATCTTCCCCCCAACAGCAGCTAATAGCTAGCATGACGGAGCACGGCTTCCCAGGCTTTGTGTTTATGTCATTTATACTTGGTTTTAAAAACATTATATGGAAGCATTGTGTGAATATTTGTGGGTAGAGGTATTTTCAGGGGAGCAAATAGGGTTATTAATAAACAGGTGGAAGGAAGAGAGGGAAATGAGTTGAAACTCACCATTTTAGAATACTTCAACCAAGTAAGCGCCTTAGCAAATACACTAGCTAACATTTATTTGTGAATAGTAGGCTTCTTTGCATTAAAAGAAAGTCTGCTCTTCTTTTCTCTCTGCATCCTTTCTCTTAACCCTCCTGCCACCCCTTTCTCTTCATGGGAACTTCCCTGGCCTCCTTCTTTGGAGCCAGTGAACTCACTTGAGAACAGCTTTCCAATAAACCTGATATATATATATATATATAAAATATATATATATTTTTTTTCTTACAAGTAAACAGTATTTCCTAGAAAGTGATGCTAGTCACAGGGAGGCCTATGATCTCTTTTCTTCCAACTCTGAAGATTTTCCTAAGAGAGTGTGAGTCTATTCATGTAAACTGGTAAAATGTGTCACTGCACTTCTCAGAACACACTACTCTATTCATTGCATAGTCCAGGGTTTTTGTACATTGAAACATTTAAAATCGTGTACAAACCTTTGCGGACATCCACGCCTAGCTCTGTTTGTTTTTCTGAGTGATTGTGAAGACCCCTTTTCCTTGTACTTCTATAATGTTCCTAATGCACAGAACTCAAAGGAATCGCAGTTATTCAGGAGCATATAACTGAGTTGTGCTAACTGGGAAGCTGAAACCCTCAACAAGTTGTAAATAGCAAACATATGGCTTTACATGAGTTAGATCAGTAAGTTATTTACAGCATATTTTGAAATATTTTCTTCAAAAAAAAAACAAAAAAAGAAATATTTTCTTCATTCTCCTACCCCCTCCAAATACATTAGAGATAGATTATTAAAAGGATGGCCTCAAAATGTAATCTTGGGGCTAGAAAGATGACTCAGCAGTTGAGAGCGCTGGTTGTTCTTACTAGGTTTGGTTGTTAGCACTTACAAGGTAGCTTACAACCATCTGCAAGTTCAGTCTAAAGGAATCTGATGCCCTTCTCTGGCTTCCACGGGCACCATGCATGGAAGTGTTGTATACACACAGGCAAGAATACCTACACACATAAGCGAACTTTAAAAATTATTAAACAATGAAGTCTGTTTTCAAGTCATTCCTGCTTCTTTAATTAGATGCTGCCACGACCATAAAAGTCACCCAGCCCTTGGCAAGCTAAGGCCATGTTCTTTGTAGCATTAGCATCTCCAAAACTTTCTTCTGCTCAGAATTGTTTTCAAAATGTAGTAACTCTCATTCTAACTTGCTGTAGTATAAATAAGGCAAAGTGGCATAGAGAGATTCTTGGGGTAAATCTTGAAGACATTTGGTGTGAAGCCAGAGTCTGACCTTGCCTGTCTTGCTGGGAAGACAATGGTAAGAAGCACTCTCTTTGAGTCGTGGCTATACCAGTGGCTAATGACTGTCCTTCAGCACCCTGTTATAAAGCAGGGATAGTACTCTGTCTCAGATTACAACAATGAGAGAAGGATACACCGCAAAAGGGTGTATAATACTTGCAACCAGCCAGGGACTTATGAAGAACTTAATGACAGCTCTTACACATGTGTGGAGCAGTGAGCTGTGCACAGACAGCCTGGGCCCCAGTGGAGCACAGACCTGGAACCCTGGTGACCCTAAGGGACAGAAGGTGTTTGGCTATGCCTCCTGGGGCTCTGGCTTCTGTTGCAGCTAGAACCTTCCACAGCCTGCCCTCTCCCCCCTCCCCCTGCAGAGACGTGTGTGGCCAGCAGTCATATAGGCAATGCCCCAAACTCCTGGTATTCTGTCTGAACTCCACCCCCACAGTTAACCTGGTAACAGCCAAGTATGCTCCGCCCAACAGTTACCTGGCAACAGTCAAGATGGCCCAGCCCACTATAGAAGGAGCTGCTTGCCTCTTCCTTGATCTCTTATTCTCTTACCTCTTATTCTCTTGCTCTTACACTTGCTCCCACTCTCTCCACCTTCCCTTCCCCCCCTCTCCACGTGGCCATGACCAGCTTCTACTTCCCTATTCTCTCCCTCTCTCTCTGACTTTTTGCAATAAATGCCTTAAAACCATGGACTGTCTCTTCTCATTGGGATCTGCCATGCTGGAGCAATGGAGCTCCTAACAACCTAGCCAGCCCAACCCAAGCCTGCGCAAGCCAAGCACTGTCCGTGCAGTAACCTGCCAGAACTCTCTCCTCCCTGCCCTTTTCCCTTTGGCCCCATGGGCCAGAGTCTGCCTGAGAGTCCCCGCCTGTTCTCAGTTCTTCTGCTCAGTCTGGGATATTCAAGAGCGAGAACCTGTCGTCCCTGGCCTCCCTGTGGCCCAGGGACCCCAGAACCAGCTCTTCCTCTGTACCCAGCAGTGTCTGTGGTGCCCAAGAGTCGGAGCCTGACTCTGGCAGTTCCATGGGGACCCCCAGACTGCGCCTTCCACACCCCCAGAGCGGGATCCCATGGCTTCACACAGTCCAACGCCCACCTGTGGCGGCTGGAGTCCGCGCAGTCAAAAAACCCATTTTTGTCCCACACACATGAAAGAATCTTAAGCATGAGAAAGGAATTATAACTCTATCTTAGGAAGATGAACCGGAGAATAACGTAGAGAGAGAGTGGAAGAAATTTTGAGGGAAGAAAAAACAGGAATGTAAATACTGCTACAATTATTAAACCAATTGTTTTTGAGAGACTGAAGAAATAATATATGGTCAGATGTGCTATAAAAAGCAAAGGATCAGTTGAGGTTGGGTCATTGATATGAGGGTAAAAATTAAAACGTAAGGAATTAGAAAAAATTTGACAACACAAATTAGCAAAGTCAAATGAAAAGAAGAGGGCTTGGACATTTTCTAAGCATAGCCCCAGCAGGAGAGGCCATTAAGAGACAAAGACCTGGGGGACCTGACAAGCTAACTTTTTGAGTTGTATATTTAGGAAGGATCTACAATGAAATACAGAATGTATAACACAAAAACTTGAAATTGTATGGGGGAAAAAGAAGAATTCCCAAATCACAACAGTGAAATATGTCAACGCTTGTGATGGAGCAGGAAGGGAATTAAAAAAGAAATGGCAGTTGTCCCAAAAGTCAATGAAAGCATTTTAAGAGGGCAGGAGGGGAGGGGCTTCAAAGATGTCACAATCAGAGCAAAGCTGAAACAAGATGAACTAATGAAATCTTAGTTCTCTGAAGCCTCAAGTGGTTTTGGTTGTTCTTGTTTTTGTTTTTGTTTTTGTTTTGGCTAGGAATGAAAGTAAGTAGATAGTTGACAGGAAACTAGTGTGAAACTATGAGCTTTAGTACTGAATAGAAGTCAAGAAAGCTCCATTTTCCAAGGTTTAATTTGTTTCTTACATTGAAAAAGTTAAGTTGTAAGGGTCCATGATTCAACAAAGAGTGACACCCTGGACTCAAATAGTATGTAAATACAGAGTGTTTTATTCTGCAGAAGTACAGTGTGCTGGGGGTCTCCCCATTACCAAGATGGAGAGACAACCAAGTGAGCTTGCAGGCCTGATTTAAAGCATATTAGGGAATTCATGGGTAGGTGACCTCAGTGTTAATCTGTTGGCTCCATCTTTACAGGCATTCCATTACCACCAGGGAGTGTGGGGTCTGGAAACCTGCTGGGGAGGTCTGGAAACTGTTACTGAAAAAGTAGCTGAGGAAATCTGGAAACTGTTGCTGAGCCATTGTCCTTGTCTCAGGCCAGGTGGCTGGGACATTCCATTACCTGGGCATGAAAGCTGGAGTCTGGGCTTGCCTGGACTGGCTCCAGTTTTTAGGCCTAGTCTCTTTAACTGCCAACTTGAAGTCTGTCATGGAATCAGTCTAGCATTCTCAAAATATTCAGTTTTATTTGACTAATTGTTTTAACTGAAATCTTATTTGAATCAGGGTTCACTGATTTTGTGTGTGTGTGTGTGTGTCCTTAACTTCCCTCCTCTCTAATTTCTCAAGCGACTTCATGTACAACGTTCAAGATGATTTATATAATCCAAGTTTATACATAAGAGACTTGGTTTTATTAATGAAATGTCAGCTGTTTCTTCCATTGTCCTCAATGACAATTTCAAAAACATCTCATTCTTCCAAACATCTCTCCCACGCCCTCTTTCCTTTCAATCTACTCAGTAAGAGTACAAACCACCAGACGTGATCATTCTACCATCTTTGTAGCATAAATTTAAAATGTGTGTGGTCTGCAAATGCACTGCTCTCCATGTTCTTTTGCATTAGAGGAAGTCAGTCTCTTTGCCTGGTGGTATTCACTTTATCTCCCCTTTCCTTCCCTGAAGACTTTGCATGTCGCTCCCACCTCAGTTTTACTCTTGTGTTTTCATTGACATCTTCATGTCAGTAATCAAGTAAGCTCAACCCTCTGCCAACTTTCAGGAACCCCCCTTTCACCATCTTTCTACCTGACCTCCTTTTACAATGAAAATGTTAATTCCATAGCTTCACAGAGTTTCACCAGTTTTTGGACATACAAGCCTCTCCTTGCTGTTTGAATTTGCAAGTTCTTAGATGTTGACTGTACTATTTCATATGTGTTTTACTCCTTGAACTTCCCTATCTTTTCAGTCTCAGTTTAATGTCACTTCTGTAGGATAACGTTCCTCATGGTGTTTTTTTTTTGTTTTGTTTT
>NC_034593.1:99418921-99545832 GCF_900095145.1 Mus pahari | reverse complement strand
TCCTTTTTTTTTTTTTTTTTTTTTTTTTTTTTTTTTTTTTTTTTTTTTTTTTTTTTTTTGTATTTATATCTGTCACACTTCAGATTGCATTTCGTATTTCTTAACTAAAAGAGAATAAGATTCCTCAGTGGAGAAATAATGTCTCTCTCTTTTCTTTCTTTCTTTTTTTTTAAAGATAGTTTTTATTTTCTTTGAAAATTTTACATATATTTATATATATAAACACACACATATACACATATATATGGAATTATATATAATATTTAATGTATTCCAACTTTTCCTGGAACTCTTTTTCTTCCAAATGTTTTCTTCCTATCGTCATATCTTAAAAAAAAATCCACTGAGTTAAATTAAGCTTCCTTGCACATGTATGTATATGGTATAATTTGCTAGGTCATGAGAAGCTTATATGTTACTATACCCGTGAGAAAAAAAATGATTCTCTCTTTCCTATCAGATGTTAATGCTGTATATTCCTCAGTTAGGGGTGAGATTTTATATCCCCACCCACACTCATGCTGAAATATGAAAGGCTTGATCTTACACAGGTCTTGTGCAGGTTATCTTAGCTACTGTGAGTTTATGAATATAGCTGCCATGTCATGTTTGAAGAACACATGTCTTTTGCAACACTCTCCCCATCCTCTGGTTCCTGAATTCCTTCTGCCCCCTTCCATGATGTACATTGAGTCCTGGTGGTGTGGAAGGGGCAGGAATACAGATGTTCTACTTAGTACTGAGCACTTACCAGTCACTTATTCGAAGCCCTTTGATCAGTTATGAGTCTCTGCATTAGCCATTGCACAGTGCAAACAGAAACTTCCCTGACCAAAGCTGAGAGCTAGATGAAAGCAGAAGTGTTTACAAGACAATGTGGCAGCCAGCATGCCCATTTGGCAAAACAATAGTAATATGTCCTCCCTGGGCCCTATAACCTTTCCAACCACCGGTACTGTACTTGTTTATATTACCAGAAATGAATTCCCACCCATGGAGTGGGTCTTAAATATAATCAGCAAGTGGTTGCTTAACCACATAGCATTAATTTCATTATGCACCAGTGGGGAACATCTTGCCAGGAAGGTCAAAATTGTAGTATGCAGTGTCTATCACAGAGGAAGGTGGTTGATGATTTTTCTCCTCCTTCCAGCACCATGGACGGTATCAAGGAAAAGATTTCTCTATAACCAGTAACTAAATAGTGAGGTATCTTCAGCAACAGTTGTCATCCTTTCTAGTTACGGTGGGTAATCTGCAGTCATGGTAATACCCGGTATTCTTTGGGGGAAGAGAAGCTATAGAACATTTGTAGTCAATACTCCTAAGGGGATATTCTAAGCTTGGCACTGTGACTTTTATTTAATAATCCATCTCAGCTCTGAGGAGTCACATTACCCACCCATATTTACATTTAACTCCTTTAAATGTGTGTATATGTTTACAAAGTAGTAAGTTTCTTAAGGTTTTTTTAAACATTGTCAATTTTGATTAACCATTTTCTCTTTCTTCTCTTCTGCCTCTTTCCCTTGCCCTAGCCCTGCTTAAACATTTCCATCCACAGTACTCTCTCGTATCACATGTATTCTACTACCCCTGCCTAAGGACTCTTTTCTTTTTCTTGCTCATTCTTATGTGATGAATGCTATATACAGCCTAGCCATGAGTAATTTCTTAGAAACGTTGTGTTGATGTTTATTGCACAATCTTATTAGTAGAAAGGCTCTCTAGCTCATATATTATGATATAATTTGCCTAAAGAATAGATTTGTATTCAATTGATTTTTACATTAATTTTCATGCATTGATTTAACAATAAAGCAGAGAATATTTTACATGAAATCACATTCCAATGGAAAACAATTATAACCACAGATATGTCTACACTAAACAAGTGTTGACCTCAACATTTGGTAAAACGATCTTTAATATTTTTGTATTTAATTCAGTGAGCATTATCTCTTCTCCACGTGTGTTGATTTTTCATTTGCTGTATTCAGTTCAGTTTCATTTGCTGCATACTAGTTACTCATCCCTACATACATACAACGTGTAAGTAAATGTATAGAGAAGTAGTTCTCAAGTTGAGTTTGTCTATGATTTCTTAGTTTACTCAACTTTGGCTCAAGAGATCTATGGGCCCTCCTTAGTATCAAGATACACAGCAGAAGAGATTCAAATGGGACACTGTTCGAGAAAAAAATGTCATAGTAAGAGCCTTGAGATGATGATGGGGAATCTTGGACATGAACCTAACACAGTCAGTGACTTATTGTATGACTCAAATACATAATTTGTTAAGTAGTGTGAAAGGTATTGCTAAGAGCAGGCACAACCTGTACCTATCCTCAGCTTATGTTTTTTTTTATATGGACTCAAACAAAATAGGTCTAAAAGTATATACAAAACATGCTGTTGTAATGAGGTAACTAAGTGCCTAACATAGAGAAGAGTCTTGCTTAAATATATAATAATAATAAAATTGAGAAAAATTCTAACTCTGTCCCTTGTCTGATAAATTGTTCATGAATATGCATAAACAGAATGAATGAGACCAGATGGATCAATCAATAAATTTGAGTGTTTATTGATTACACTTGAAGGGATATTTAAACATCTTTCAGAGATGTACAATACATTTATTCAAAGGCATTCTTTCACAGAGAAAAAGATGAATTATTCAAGAAGTATTGCTGACTTAGCTGATTAATTGTATGACTAAAGAACAATTATAAAATAGTTTTAAATATTATTGTCTACCCCAAGTTATGCTGTAAATGTACCAAAGGTAGTTATTCAACATATAAATGATATTGAAAAGTATATATGAATATTTATATTTAGTGTAATGAGAATAAATTTTCTAAATTCTATCTAAACCCAAAGTTAGATGCCAAAAGGAAAATATTTATAGACACAACCATATTTAAATTTGTACTTAGATACCTCCAAACCATCCTTAAACACATAGATGACAAACTAGAGGCATTTAAGAACTTGTATAAGTTAATCATTGTAATATAAATGAGCCATTTGAATTAATAAGAAAAATATTTATATCTAAAATACTTTTTAAATGATGGTAAAACACCACAAGAAATTCGAAAAATAAAAATTAAAAGGGATGTGTTAACAAACATGGAAAGCTGTTCTAATTGGTGGCTCTTCAACAAGTCGATTGAAACAAGAAGTTCCCTGTTCACAAGGGTTTAAAGAAACCACCATTCACAGCTTCTGCTGATGGGAATAAAAAGGCGCCCTTTACAACAGACAGTTTAGAAATGTTCTCAAATATTAACAACTTTGAAAATGTGTGTACTTATTGATCCAGCAATCCCTTTAGGAATTACCCTCAAGATACAATGAGAAATGTTACCACAGATGCATGAATGGATATGGTCATCTGCAATAAGCTTGCCAGCTTGCAGAATGAAAGTTGGTTGCCTGGTCATTTTTGTCAGGATAGTTTTAAGAATTAATATAGTTTCTTTTTTTTATTTGTTATTCTTTTGGTTTTGTTTTGTTTTGTTTTTGTTTGTTTTTGTTTTTGTTTTTGTTTTTGAGACGGGATTTCTCGGTGTAGCCCCTGGCTGTCCTCTGTAGACCAGGCTGGCCTCGAACTCAGAAATTCACCTGCCTTTGCCTCCCAAGTGCTAGGAATAAAGGCATGTGCCACCACGCTCAGCATAATATAATTTCTATAATCTTTTTTAAAAGTAATTTGAGCCAGGAATGGTGGTGCACACCTTTAATCCCAGTACTCAGGAGGCAGAGGCAGGCGGATTTCTGAGTTTGAGGCCAGCCTGGTCTACAAAGTGAGTTCCAGGACAGCCAGGGATATACATAGAAACCTTGTCTCGAACCCCCCTCCCCCCAAAAATAGTACATATAAAGGTAATTCATATAGATATTCATCTAAATGTAATTCATTGTTGTATTATGAGAATTCTGTAAGCAAATGGTAGAGCCTTACTTCTGATCACCATGAGTGTTCATTCTAATGGTTTGTAACATCTCAGAAATAGGTGTATATTGAACATAAAAGTAAGAAGGAAAGATGATATTCTTGTGATCAAACCAGGACTCCGTCATTGTCTCTATGGACCCTCTAAGTTCCAGTTTCATAAATATAATAGTAATATGTAAGTATTTATTTCATATAAGGATTTAGTAATGTAAAGATCACATAATTTTATTAATTAATCCATAGGCACGTATTCAATATGAATTAACATTATTCTATAAATTGTTATAGCTGTTTAAAAACACAATACTACTAAGACTAAAAACAGCTTCCATGAACCAGTATGGTAATTAGTAACAGTCTTTCATGTATGCATTTTCCAGATTTCTCTACTTCTATGTTTTTAAAAGTATGTTGGTTTGGCTTTTAGTTTTGCTTTGTTTCTAGTGGAAGAGAGTCAACAGATTTTAAGAAGAAGAGTAAATTTGACAGGCAGCAGCCACTGCTAACACCTATGCTACCAGGCCAGAGCCTCCTTCATTAGCACCATCTGCCACACAGCAAATGATTACAGGCCAGGCTGGAAGGGGGCTGATGGCCAGAGCAACAGTACTGCAGTTGTGATCTGTATCAGAACCAAGACCAGAGCTGAGGGCACCACGATCGCCAGGGGCCTATCTCCAGAGATCTTCATGTAACAGGACTACAGTGGAATCCAAGAAATTTAATTTTTCATGACACCTCCACCTGTGATTCTAACTCATACCAAAAATTGAAGACCCCTGGGCTACACTGTGGTCTGGATGCAGCCAAAGTTCCATGCTGCATCCCCAAGGGACTTCCACAAGGAGCATGTTTGAGGACCTGCAGGCTAAAGGCATGTTTACCACCATATGTCTCACCATGCCAGAGCCAGGTTAGAGCAGGAACGGGAAGGCGATTATCCTTCTCATCTCCATTTCTCTCCACTTTACTAAGCCAACAACTCAAACTTCAGGGGCCTCGTTCAGTGAACCCGTACCATCGTCTTTGACCGTACAAAGGCATGTTTTGAAAGCAGATAATTTTGCAAGCTGGTCAGTGTGGTGGGATTGATGTTGGAGAGAACAGAGTAGCTTTGCTTTTCCTAGAGATGCTTGTAGGTGCTGGTGAGAGTCCACAGTCAGTGTGGACATCATCTCCTTCAGTATTTCCTTTATGTTGGTTACATTTACTTATCTATTATGTCTAGCATTGCCTTAAATACATTAAATAGTTTGAAATCTGAATTCATCTGAAGTTCATAGTGTTCCAACACAAAAGATCAACTGGCCATATTTCAGTCAAAAGTCCTTTTACCCAAAGTAATGCAAACCTAAGAGCGCCCAGGATGCAATCTTCATAACACTCAGACATCTGATTTTCACTGGCCCTTATGCAAATTCCATTCATGTTTGCTTTTGCAAATACTTTTTAATTAAAATTGTTCTTAGGATTTTTACACTGTATTCAGTTTTTCAGTGTCAGAAAGAAGTTGTGTGATTACATTAGAGTTGTGTGGTAAGTGTAGGAAGTATTGTTTGAACTCTTGCTTTGTGAATTTGAGCTGGTGGAGTGAGTTACATCCATGACTTTCCTGCAGAGACCCATTCCCACTGTGTGTCTGTGGTGTTAGCAGAAAGTGAATGGGGATTTGGCCTCAGACCCATATTTCATTACAACGACAGAAACACTATTTCAATGTTTTAAACCAAAAGCAATCATGCAGGTTTTACAGGTTCGTAGATGGATGATTTATGTGTACAATGTATGTAAACTTCAGGGTTGTCATTTATAGTTATTGCTATAAATGCAACAAAAGAAATACACATGTATAGAGTATGCAGATGATCTGAACAGGAAATGTTAGCTAGTCTAAGGAATGACAGAATCAAGACAGCTTCTAATCCCAGCTATGCAGAAGGCTAGGACAGAAAGACTGCAAGTTCAAGGCCTGCTTGAGCTACAGAGCTTGGATGAGGCCAACTTGAGCCACTTGGTTAGATCTGTTTCAAATTACAAAGCAAAAAGCAGGCTGAGAGTGGGACTTACCCTAAACTTCCTACATAGTACTTGGAATGCCTTTGGGTCAATTCCCAGAACCAAACAAACACTTTCAAAACAAATATTTAACAAATATTCTATTTAGGCTCTAGAACTAGATGGATGATTAATTTCTGAATTCAGTAGACAGTCTCCCTAACATCTTTGTTTCGCTGGTCTGTTACTATTCATTGGTCCTCGTTGACTATTGGAACTATCTGTTACCTTCATCCACTCTCATTTGCCTCTCACTTCTTTTGGCCTATCCATCTCTATGCCTTTTTCGTCTATATTTATCCTATTAGTGGTGGTACTATTCAGGTTCCATCTGCAACCATCAGATCTGCTGCCTACTTCTACAGCCTTTTGATGCTTGCCTATGCTTTCGCCCCTCAGCATAGCCTAGCCCATTGCTCTTGGCCCAGGGTGGGTAAGTGCAATACCAGGGCTGGGTCGGCAGTGAGTACTTGGGTAAAGAACACCCCCTACCCCAGAACAGCTTCAGAGAACTAGTTCAGTTTTATGGGGCTGGGGGACAAGTGAGAGACAGGAGTATTTATATCCTTGGGGAGGTAGTCAGAATCTCTGGGGCATACTCAGGGGTTGGAGGGTCTGGGGTAAAACCTTATAAAGTCTAAAAAGAATCAAATTTTATAACTGTCAGGGTAGTAAATTTTTCCTAGGGTTGATAGTAGGCATCCAACTTCCTCGTTAAATCCTGAGTCATTCCAGTCCCACAGTCTTTAATGAATCTGACTATCAAATTTCCTGGTGAACACAGGATTCACACGGTGCATTATTGTATCACAATCCTATCCCAATATTTTCAAAGAGAAGTCACTGAGTCCTCATAAAATTTCTGGTTCCCCTGTTGATGTTGCATTTCTTATACATGCAATGAAAGTCTATATTTCTGATCCATCTGCTTTTATCAGTCTTTCAGTCACCTAAGCCCTAGGATTTTGTTATTTCTCTTGATACAGAATGCCTATTTCTTCCTTCACTATTACACTGCTGCTTCTGTCTTCAGTTCTTTCCCTAATTTCTCCATCAGTTTCCATAGTCTTTCCTCTCCACCCTGAATCTATGCTAAACTGTTCTCAATTTTTCTATCCCAGAATGATATAGCAGGAGTTAAAATGAGATGGGCCTATGTTTAAGTACCACATGTGTCTCCTATGGTCAAACTCCTTAATTCCTTCTAGATTGCAGTAAAATGCAGAGAACATGTATTCTTGCCACGTTGTTAGAAACACAACTATTTCCTGTAAAACACTGGCAACACTACCTTCCTATTTGATCCCATGTGTCCAGTACAGTGGCTCTCTCATGGGCCTATTCAGATCCTTCTATCAGTATTGTCTCTCTTACGCTCATCATTCAGAGGCAGTCTATTTCTAAACTTTGTATTGCATTCATATACTCTCAAGGCTTTGACATCTCTCTGGCCTCATCTCTATCTCCCTCCCTTTGAAAACATGTTCTTTCCTGACAGACACAGCCCTTTCCTGATTTATATGTCAAGTATGCTAGAGAACTATTGCTTGGCACCATCTAGCTGCCTAGACCTCCTAGATTGTTCTGAATACCTCCCACCTGGTACCATTCTGTGAGTGTTGGGAATAACAGCTTTCATTCTCAAAGGATTGGAAACTGTGCCACAGTCTTCTTACGTGTTCCCAGGAAAACTTGGGACATCCATATCTTCTGTGTCTATAATTCACTCCTTCTCCTATCTGATTTATATCACAAATTAAAAATCATGTCAATTATCTCACAAACTCTCATCTCTCCAAGTCTCTCACTAGACCATTAGAGCTTGAGAAACAAATTTTACCTCATTTCCCCCGCAATTCATTTCTAACACAGTGCCAAGAAAGTATGAATTTCTCCATATTAATTACATTATTCTATTTTTCTTATTCTATTTTGCCTATGTCAGGTAAATAAAATATATGAAGAAGAATTTAAAAATTAATGGAAACTAAGTTTGATCTCTTCTGTGTTTACTAAACAATTACATCAGCTATGGTCACCACTGAGGATGGCCTGCTTTGGGCGTGTTGTCCTGCCTGGCCCATCATTGCTCTTTGCTAGAGTGCCATCTAATCACTTATTTACCTATTCAGCTCTGTTTTTGCATTTCTCCTTTGTGACCTGCCACAAAGTTCTACAGTGTATCACAAAACATTTATAAATGCTAGTTTTTTTTTCTGCTTTCAATCACTGACTATGTCTCCAAATAAGACTCTGTGTGACTAAGTAACTACAATAATATCTTGCCTTTAATAAAAGGTTATCTTATGTCAGCCATCTTTAGGCATTTATATACTATATATTTAACTATGTGTATGGTAAGCGGTGAGTATCCTTAGTGCTATAGAGCAAAGCTGGACTGTGGATTTGCTTTTAGTTCCAGATTTTGTTCCCTGGCTCATAGTTTGTAGATAACCCTTGTCCATTTCCATCATTACTAAGATAGAGTGGTTTCAGTATGTGTGGGTAAACAACTCCACTCTGGAAAGGATCAAAAGCCAACACCAAGTCTAGAGCCTAGAGAACAAGCCTTTAAAATTCTCCTTTGACATAAGCAGCAGAATTGTATACAGATGAGCAACATCACTGTATTTAGCCATACACATAGACACTGCATGGGGGTGAGTCGACAGTCAAACTGCAGAAGGACACTTGGATTACTAGACGATGTTGGAAATGGGCTGTTCCTGATGAGATATTGGAAATTACTTTTACATTTACTATATGTGATCATATCAATTGCAATTGTCTAAAGAAAAAAGGTCTCATCTGATGGGGAATACTTTACAGATTTAAGGATGAATGACACAGCACTTAAGATATATTTTACAATATTACACCAAAATATTTCTTATAAAAATGAAGAAAAACGTGACCTATGATGAAGGAAGATTCCTGATTAGCAAAATATGGATGTTGTCTGAAACGATAAATGCATAGTGGCTCACTGCATTACTGTTTTAATTTTGAGTATATTTAAAGTTGTCATATTAAACGTAAAACAAATGATGAGTCTGGATACAAGGTTAGCATTTCACTGAGTTATGAACAGAGGGGTATAGGTTCTAGAGTCTAGATTCTTAAAAACATTTCCCCAGGTGATTCTTATCTGTTCTGAAGTTTGAGCACTACCAGTTGAGATTTAAGGTGGCAGAATCAATTCTCGAATAAATCCTTCTCTCCCAAAGAGAACAATTGCTACTGTTTAAGGTGCTCAAAAAAAAACTTAACTCCAAGGGCAAAAATATCAAGACATGAGTCTCAAAGATGAAAACAGCTGAAGTAATTCTGTATCACAACAGAGCTGGCTCACAAATGCTTAGAGATATATGTCTGTCAGTTTCATGAGATAGAAGGCATGCTTTCAGAAATTACCTATGATTTACTCTTAATTAAATTAGAGAGGTCAGTGCCTTCATTGAGTAAAAGCAGACCTGTGGAAGAAGAGCAAGTTTTATAATACAAATGACAATAACTTAACTAAAAATCTTATTTGAAAAGAGGAAAAAGCAGACCCAACATTGTAGCTAATCAAATCACCCAGACACAGGATATTGAGGCAATGAAATCAAGAATTAAAAATCATTCTGAATATAATGAGCAGAGAGGTTAGACATGAAGATCAAAACAATAAACTCCACAAAAAATTTAATCACCCAGTAAAGATACAATAAAATAAAATTTAAATTTGGGTGAATAAAGACACAGTATAGCATTAGATTTATCATACCCAGGTAATACTATTGATCAGTTTATAGAACAGAAGCACCCTGTTATTAATTCTAAACTATAGACTAGGAGAAAAGCCTGATCTCCTACCTAGGATCTTACCTTTACTGGTTAACTTTTTTTCTTAGTTCTCATTTGCATCATTCTAGGCTCAGAGACAATGAAAGTATTTGGGAGCAGAATCTGGGATTTTAAATTGCTATTGATCTGAAAAGGCATCCTGGGATATTACATAGAAGAGAATATGTCATTCAAGAGTTTGTTTTGATGAAGTCGGTTGTAAATACAATTAATGCCATTGAAAGAGAAGTCAAGTTCTGAAGTCTCCTGGGTTGTTCTGTGACGTTGTATGATTGTGTCAAGCTACATCCCTGCCTCTCATTTCAACATTGCTAAGGCAAAATGCCCCTTCCCACCCCGAGTGTCCTATGGTCACTGCTTGGCAAGTGCAGAGGTGGCTCTTTGTCATTACCTACATATGCACAAGCCTGGCAGGAATGCTTATCACATGACTAAACAAGGACAGCTCCTTGGTATTTGAAAACCAAATCATATCGGGGTGATTGGGAAAAAATAGAAATCCAGATTCTTGCCTGAAAACCTTCCTTTAAAGGTTTTGTGCTAAAATAAAGAAAATGTAAGCATCAAAACTTACAAAATGATGTTAGCAGCTTGGGAGGAAAAAAATTCCTGCAGATGGTCAAAAAAGCCCTTTTATGAAGATTGCTGCCCTTGATTTTGTATATTCATAGAAAGGGTCTCCTTGGGTTATCGGGATACTATATTATTCTCTGTATTAATGTGTATCTTATAAAAACTTGAAGTTACATATTCTTTTCTTGACTGAAAGAGAGCGGAGGATGAAGAGAGACAGAGGAAATCATCATGATGTATTTTCAACCCTCCTGATTGTTTGGCTCTTATTGGATAGAAATGTGGTGGTATAGCCTGCTTCAAGCTGCAAAATGTTCAGCAAAGATAATATAGTCAATTCCAGATTTATTGTCCTTTTTATGTATATACACAAATGGTTTCTATGAAATTGTATACAAAGGCCTAGAGACTTTTTATTTATTTATAAAATAGATTTTGTACAAATAAAGCATTATAATTTGAAATATTTTTTTTCTTTCCTGGTTAGGATTTTCCACAAATAAAGCATTATAATTTGAAATATTTTTTTCTTTCCTGGTTAGGACATACAATGGCACTTTTATAATAAATGGTTTATCGGGGCCTGGGCTACTGAAATAGACATCGTTTCATACACAATTGCCATGGTCTAGGCATAATTTTAAAGGTTTTATGTCATTTCTTTATTAGAGCCCCATCAGGTAGGTCATATTATCTCTACTTCACTATGATATTATATATGCCATGTCTCTCAGAGAACCTCCCTTGGGATTCAAACCCTGTCTGACTCCACTGCTCTCAACTCTTAACCAGTCAACCAGGTTCTTAGAAACCTAAAATGATTTTAGAAACCTGAGCTGGAGATGTTTCTCAGGAAGCATGTGGAAAGGTACTGACAGAATGCAGGCTTTTCCTCTGCTACATTCTTTTCCTCTTACATTTGCCACAAACCAGAAACCAAAATATCAACAAAAGCACACGCATAAAGCTTTCAAAGAAGGCCCCGACTTGACTTCACAACTGGCTTGCTTTTCATCACTGGCAACAAAAGTAAAGAAAACATCTAGTATTTCTTTAGAAGCAAGCCTGGCTCTTTGTTTACTACTTAACCATCACAATAGTACTTCAAGGCTATTTCCACTGGCTTCTGTGTAGCAGCTAAAGATCTTGAGGAGATCAAGAACTTTGTGCCAAAATTTAGCTTTCTTTGGTGATAAAATAAGAGTCAAAGCAAAGGCCGACTTGCAATTAAATACAATTACTAATCGCTTGTTGCCACAGCATAAATCCCCTGGAAATTGTGGCTGGACTTTACCTTTAGATATAGTCACCTAAACTTTGGGCTTTCAAGTTTTCTCTTGAAAATGCAATCATAGAATTTGTTAAAACTGGATATGAACTTCTACTGGGTACCCTTGGCTCCCTTAACTGGTGCCTACACTCAAAGATTTCTTCTAGATGCCTTCAGTCCATCCCACTCATACATAGAGCACCTCTGCCTGCCTGGTTTATTCAAGAAGTCTATGACTTCAGTGCTTAAATGGATGTTATCATTAAGATAGTCACTCAAGAACACTGTTAGAAGAGAATCTATATTAAGAAACAGCCTCCTATTATAAATAAAGCTGCTTTGAACATAGTGGAGCAATAGAGGAATGGATACAGAAACTGTGGTGCATTTACACAATGGAGTACTACTCAGCTATTAAAAACAATGAATTTATGAAATTCTTGGGCAAGTGGATGTATCTGGAGGATATCATCCTTAGTGAGGTAACCCAATCACAAAAGAAGTCACTAGATATGCACTCACTGATAAGCGGATATTAGCCCAGAAACTTAGAATACCTAAGATACATTTTGCAAAACACAAGAAACCCAAGAAGGATGGCCATCGTGTGGCTACTTCATTCCTCCTTAGAATAAGGAACAAAANACTCATGGAAGGATATAGGTGCAGAGACAAAATTTAGAGCTAAGATGAAAGGATGGACTATCCAGAGACTACCCCATCCAGGAATCCATCCCATCATCAGCCACCAAACCTAGATACTAATGCACATGCCAGCAAGATTCTGCTGAAGGGACCCTGATATTGTGGCCTCTTGTGAGGCTATGCCAGTGCCTGGCAAACACAGAAGTGGATGCTCACAGCCAGCTATTGGATGGAACACAGGGTCCCCAATGGAGGAGCTAGGGAAAGTACCCAAGGAGCTGAAGGGGTGCAACCCTGTAGGTGGAACAACAATATGAACTAACCAGTACCCCCTGAGCTCATGTCTCTAGCTGCATATGTAGCAGAAGATGGCCTAATCGGCCATCACTGGGAAGAGAGGCCCCTTGGTCTTGCAAACTTTATATGACCCAGCACCAGGGAACGCCTGGGCCAAGTAGTGGGAGTGAGTGGGTAGGGGAGCAGGGGCGGGATAGCATTTGAAATGTAAATAAAGAAAATAATAATAAAAAAAATTAAAAATAAAAAAGAAACAGCCTCCTTACTTTCTAGGGTTGGGAGTCATGTTTTTGCTTCAAAACTTCACATTTTACTGTCATATTTATCTTTCTGTGTATATGTGTATATCTGTGAAGGATATGGAGAACCAAAGCTGACCCTGGAGTATGCGGCTTCATTGTGTCTCCACCTTATTTTTTGAGACATAGTCTTTCAGTGAGCCTGTAGTTCATGGTTGTAGCCACCAAGGCCCAGGGATCCTTCTGTCTCGTCTACTCAGGATCACAGACGAGATATCATGCCTAGCTTTGGTCTCAGTTCTGGGGTGTGAACTCAGCTCTTGATGCTGTGTGGCAGGCATTTTTTTAACCAAGCTCTCTCCCAGCCTCTTAGATGTTATTAAAACCCCACAGTGTTAAAATCATAAGACTTAGGAACCCAAGTAAGATTGGATATTTTAAGGTTAATAATATTTTGGCAAATCCAGATTGTATTTTTAAATTCACATCAGCAAACTTATTTAGAGAGAATTTTAGGGGCTTTGCGGAAAAGGATTTTATAAATCCCAATAACTACAGTGACTGAATGGATTTTCTCCTCTTTTCTTTTTCATTTTTTTTTTCCTACCTAAAAGCTGAGAGCCTTTTGAGACCAGTTCTTTGGGAATGGTAGCTGGGGGTGGGGGTGGGGACAGGGAGCTTATAAAAATCCTTTATTTGAAACCAAGTAGATATCAATATTGGAAAGAAAATAATTGTTGATTTACACATCAAAGACCTACCTATATGTGAGTTGTTATATACTTTTTAAAACTTTTTTGATAGCAATAAATATATCCTATAATGCCTAGATTTGCTTTCCTATTTACTCGGAAGTGAAAAGCACTTGAATTAACTTTGAAATTCTTCATATACCGATGTCTCAACTGTTGCTGGTGCTTACAAGGAACAGTTCTCGACCGGTAGCATGGTACTACAGGAGCTAAAATTAATCTTGGAAAAACATCAAAAGGATCTAAAGTAGAGAAGAACTAGGAAACAGCTTCCAGGTTTGTAAAGAGTAGGACTTCATTCTGTCTGGCAACGTCTACCCTGCTAAATGGTCATCTTTCTGCCCTGATAATTTCCAAATGTTCCGCAGTACATGCACATCTACTTAGAGGAAAAAAAATGTTATTGTGCACTGGTACATATTGAAATAGTGAATTTAAAAGAACGAGATAACAAAAGCAAAAACAAATGTTTTGATACTTTTTTCATTCCCCTCCAGTGGGTTTCTTTGTGTTTCTTTTACATTGTTTCTTTCCCAGCTGTTTGCCAGCATATATTCTGGGCAATGACTGTCAGATCAATGCCATTGAAATAACCATTGCATGACAAGGGGTTTAATTTGTCAAGAGAGTTTGAGAAATACTAGGTTGTAGTGAGGCAAGTGTCCTCACCATGTGACTTCTCATTTTAAACTCAGAATCCTGTTGTGAAGCCCTTTGAGGGAGAGGACCCCTGGTGACTAATATTTCTGTGAGATCAATTTGGCAAATCCTGCTCCACTCTACTTCTCTGAAGGTCATCTTTTCTCGCTGTTGCTAATCATTTCTTCCCAGGGTGTGTACATGTCGTCCCAGAGAAGACCTAGCCCCTCTCTCTTTACTCCGCATTACAGCTTCCAGCTTGCTTTGTGTTTTCTTCCTTAGGACCTACCTGGGTCCATTTTTCTGCATCCAGAACTTACGATCTTTATGGATAAGTTTTATCTAAACCTTGGTTTTCCTCCTAGCACATGAAACTAGGGTACCTTTAACTTACCCAAATGCTTTGCTACCGTATTTACAATAAATACCCATCTTGCGTTAAATGGACTCTGGTAATGTGGAACTCAGCCATTCTTCCTGTTTGATTTTCATCAAACATTAAAACCCTAATTCCAACAATCTTCCCATTCCTAGGGAAGAGTCTCCTGTCCGTACTGGGTTGCTAGTGGTCAGATTGTTACTCACCTGTCTGACAACTGACCAGGATACAAACATTTTATTCTTCTGCTCTTCAGTGAATATGCATATTAAAGCATCAGCTAGGTTCTGTGCCAGTCAACTGTGGTGAACCAGTCCGATTTGATGCACGAAAGAAAGTCACACTGGAAACTCAATATCCTGCAGCTTATAAGCCTTGAGGCCTTGACTGTCATTTCAGTCCAGCTTCCTCAAATATAAACCTAGGAGAAAAGCATGGTCTAGCCCTCATTGTGATTTTTGTTCATTTTGAGATTTAAATTATTTAATATAGGATAAAGTACTTGTGGGTAAAGAACTTAGAATGGTCTCAATACATAGAAAGTAAAAGTATATATTAGTTTACTGTTTGTAGTTATTAATATTACTATATTAAATAAATGCACTAGATCTTTTTTTAAAAAATGTTGAAGCTGTTTCATAAATCTATGAAATTAAATGTGTGAGGATTTCCCCTTTACAATTAATTAATTATTAACTCTCTATGTCTAGTTAATGCTGGTCTTATGCACATGGTTGTGGTGTCATTTACTAAGGAGCAGGAAATATACTAATGGCCATACTCATAACCTGCGACTTTCCTCCAGTCACCATTAACTACCAATAGCTCCGCAGCCTGGAGTAGGACCTTGGGAGAGCCTCTTCTATCCAATTTGAAACTTTGGACTGGCTTGATCTTCTTCCTATTGTGTCTTGATAATCACAGTTGCTGTGGGTTCATGTATATAGCAGCCATGTCTTATCCACTGGGCAACATCTCACAAGACTCTTCCTCATGCTCCAGTTCTCTCATACTTTCAGTCTCCTCTTTCACAATGTTCTATGAGCCTTTGGGATGGTGGTGGTGGTGGTGCCTTCAGGGTGGTGGTGCCTTCTGGGTGGTGGATATTTAATAGATGGTTTGGAAAAAAAATGACCTTTTATAGAAAACATTGCTAGATTCTCCCCTAGAAACTATGATTTTTATAGCCATGGATTTTGATCAGACTTACAATACCTTCCTTCCTTCAAATGCAATCAATAGCACAGTTGGTTATCTCTCTGTAACTAGTATTGTCACAATTGGTCCAGTGGACACATCTTGCCTGACAGGTGGGCCAATGAGTGTGAGTAGTCCCCATCTTCTTCCTATCCATGCTTTTTTTTTTTTTCTTTTTTTTTTTTTTTTTGTAATGTCAGCACAACAACTGCACCCAGGAGCCCTCCTTGGAGGACTGCTTCTTTTGAAGGCAGGATTGTAGATGACTCACAAACAGAAAACCTTATTCCTTGGTAGATGAGCTTAGTATTTCTCTTCATCATTGTGGTAGGCATGGTCCAGCTCTGGAAAGGATCGTTGATAAATTTTCCTCTCCCTGTATCCTCTGTGGTATCTTCCAGCACCAGGAAAACTAGCCAGCAGAGAGACGGTTAGCTCAAGATTAATTTCTCTGTGTCTGCAATAAATATGTGTGTTGCCTTCAGCAGTAGGATCTTACCATGTAGTTATGATAGGAAGTGAAGAGAAACGGCAACTGCTAATGATGCTTTAGGGGACTTCTGGGTCCTCTTTGCCTAATAACTTACTGCTGTGATACCTGTCCCCAGCGGTAAGATAGTCATTTTACATCCTATGTCTTCTGGGAGTAACATTGTTCACACTAATGTGCAGTACATCTGCTCATACTTTCCAAAACAAGTTATATTTTTAATTACCTTATAAACTCGTGGGTTTTCATAAGGTTCCTTTATAACAGACATCCTTAGCTTTGGCTAACCCACACCCTATGCCTGCATCACTTCCCCAAACCCATCTTCTATACAGGACAATAAACAGCATCATCAACAACTGGTGCTGGGAAAGTTGGATTTCAACATTCAGATAAATAAAACTAGACTTACCTCTTACCTTGCACCAATTCAACTCCAACCTAAAACTTGATATCCTCAAACTATAGAAAAAGTAAAAAGTATACTTCTGTGTAAAGATTCGTGTAAATTATTTTCTAAACATGACACTGGAATTTCAGGGAGTAAGACAGACAATTTAAAAATTGGATCCCAGGAAATAAAAAGCATCCATACAGAATAAAATGAACACATAATAGCAGAAGAATCTTCGCTAGTTATATGTCTGCTCTAGTTTTATGTCAAGCTGATGAATGCTAGGGTTATCAGAGAGGAGGGGTCTCAGTTGAGAAAATACCTCTGTAAGACTGGGCTACATGCAAGCTTGTAGGCATTTTCCTAATGAGTCATTGATGTGGAAGTACTCAGCCAATTTTGGGTGGGGCTTCTCCTGAGCTGTTGGTTCTGGTTTCTGTAGGAAAGCAGGCTTTGCAAACCATGGGGAGCAAACCAGTTAGAAGCACCCCTCCCTGGCTTCTATATCAGCTCCTGCCTCAAGGTTCCTGCTGTGTTTTAGTTCTTGTCCCAACTTCCTTCAGTGATGGACTTTGATGTGGAAGTATAAACTAAATAAACCCTTTCCTTCCCAACTTGCTTTTGCTCATGGTATTTCAGCCTAGCAATAGTAACCCTAACTAAGACAACAGCTAACATTGGGTAAGTGTCCAGAATATACAAAAAAAACCTTAATAAACTGAGTTGATAAGAAAAAAAATTAACGGGATACAGAACTGAACAGAAAATTCTCAGAAGAAAAAGCATAACTGCCTAGTAAATACTTTAAAGTTTTCACTATTCTTGGCCTTCAGGGAAGTGCACATTAAAAACTACAGTAATACACCATAGCTCACCTACTGCAGTGGCCTTCATCAGGAAGACAAAAAGACATTTGAATAAACACCCATGTGGGCATCTGGAAAGGGAAACCCTTCTATACTGTGATGAGGATGTAAACTGGTGAATCCACTCTGGAAATCAGTCTTAAGTTTTCACAAAAACATAGAAATAGGTCTAATGTATGACATAGCTGTATCACTTCTGGGCGTATACCCAAATAACACTCCATCTTACTACTGAGATATTTACACACCATTCACTGATGCTTTATTTACAATGCCTACTAAATGGAATCAACGTATATCCATCGAGCACTTTCTCAACCGAGGCTCCCTCCTCTCTGATCATAATGAAAATGTAGTATATATAAACATTGGAATATCACTCAGTTGTAGAGACAAATACAATCATGAAATTCTCATGAAAATGGATGAAACTAGAGAACAGTATACTTAGTAAGGTCACGCAGGCCCCCCCCAAACCAGTGCTACATGCTCTCTCTCATATGAGATTTAAATCTTGAGTTTTGTGTTCAGCATAGAGGACATACGGAAACTAGAAGCAGATTATGAGTAGGCAGGATGCATTTGGGGGAATAGAGAAGTCTAGGTGTAATAAACATAGGGAAGGGAGAGTACTGGTCAAGAAGGCTTAAAGCACATAGTGGAGTGGCAGGGATAAGGAAATAAGGGGCCAGGAAAAGCTTCAACAAAGGAAAGTCTGCATCAAGGAGCTCCTTGGGGATGAATCACCTTGCAATTCAAATTGAAAAAAATAAAAGAGTGGATGGAAGAACATACGTGCTATAAAATAACAAGGCAGGGGTTACTGGAGGGCAAATGTGTGTTTTATAAAAGAGCTCAAGGGCATATATGTGGTTTCTGATTTTAAAGAGTTTCAAAGTATTACTCAAACAATGATTAAAGTAGCATATGCAAAACTAGTATAGTTGAAAAATAGTGATGAGCCAATGTGTGAGTCCCATGATCTTTCTGCCTGTTGGCTTCGTTTCATGTTGGCTTTGTTGTGGTGTCAGCTCTCCCAGCTGTACGGAGCCATCCTCCTTGGAGGGCTGTTTCTTTTGAAGGCAGCATTGCAGATGACACACAAATAGAATTCCTTTCTTCTTTGTAGATGAGCTTGGTATTTCACTTCATTTTGTTTTGCTTTAGATTTCTTTTGCTACCATAGTAAACCATGCTTTTGCCATTACATGTTAATAAATTACAGTATTTAAACGTGGACAACATTTGTTTTCAAGTTTGGGCTGTCCACTGTTCAGTAAGTAGTGAAAATATTTTTCCTTGCGCTGTAGGCTCATGAGCCATCAAATGCTGTACTGAAACAATACTGATCCTTCAGCAATATAAAGAAGAAGGCAAGCAATAAGGGCAATGTGATTTTACACTTTAATATCTAATATTAGATCCAAAGTCCAATATAAAATAATCTAATATTTAAAATTCAATATCTTCTGATTTCCCATTTTTGAAATCACTTGAGTGGCCTTGTGCAATCCATTCAGGACAAGTGGATTTTCTCCTGGTATGGACCTGAACTAATATTGAGGAAGATTTAAAATTGCCTAAAATCAATCCTTATATTGGTTTCCGTTAGTGAGAGTTAACCAAAGCAGATTAATGAGATTAGAAGGTGAAGAAACCAGGGACATTTACCCAATAATTTTAGCCATAGAGCATTCTGGCTCCTAACTAAAATAATTTAGCCAGGAAATAAGAGAGGTTTCTATATCTGAAATGCATCCTGCGATTGCAGTTACAATGTAGATTCTACCAACTTAGTCACACACTTAACCCTTCTGTCATGAGCAAATTTCTCTTCCCCTTTCTCTTGGTGTTTCTTTCAACTGTTATCAGACATTGATCTGTCTGACAAGCGCATTGCTTCATCTAGGGCCCAACTGAAACTCTGTCCCATTTCCCCTGCCTTCATTATCCAGCTTCTGTAACAAGTGTTTGGACCCTCTGCTTCCTTTTAAAAATGAGATCATTATGGCATTCTCTAGTAAGATGGCTTCAGTCTCAGCACCCTATTATAACACACTTCCAGGACTTTGACACCCACTTTCAAGACAAATAGAGAGATTTTTCTCACTCCTTATCTTTTCTCAAATATCTGGCACTATTGATCACACACATACTTTTTTCCATTCTGACATTTCAAAAGATTTTTTTTCTCCTCTATTCTCTAGTATTTGAATTGCCTTTTCATTCTTTTTAGAGGTCAGATTAAATTTTTATCTTTCTCTGTGTACAGACGTTCAACTATCTAGAGTGCCCTAAATTATATACAGGAGCTCAAATATTGGCTGTTAGCTGCCAATAAAGTCAGCTATATCCAAGTTTAGCATTTTCACCAGTTGTACAGACTTCTACTAAATGGGCTGACAGTGACCAACTCTCTGTACAGTGGATCTAAGAAAGGCACTTCTAGGGTGGCCCTCTTATACTGTGTGAAATGTTGATCCTTGATCCTTGTGTTTGAGATAAATATCTAGAGAGAGAGAGAGAGAGAGAGAGAGAGAGAGAGAGAGAGAGAGAGAGAGAGAGAGAGGATAAATAGAGAAAAAGGTAGGTAGGTAGGTAGATAGAGACATAGAGAAAGAGGTAGAGTTATAGATGGATAAATAGATGGATAGATAGATAGATAGATAGATAGATAGATAGATAGATAGATGATATAGATATAGATGTAGATATAGGACATATTTTGTTATTAAGGAGTGTTAATAGTCTTCCTCTTTTGCTGTTTCACATTAGCCTTCATTTTCATCAACTATTGTTGTTACATGTCCATTTCACTTCTCCAATCTGAAGAACTGTGTTCTGAACTGATAAGTGGCACACTAGTCCCTGAAAGGGAGCCTCTCATGAGATGACAAGTTGGAAAAGCCATAGTTGCACAAATAGAAACGATAACAGTCACCCTGATGACAGTACTCATAGGCATTTATTGAGATGTTATCATATGTGAGACATTATGTCTAGCTCTTTTTGCAGGTTAATTCACTCTGCTCCCTCAGAAGTTCTATGAAATGTGAGCCTTCCCTGGTCCTATTATTTGGATGAGAAAACTGAGGCTCAGGCAGTATTACAAGATGGGAAAGTAAACCTTGAGGAAAGCATTCTGTGTGTTCAGTATAGGCCTCAGCAGTTCATCATTTATTTCTGGCTTACATAGATAGCTCCATCTTTGCCCAGAGTCCATACTACAGCATCACTCGTTTCATTCTAATTATGCTTAGCTTCTTCCTAATCTGCTTCTGTCTGCTAAGGGTTTCTATCTGCTTTCACCGCTCAGTCCTGCTCACACATGTTCCCACTCAAGCTCGTCTTACTTGTTATGCATTCTTGGCCTTCAACCTTCTTATAGCTACTTTAGGGAAGCACACACACCTTGTCCTTTCCTTGGAGTTTAATATCTAGCTACAGCCTCAACTTCAAAATATCACTGTACCCTCTTATCTCCTTAAAAATATTTACAGCTGCTTGCACCAATTTCTGGAGGTTTTTCTTTGCCTCTTAGGCTCCTGAGCCGTATTTTAATAAACGAGTAATGTGTAATGAGACTATATAAAGAAACAGAAGGGACCATTTGGATTTGTAATAAAATGGGTGAGCAGACTAAGAGAAGATTTTAAAAGGGGGGAGGAAGAAGAAAGCAGGAGGCAGAAATGAGCCTGTGCAAGCTGATCCCGGGACTGAGCTAA
Source organism: Mus pahari (assembly GCF_900095145.1). Taxonomy (NCBI): domain Eukaryota; kingdom Metazoa; phylum Chordata; class Mammalia; order Rodentia; family Muridae; genus Mus; species Mus pahari. The sequence goes on along the minus strand of NC_034593.1, from coordinate 99,524,495 downwards.
TGGGAGCTTAGCGTGAGGAAGGGAAGATTTACAGGTCAGTAATTATACATGCGGGATATTTAGAGAGAAAAGGAGGATGGAGAATCTTAAACTGCTTTGTTGTGCATTATAAATTGAATCTCCATGGCGTCTTCTTCATTTTCAATTACACTGGATGTCAAACTAATGTTTCTCAAATCGAGCTGCTGGGATGGGGCAATGAGTCCCAGTTTTACTCTAGGCTCAAATGGAAGCTTCATCACCACCGTTTTTGATGCTTCTCAGGCGTTACGTCTTCTAGACACCATTGAATCTTGCCTTCTCTTTGTTCTCTACTTCCAATCAATCTAATTCTTGCTGAATGCAGATCATCTCGTTTAAATCAACATATCCCAGCCACATGTTCTGATACCTATTTAGTCAAAACTAACTCCTAGTTAGCCTTCGTACCTTCAGGCTCCCCCCCTTCTGTATGAAGCAGTAATTGTGACACTCTACTACTACAAAGACTCCCTAGTCCCTTGAGCTTTGGTAAGATTAGTTATTAGCTCTAGACTGATTTTTCATCATTCTTAGTCTGCATCAATATTCCTCCATGTGTAATTACATGATTTTAACTTGATGAACTAATGTTTGAAGACTAACAAAGAAGAGATAGTAAGATTCATGCTTCATATTTATGTGAAGGGACCATTTGGATTTGTAATAAAATCCAAATTGATTATAATTGATTTATAATCAATTTACACAGCAAATAGACAATTAAATGTCAAATATGTTTAATTGCTCCTCCAATATTGTGGAATATTCATATTTTATTAAATAGAAAATTAATCACAAAATAGCTTGCATTAATTCACTTGTTCATCATTTGTTGTATGTCCACATGGTAGAAATTAGGATAGATTCAAAGATAATATCTTGAATTATATACATGTCCATAACTAGAATTTGGTTGGAATCCCACTTCCAATTATTCTCCATAGCTTAGGTGACTCCTAAAATTCAATTCAACTTGAATGAATTTTTTTCTCTCTCTAAAACAAAATCTGGGAAACTAATTTTTTAAAAAGGCTAACCATGTATGATATGTCTGCTTCTAGAAAACACTGATGATTTTATTCTCTCTAATTCAATAACTCGAAGAATTTCTACCTAGCTATCTAAAACCAGCTTCCACTATGTATTTAAATGGATCCCCTATTTCATCATGACTGAGTATGAACCTCCAAATAAAATATACCTGATTCTGTAACTTGCCTTGACTACATTTCATGACACTGTGAACCTGTCTCTTCTCAGTAAAATGAAGACATGAGTTTTAAGGAATTGTATTTAATTGACAAACATAACAGCCCTCCTCTTCACCTAGATAAAGCACGGATGTTTCTGAAACCTAGGCTTTACCTCATTTAAATACTTCACAATGACTATCTAATAAAATGTCTCTTTAACAGTAGACATTTAAACATATGGTCTACTAACAGAAATTGGCAATTGTTTTATTACCATAAAATCCAATGCCCTGTCATACCTGTTTTCCTATTTCAAGATGACATATTCTCTCTCTCTTGTCATGCTACTGCACCACAATTGCTCAGTATAAATTAACCTTATCTTCAGTTAATCTGTAATGTTGAGTATGTCTGGCACATGTCAGTTGCTTCAAACTGTTTGTCATTTGATTTATTCCCGTTCATGATGGTGGCCCTGGTAAAATAACAACTACCTTTACCAATAGGTGAATGTGGTATTTATTGTTGTTAGTGCACCAGGATATGTCCATTAATTTATATAAAATATGCTCCTATTTTAAGGACCTATTAGTATACCATGAATTATGAATGAACTTTGGGATGTGAAAATCTGAAAAGTGGATTAAAGAAAATAGCGGATTTAGAGGAAATGTATTTCACAGTTGGAAATGTTAAGAATGGAGTACTTGGAGTAAAAGAGTCTCTTAGGGTTTTATTGCTGTGAAGAGACAACTTGACCACAACAACTCTTGCAAAGGACAACATTTAATTGGAGCTGCTTTATAGTTTCAGAGGTTTAGTCCATTATCATCATGGTGGGAAGCATGGTGGCATGCAGGCAGACAAGTTTGCTGGGAGAAGAAGCTCAGAGTTCTACGTCTTGAACCCAAGGCAACACAAGGAGAGTGCATGCCACTCTGGGCACATATACGCTTGAGCATATCTAAGACCTCAGAGGATACCAGCACAGTGACATGCTTTCTTGAACAAGGCTGCAATACTCCAACAAGGCCACACCTCTAATTACCGCCATTCTCATAGGCCAACCGTCCAAACATGTGAGCCTGTGGGGCCATACCTATTCAAACCACAGGGAATAATGGTTACAGCAGAAGAGAATGGATAGGTTTGTAGATGTATCTTTTATTTCCCAGTTGTAATTGTCTTGGAAGCTTACTGTTGAATAAGGTCACCTTTTGTAGTTCTTTCTGAACTCTGGCTGGCTGGTTAAAATCAGGTGTTTGTCTCACCCCATGTTGACTGATTCAATCTGGCTTCTCTCAGCTTTTCACTGAATTGCTCTGTTTGGCTTCAAACTAACTTTGGTCATTTGTTCTAATCTTCTGGCTCCTTCTTTTTCTCTGGCATTCACTGCCTCTGTTGATCTTCACTGAACTGCATAATCTCAGAAAGGAGCTCAGCTCTGCTCACTGCAATCACTGCACTGACTTCCAACTAAATGAACCAAATTCCTTCACAATCCCCGTAATGTTCTTAAATAGGTTTTCTCCTTAAAGCTTGATATATCCTCTCTGACAAATTCAGTCAAATCTGTCTCTGATTTGTCACTTTGTTTACCCCTCATTAGACATCACTGTGATTAAAGGTGTACACTAAAGGATTCCAGTCAGAGAGATTGAAGGTATGTACTAAGGGCGTGTCTGTATTTCAGCTGAGCACACAGACCCGAAATTGCATCACTAAAGAGGCTAAGGCACAAACACTGCTGTGAGTTTGAAGCAAGACTGGGTTGTACAACTGCACTCTTTCTCCAAAACTGAACAAACAAAAAAAGAAGTTAAAAGAAAATGGGGAAAGAGAATATGCAATGAAGAGTTTGTAAACTCACATGGCCCTGGAATATGGTATCTGTGTTTCAGGTAGTGGTGAGACCAAGATTTTTACGCCTTGACCTACATGGTTAGTAGAAACATCTTTCAGAAAGAAAGAGGGAGGAGGGAGGGAGGAAGGGAGGGAGGGAGAGAGAGAGAGAGAGAGAGAGAGAGAGAGAGAGAGAGAGAGAGAGAGAGAGAGAGAACTGTATGTAGAATCCCACTGACAAGCCTGGGAAACAGCTTCTGCAATTTAGTGCCCACAAGAGTTAAATTTAACTCATGAAGAACCAAACCCTGGACTCAAGTAGAACTTTTAAGATCCCTCTAATTAGCCACAGGAAACAAAGACCACCTTCCTCTTATGCAACAAATCAGGCCTGGTCCTTTTTTCTCTGTGCCCATTCACTCCAGGCATTACAGAGGATTATCCCCACTGAGTCACTTCATAACTGGACATTAGGAAGCTGCAACCACGCCCATTCATTGTTGCTTTATCACAGTTTGCAACCACTCAAGAACAAATCAAGTCCTTGGTACTCTGCTTCTTGTATAAGATGGGATTAGGAAAAGAGATGTTCCACTCTAAGACCAATAGAAGAAACACTGCTTTGACTGACGGATCAAATGAAGATAAAATGAACATCAGGAAAGGACTCGGATACAACCACAGCTTATGTAATTTGTCATTGTCCTCTAACCTCACCAGAAACCCGAGTGACTACATCAATCACAAAGAGACACTGCACTTGGACCAAGACTCCTTTTTCCTATCTACAATGTATATACCTTCACATATATTCTATATACAACTTAGAGAGGTCAATTAGTTCTTTAAACTTGGTTATCTCTTTAATTCTTAATTACTGTCCATTTCATCCCATATTTATCATATTTACATGGTTTTATACTATTTTCATTCTCCTTTACTGTTTATGTCTCTTACTCTTTTAAATGAGTAAATATTTTGCTGTGAATATATGTGCTAATTATTCTTCTATGTGGAAGGAGACATAAAAACTAATTGCAATTTAATGTAAGCTGCCTTTTCATGCACATGGTCCATTCTTTGGTCCATGGTCCATGGCCCCAGATTGGGAATGACTCATGCACTGAACATGAACAAGTACGGACAAGATGAAAGGTGCTTTCAGAGGCCACACCTGGGAAGAGCTTACATGTAGCTAAGGAATTTGAACTGTCCCTTTGGAGGTAATGACAAATCTACTGAATAACCTTAGGAGAGAACATGATTCACAGGCAGACTTGTGTTTTCAAAGGATCTGTTTAGCAGCTCCACAGATAACAGATTACAAAACACCAAAACTCTACAGTGGGAGATAATTTTAAGGTGATCATTAGTTTAAAAACTGAAGAAGGTAGTGGAGGTGTGAACACTCCTTCTTTATTAACAGTGGGCTGTGTCTTGGGAAACCACTTAACAAACAGGTACTATTCTGTTAGTCAAGGCAAACAGTTAGAACATATTCACCAGACTAAACTACTATTTATTGAAGATAACTGCATTTGAAGGAGACATTAAGCATTTACCATGCATTGTGATACGATACTGTTTTGACAAGTAGACATCATAAAGGATAGACTGTCATTGGCTTTTAAAAGGACACAAATCGGGGTTTGAAAAACTAACTTGTGAAACATTGCATAGTGAAAAAGTGGTAGAGCTGAATTCAGACAAAAGTCAATCAGACATGATCCTCAGTTACTGAGAAGCAGCATAGAAATCCTAATGGAAGTGCAGTCCCGATGGCCCTGAGTGAGTGTCATGTAAGGACTTACCAAATACATGGTACTGAACCCAGCTCAGGACACAAGGATATAATCCCTGGAAGAGAGGGACTGAACTCAAAAACTATTTCTTACACATTTTGAAATATAGGCTACTGGTTTGTGGGGGGAAATCTTTTAATACTGGTACTTTATTTTTAAAATCATTAATTTGCTTTCCTGGCTTGACACGTAACCATCATTGATTTTGCCTACATCTCAAACTTACAGAAGTTGTGCCTGTGATATAAACAGCTATGTTTTCACAGGATCACTTAAGCACAAGCTGTCTGTCATCCCAATGGTCGGTAATCACTTACAAGTGGTGACATGCTCCTACATAATTATAATTATACCACCTCCATTGGAAAATTAATATGGACCTTCTGCTGTCATATAATACTCAACCACTCCTCTAGTTCCATCACATGTCTCCTTAAAGGTTTGAATAGAAGAACTGTTTTGGAGGGGAGGGGTGGCATTGGCAGTGACACCTGTTTCATCTCTGTAAATCTGGCATTTGGCCCTGCTCCTCTATCTTTCATGAGGAGTTCCTTTTCATAAGAGCAACTCATTGGTAGAAAGCCTCCTCCGTTTCAGTTTGTCTGATAATTTCTCATTGCTTGATTCAGATTAAATCATCTTAGTGAAAATACAATCCAAATCAAACCATTCATGCTTAGAACAATTGTATTAATCGCATTCACCATCACTGTGATCAAATATCTGACAAGGTGCAACGTGCTAGACATGGTGAGATAGCTGGTCGCATTGCATGTGTCGTCAAGAACCAAGAATGGACAAAAAGAAGGACCAGATTATGAAAAAAATTGAACGCCTCCACTAGTTGTTCCTCAACCTACCAAAACAGCATCATGTTTACATTGGTGACTATTTTACATGCAAGCCATATCATCCATCTAATCTCCAGGACGGAGAAGAAAAGGGAAGAGGAAAAGTTAACTTTCAATGTGTTTTGTTTGGGATTCCTATGACTGAGTCAGAATTTTGATGATATTCAGATAAGTAGTTCAATAGATGTTCATCTGGGAAATAAGAACTAGACACAGAATCATAGGCTCATCAAAGAATAAGTGACAGTTGAAGCTGCAGCATGAATTACCTAAGAAGTACATGAGAAATGGGGGCAAAAATACCAGAAAAGTGGGCCATGGGGAAATCTTAATTTTAAGAACCTGGAGAATGAAGAACATGTAAAGGAAGCAACGAGGAAAAGATGCCGGGAGACTAAAAGCATTAATTAGAACAGATCAGTATGGCACTTTCATCCCTAGCAGTATTGCATGTTAGAATTAGATTAAAGCCAAGCAGAGCAAGAAGTGAGGGGAGGAGGAGAGAAGCCAGATTGACTCAGTCAGCTTGGAGAGGAGTTTTGAGCCAGAGCTGCTGAGTTGAATCAGCCAGCCAGAGATCAGGAGGAACAAGAAAGGGCAAATCTCAGAAGCTGAAAACATTCTAGGCCTAGAGAAGACCATGTGGAGGCTAGAAGATTCCAGGACTAAGCCAAAGTTAGCAGGCAGAGGCAGTAAACCTTTGAGAGGATCAGGAGATAAAAGTCACCATGCTTCCACTTTAATTAACGCCTTGCTATAATTCCACCTTATATGATAATATGGATTTTTTTTTCTTTAGAATTTTTCTTTTGAAGGAGGTTTGCTTCTTTTCTCATAGCTTTAAATAAACTAATAGAAGAAAGATACATTTGCAGACAGTTTAAATGCTTTTCCTTTCCCTCTAGCAAACACTGTACTGTGATTTTACTTCTCAGGCATTAATGGTTGGCTTGAGAGTATCTTCTCCTAATAACAAAGAAAAACCAACTGTTTTAAAATTAAAATTTACCCTTTGTGTATTTTAACATCTCATTTATTCTAGAATTGCTCCACTCAAATCAAATTAAAAAGTAAAGAATAAGGGGTTGGAGTAATGGCTCAGCAGTTAAGAACCCTGGCTGCTTTTACAGAGGACCAGGGTTCAATCCCAGCAATAGCACAGCAACTCCCAACTGTCTGTAAGTCCAGTTCCAGGAGGTCCATGGCTCCAGACATGCTTGTGGTGCACATGCCTGTGCATGCAGTAAAAATACCCATATATGGAAAATAAAATAAAATAATAAAATATTTTTTAAAAAAGTAAAGAGTGATCCATATGCATTTGTTGAGGAGATGGTTTTCCAGGAAGAGGTAGATAGTATCCTTGAAGCTAACAAGCACGGGCCATTGATCTGCTGGGACGCTGTCCTCATCCCCCTTCTTCCACCTCCAGCATCCTTATCCATCCTCAGTTTCAAATATCTTCTTAAGCCAATGTCTCAGGCATTGACTATATCTGCCCTAGGGGGTCAAGACTCATATTGATTCGTGATCATGAAGATGGAGGGAGGCAGAGATGGGGACAGCAGCATACAGCTCAGTAGCTTGATGTTTGGCTCTATTGACTAATTGGGTTATAAAATCACTGTGAGGATTAGTAGCTCTGTGATTCTGAGCAAGCTATTTAAATGATTTGTGCTTCCGTTTCAATATCTACAGAACAATATAAACACAGCATCTACCTCTATTACTGTTAGGAGTATCCCAATGCATTAATGTAAGCATTTAGAATAGTGTTGAACATACAGTGAGCAATATGTAAGCTTAACTCAACCGTTTGTCCAATGAGAATATCAAGTCTAGCATTTCTGAATTTAGACATCCTGATCATCTTACAATTTCAAATCTAGTATTTCCCAGCTCAGGAAAAATGACCGCCAAATATCTAGTTACATCAATCACTTCTCTGTGGTTGCTGCAGATCCTCATGTTCCATCCAAGTTCAGGCCTGACATTTGCTATCTTTTTGTCTACTAAGATCTCTCTCTCTCTCTCTCTCTCTCTCTCTCTCTCTCTCTCTCTCTCTCTCTCTCTCTCTGAAGATTTTTTTTTTAAGTTTTAAGTTAAGTATGATCTTCTAAAACAGTGGTTCTTGACCCATGGCCCATGGGTCGCACCCTTTGGAGATTCTCATAACAGATATCCTGTATATCAAATATTTACATTATAATTCATAACAGTAGCAAATTTATAGCTATGAAGTAGCAAGCAAATAATTTTATGGGTGAGGTTCACCACAACACGAGAAACTGGATCAAAGGGTCACAACATTAGGAAAGTTGAGAACCGAAGCTCTAAAAGAACTCTTCCCATTGACCTTGGTCAAATGACCTTGACCCTATTTTCTTCCATGAAACTGAAACCATATTATCCCTTCTTGAATTGATTGGTTTTATTTATTATAATTATTTGTTTTTTATAGTCTGTCTTCCCAACTAAACTGCAGGCCTTGTTGAAGTAGGAACTGTGCTTCTCTGTTGGTATACAACACAGTGAGACATATAAACATAATTGTCAAATGAGTGAGTGAGTGAATAAAAGACAGATGAATAACTGCTCTGGGCTCTTTACAGGGTCCTTGGAAGCTGAAGATTAAAAAGAAATATTCTCTTTTTAAGAGGATTACTGAAATCAAGATGTTCTTAATAAACATGTTTGTCTGAGGTGTGCCATAAAGATGCCAGTGCCTGTCCTTAGAGACAAAACGTCAGAGGTCCTGGGGGTAGAGTGTAGGGATCAATATTATGAAGATGACATCAACTCCCATTACCATAAGGATGAGCACCCATGAGAGCAAGGGGAAGGCAAGGGGTGGTGGGACTCCAGGTTCCATTTCTTATTCTGTGGAGAACTACCAGGACTGTCAAAGGGAGACTTTTTTTTTTTTTTTTTTTTTTTTTTTTTTTTTTTTTGACGACTAGTGATTCGATGTTGGGAATGATCAGCTCATAATTCTGAAGATAACGTATGAAGCAAGCAGAAGCAGAAGCAGAAGCAGGCTGCAAAATAGCATGCTGCTGTGGAGGCTCAGAGTCCTCCTCCTCCATTAAGTGGGTTTGAACACAAACCCCACCCCAGAACAGCCCCAAGTATGAAATATCACTGTGATGTTGTTTTCTGAGAGAGCTTGAGAGGAACTTCTGTGTTTTCATGGATAAAATACCCATTGTTATGTAAAATATACTTAATTGCCTACTAGAAGGTAAGACAGACACTCCTAGGAGTTGCACTGTGGTGTCTATACCTCTATTTACCTGTAGGGACAGAGTGCTGTTTCTGGGAATATGAATAGAGCTTACTGATTGTATAATCTGCACATTCTTGACATGTTGTTTTTCTGTTGTTCTTCACAATACCCCTTTAAAAGTGAATATCCTTGTTTAATTAGTATCCAGTAAGCAAGGAAAGACTTTGGAGGAGATTGAAATCCATGAGGAGTGTGGGGATTTCAGACTACAAGTCAATCCTTTTGGAAGTCCATAAATTAGGAATCCCTTCCCTCTTCTTACCATCAGGTCCTCCCAAATTCTCTGACAACTGGTAGCCTCAAGAAAATGGGCTTTGGTGGGTTTGAACCTTTCATCTCATGTAAGGAAAGAAGGAACATGGTTTTGAGCATCACACCAGAGCTTCCAGCTCAAGCCACCCATCTCTTACAGTGCCTTCAGGATGGCACCTCTTACTGTGTGGTGTCTTTCCACCCTCTCTTTCCCTTAAACTACTCTTACCGAAGTGTCTTCTGCCCTCCTGAGCAATTACTATTTTGTACCTCTGTTCTGGTTACATATAAGGCAAATAGTTCACCAAGTATTTTGTGTGCTTTTAAGACAGTAATTTTTAAGTCATTTCCAACCCCATACACTACATTGCCTTAATACAGTGTTCGCCTATAGACATCCCTTTTCTTTTTGGCTTGGTTCTGTTAATATTTTGTTCCTCCCCAGATCACAGGAAACATTGGTTTAGGTTGCCATGTAGGAATTCATTTGTGTGGTTTGTGATGGAGGAGCACATTTAGCTCCTCTTTAGAAATGTGTCCATTTGACCCCTGTGGCCTTCACCAGTGTGAAAGTCCTGAATATAATCTTCTGTGGGGATTTGTGCAGGTGTCTATTATGGCCCACAATCTGTGATGTGGCTTCCCGTATTCTCACTATGGAAAGGTTAAGCTAGCCTGACTTTCTTTTTTGAGGGAAAATGTCCACAAGGTGTTAGTACTGGCAGAGAACAGATTGAAACAAGCTGTAACTTCAATCAGACTTTAAGCCTGTGCCTGCCCTGGAGAGGAAACTCCACCGTGAACAAAGGGTTTCCTTAGAAAAGGGAGCAATCGTTTATAAAACTAAACGATTTGGGGGGGCTGAGGCAGAAGGATCATGAGTGTGAGGTTAGCCTAAGCTACATAGATATCTCCAGGACAGCCTGTTCTACCTAGAAAGGCCCTTTCTCAACAAATAAAGTTATAAAAGCAAACCCTTTTGTCTCCTACTATTCTTGGAGTGTTATATTTTCCAAACCAAAAGCCGAGATTCATGCACTCACAAATAAATAGTTGATTTTGATCCAAAGGTTTTGCATATCTAATGTCTGAAAGACTCTTGAGTGTAACAGGTTATACAGTCATAAACACATTCTATGTTAAGACCCAGTGTGCTACACCTCTGCAGTTTTACTAACTGGGATTCTATTGTTGTTTGTAGTGGTCATAACACTTTATTTCTTAATGACTTTGGGGTGAAGGGAACATGCTACCCATGGGTCTTTCCTCTCTGTGCTCATCAGGGCTTAAAAGTGTTTCCGTGTTGGTGGTATTGATAAATGTCCTTCCGACTTCCAGTAAAGATGGCCTCTCTCTTGGATCTTCCCACTCTGTTTCTAACTTCTTTCTGTTTCTTCCCAGTGCCAGTAGCAGAGCTGCTGGACCAAAAGAGGGAAGCTCAGAAGGGCCTGAGTCCCATGTTCCATTTCAGGGACATCTTAATATCTTCAGAAAAGCTGTAAAACCTACATTCTCCATGTGTGAGTTGTGAAATCATCTGAGGTAGAAGAATGTTGAGGCAGTGAAGTTCCAAGAATGGGTTAGGAAAAACCACAACAATTGCAACTCTCATATAAAGATGCCAATCACTGGTCTCCGGGAGCCTGGGAGCTTGGGAGCCTTCTGGGCTCCCAGGAAGACAAGTGAAATTAAAGAGGGAGGTATCTGCAGAAGGTGGTACCACAGCCTAGCAGTTAGAGCAAATTCTAGGATCAGTGCTCCTTTGGGAATCTGTCAGTTCTGGAATCTTTTTAAAAGGCCTTAAATTGGCAAACAGCTAGTGATGTCTATTTCTAAAACTTGGCAGCAGCAGGGTGGGTGGGCCACACAGTGCTGCTTCTTGCTTTCGTATGTTTGACTTTCAAGGGTCAATATGAGTAAAGATTAGCCAGACACAAATGTCAGTAGCTCTCTCTGTTTTTCAGGATGGATTTGAGTGTAAACCCAAATGATTCACACAGCCTTCTGCAAGCACGTCCTGCTCTGCATATAACCTACAGTAATATCAACCAACAAATCGGCCCCAGATACTATTTCCATTTCCATTTCCAACTGTAGTTCCCAGGTGTCTGATGATCGGTAAATCCTTGAGAGAAAAAGTCAAGCTGATAGTACTTCAGTATTACAGCAATACTGGGCATGCACGATTTCTTTTTAACTCTGAAAGGCCTTAGGTGAGAGAATGGTCTTGCAAAATACCACTCTGCAGAAGAAAAAAGACCTCCGTCCACTGAAACAGGGAACACACATCAGCAACTCTACTTGTCCTTTGAATTCTGAAAGCATATTAAGAAAAAAATAACAGCATTACATGGTGCTAACACATTGCTAATTAATATGTAATTTCAATTCTCCCAGAGGTAAAATATTAATATTTTTAAAATGAAAGTATTTCAAGTGATGTTCTAATTGTTATAAAAATATTTAATAGTGAAATCAGTTTAATTATTTAAACACCTCATAGTGGTGTAAATACTACCTACATAGTCATACATCTTCTCTACTTTCCCATAGACAAAGGATCTTAAATTAAGAACTACTTAAGGCTGTCTGCCAGGCCGCAGAGTAACTACTTACAATGCAGGTGGCTGCATCTGTGAGATTTAATAGGAAGAACTGGTCTTTGTTTTCATAAGTAGGGAAAAGTTGCATTTTCTTACATAAATTTCGTTCTTGATGTTATTAGAAGGGATTAGGGTGGAGTTGGAGTAGTCTAAAATTTAATTAACCTAATCCTTTTAACAAGAATTGTTTTCATACTGATAATTCTCTGTAACAACAGTACTACAGATCACATCCACATGAAATATTTACACTAAGTATTTTAGCATATAATCTTTCCTTCAGCTCTATCGGGGCTGGTAAGATTTCTGATTCCTTTGGCTGTCTTTGTTTTCTTTCTCTCACCTACCTCCCCTTTATTTCATCCTCTGCTAATTTTCTCCTGGCATCACTGTCTCTGGGTAAGTTATGTTAATAGCTATCAAACCATCAATGAATACAAGAGCTATGGAATAAGGGGCAGAGTGGATAGGTTTGTCTTATTTTTATTCATTTATCTATTTATTTTGGTATCAGCAGTCATTTGGTGTAGATTCCCATTTCAGGTGATCTGTTTACTCATCGACTGCAATAAATTGCAGTGCTGCTGAAAATACCCCTAAGACTAGAGTCAGATGAAGGACAAACCTGTCATTCTGGTCACCTCCTCTGATGATCCCCTGTGTAAATTACAAATTGTTCTTAATCTGCTCAAATGTCATGTTATCAGTGAGACCTTCTCTGACCTCACAGGATAAAATTACAATCAACATCCCTCCCCCAAGGGCGCTCTCCTTCAGTTGGCTTAATTTTCCCACAGTCCCTATCACCACAGAGCGTTACACAGTATCGCATACTTATTTGCTTGGTACATGCCCTCCACCTGGGATGAAAACATCACAGAAAGAAAGGATCAGAATTTGCACACTGCTATATCTTAGGATCCAGACAAGCCCCTTTAATACAGTCATATAGTGGTCAATCAATACGAATTGTTGAACGTATAAAACTTCCCTCATCTTTCTGAAAAATCCGGTCTATGTGAAGCCATGAGAAACCATGTTTTGTCAGCCTTCACACAGAGCTGGATATACTGCTGAGGCCAAGGGGAAAGGCACTCCTTCCCAAAAGACAAATTATAGACCCAGGCCTTCTGTGGCCATGTCTTTATGAAAGGACTAAGGTAGAGGCATGAGGTGCCCTCTGAACCTTGCAAGCTTACAATTCTAAGAATAACATAAAAGTCAATGGATCTCAATGGATGCTGCCCATGCTCTTTAGGATACAAAGGGGTTACTTAGCTTACGAGGGGAGGGGCTTGAGGAAGTGAAAATAGATGTATCTTGTGATGCTAGACAAGATTTCTTTCATTGTTGTTGTTGTTGTTGTTGTTGTTTGTCTCCTGAACCCTCAGCATTTTTTATTAAATTTATTTATTTATTTATTTGTTTGTTTGTTTGTTTAATATCCTCCTCACTGCCCCCCTTTCTGTCATTCCTCCCATAATCCTTCCTCTATCCCCCCTCTTCTTCTCCCCTGAGCAGGTAGGAGCCTCCCTGGGTATCCCCCAACCCTGGCACTCCAAGTCTGTTAGGTTAGGTCCTTCCTCTCACACTGAGGCCAGACAAGGCAGCCCAGGTAGAACATATCCCACGTACAGACAGCAAACAGCTTTAAGGATAGCCCCCGCTCCAGTTGTTCAGGACCCACATGAAGACCAAGCTGCACATCTGCTACATAAGTGCAGAAAGGCCTAGGCCCAGCCTGTGTGTGTTCTTTGGCTGGTGGTTTGGTCTCTTAGAGCCCCAAGGGTCCAGGTTAGTTGATTTTACTGGTCTTCTTGTGGAATCCCTATCCCCTTAGAGGGCACGATCTTTCCTCCTGTTCTTCCATAAACGTCCCCAAGCTCCGCTTACTGTTTGGCTGTGGGTGTATGCCTCTGTCTTGAGTCAGTTGGTGGGTGGGGCCTCTTAGAGGACAGCCATGCTAGACTCCTGTATGCAAGCACAACATAGTATCATTAATGGTGTCAGGGATTAGTGTTTCCACATGGGATGGGTCTCAAGATGGGCTGGTCATTGGTTGGCCATTCCTTCAGTCTCTCCTCCATCCCAAATCCCTGCACTTTTTTTGTACACAGAATAAATTTTGGTTGAAAAGTTTTGTGGATAGGTTGGTGTCTCTATCAATCCACTGGGGTTTCTGCCTGGCCATAGGAAGCAACCTTCCGGGGCTCCATATCCCCAATTCTGTGAGTCACAGGTTAGGACACCTGCATCGATTGTTGGGTGCCTCAAGTCTCCATCTCTTCCTGGAGATACCCTCTACCCCCTCCTCTGATGCAGATTTCCATTCATTCTCATGGCCAACCTGCCATCCCCCCTGCCCCTCCCCACACTAGAACCAGAACCCCCCTGCTCCTCTCCTGATTCCCTCTCCCACCCAGTTCTCTCCCTCCATCTGCCTTCCATTACCATTCCATTCCCTCTCCCAAGTGAGGCTCAAGCATCCTTAGACAAAGTTTCTTTTTTTCAAGATATCTCAGATGCTCATGATGCTCATCCAAGCTGAAACAAAATCTTAAGCTGCCATTCAAAATTAAAAAATATTAAAACAACTCACCGGGTCTTGGGCATTTTTTCATGACTGGTCGGCACTGCTTCTAAGACAAGGAACCTTGTGAGGTTGTAAGTCAGGAACCTTGGGTGTAGATATTAGGGGTTCTGACTGACTCTGCTTCTTACAAGTTTCCTAACACTACCCTAGGCTTGATTCCCTCTTCTCTGAGGGAGGAATGACAGGATATGCAAAGTGCCTTAGCAAGCTGAATGGGGGCAGGGGGATTGACATGACCTTTAATTCCAGGAATGGGTGAATACCTTTTAGAGAGATGTCTTCAACAACCACTTTTAGGAGGTTTTTTTTTTTTTTTTTTTTTTTTTTGTACTTATTCATCCCCAGAATCAGACTGATATGCCTCTTCTTTCTTTGGTCCCAATCCGTTGTCCCCCATCTGAGAATCTTTGCACATGGAAGCTGAAGGTGAGCAAATGCTGTCTTCCACCAGTAGTTAATACTAATGGAAGATTATCCCCTCCCCGGAATCCAACAAAGCCACCTTCCTTTGTTCCTCCACTTCTGGCCACAGGTGAAGGTGCTCCAGTCAGGAGGAAAGTGGTAGCATCCGCATTAGCGATGATGCAGATGGCTGATTGCTGACAGGTGTCGAAGTGACCATATTTTAAAAGTCAATTTCAAATAAAGGTATGATCTTTGTAAATCTGACCCCTTCCAGTGAGATGTGCATTTACATCTATTTGGAATTTATAAATCCTGACAGATTCCACAATATTTATAGCCCTCCATAAAAAGCCTTTGCCAGTTTGCAGAGCTTTGCATTTGGCGCTCCGGTATGCTTAAGAGAGTTTAAATAATAATAAATTTGGTGATTTATTCCACCTGGAACAGAAAGTTACCCACCCCCACCCCCACCCTCACCACCCCGCCCCAGCTCATTTTGAAGGGGAAGCCTATAAATAGTGTCGCAGACGCTGGGATCAAGAATAGGGAATTGAAATCCGAGAAAGAAGTACAGCAACATTTCCATTATCACTGATTTCTTGAGTATATTTTTAAAACACTTCTGTTCTTCACATAATATCCCTTCTCTCCTTTCTCCTGCCTCATCTCAATTATACCTGAGTCCCCCACACCTGTTGCCAGTGTCCGGATTCAATTGCTTTAATGGGGAAGGGGGAGAAAGTATTGGCTGACTAGGTAGGAGCAGGCTGCCCCTAGGGAAGACAGCAATTCTTCAGTGTCCATCTTGTATTTCACAGGAGTCAGCAGGTAACTGAGTGTCTACATCTACAGTGTAAATTAATTACTTGAGATCCATCTCACACATCCAACAGATGATATGATCAAAAGCTCATAGTTCAGGAAAAGAATGAGAAAAAGAGTTCTACATGTACTTCCAAGAGAAAGGCTGAAAACCATAGGAGAAGGTCAATTCTTCCGGCCAATGATGCTCACAAATGCCCAGAACAGTTTCATTTTGTATAGTGTCAGTTACTTATGGTCAACTGGAGTCCAAAATGTTAGATGGAAAAACCCATAAACAAGCAATGTGCTTAAGGTTCACATTGTGCACTGCTGTAAGGAATGTGATGAAATCTCTTTCTATTTGATTCTGTCCCACCTTTTGTGGATAAGAATAGCATTAGCTTTGTATTCACACTGCAGATACTGCCCACTGTTATAGTCACTGAGTAGCAGGCTCAGTTCTCAGAGCCGCAATCCCCAGCCTCACAGTGTTCATATTCCGCTAGCCTAGCATTATATCAAGAACATCCACCCATATCCCCCATTTATAGCATCTCATCACATGGACACTGTACAGTCCATATCTGTCTAAAGAGGAAGAGGATATAAAAATATTTTGAGAGTGACCTCATTCACATAGTTTTTATTATAAAGTGTTGTTCTGTCTAATTATGAGTCATTTTTATTAATTTTTATTGTATAAAATTATAAATAATTTTTTCATATGTTAATTAGGGGTAGGGGAGAAAAATATATACACCGGACTTAGTTTGACCAGAACATTTTTCAGTATTTCCTGGGGGTCTTGTAATATATTCCCTGAAAATAAGGGAAAACTATTCACTATATCAGAATAGTGGACTTTATACTCTACAATTTGCTATTCTTTGTAAAGAAGAATTAAGAAATACTGTACCACTCTCTATAGAGTCTATTGCTGGAAGCTGAGAAGGAGCATTTAGTGTAGCAGGAGCAGCATTACAGCTTAGAAGAAGCATTTAGTGTAGCAGAAACAGTATTACAACTTGTGACATGACAAGGAGCTCAATTTCCAGCTCCTTGTTTGAGTGGGTTGTAAAGGAAGTAGCATTTGTAAGGAGAATAATAATCAACATCCACTGGGAGCTGCCTCTGGGCTGGTGCGAAGTAACCAACACACAAGTGTCTGGTTTGGTGTGGCACCTTCTTCGTCGCCTAGAGCTGCTGCCCCACAACCTGAAGGCTCCACAGCTACCGTCAACATCTGCAGTCAACCATACATGGAGAGAAGACATGGGGTGGGGGTGGGGGGCGGCATGCAGAAAGTTACCAACAGCAAAACACGACTCTGCCCACGTAGAGCACTGTGTTGATTCCTTAGAATAAGCAACATGAAGGCACCCTGTGTCACAGCCTCCTGCCATTTGCAGGTCCTCACTCTACAAATGTTCCTTGTTTGATGGTTTCGTGAGCTGTATTGTCAAGCTCAGGATGGTTGACTCTGCACTGCAAACATACAGATTATTCCTTGCCAATGTCCCCAAAAGAATTTGGTGTAGTAACTATTTACATAACATTTACATTTAAATCATCTCCAGACAATCTAAAGTATGTGGAGAGTATATGCAAATGCTTTGGATTTTAGATTAGGCAGATTTGGGTATCCAGGAAGGATCTGGAACCAATCCCTCAAGGAGACTGCAGCATAACAAGAGTGGGCTTCCGTGCCCCATTACTTGGAACACATTCTCAGTCCAAGACATTCCTGAGCACTGCTCTCATCTCTAGCTATTAGGATGCCAGATGTTTGGACCAAGCCCCAGAGCCTGCAGTGTACCACATTTTAATGATTTGTGGTGAATAAAGTAAATGTTTTAAAACCAGACTTTATGAAGCAGGGACCCAGTTAAGTATGATGGACTGGGGGCAAAGCCAAGAGGAAGCTGAATGTTAATGAGGGGGGCCATGGCTACAGAGGACATGGGTTAGGCATCTATTATTCACAGTTAATTCTAAAACCCTGCTTGAAAAAGAAGCTGTTAAAGAACCATGACTTACTAAGACCTGAATAAGGATGACATCAGTAGACATGCCACATGGAAGTGGACCTCTCAGAAGCCCTCAGCCTTAGACAAAGAAGTACAGACAACTAAGGAATCCTGAGAGTAGGATAATCTTCCCTAGGGAAGAGCACACTAATTGATCATCCAATACCAAATGATCAGCCCTAAAAACGTACGTACAAGTACATAATACACATACACACACATATACACCACACACACACACAGAGACTTTTCTTTTAAGCCATGAATTTAAGAGAGAGCAAGGGGGATGCATGGAAGGAGTTGGAAGATGGAAAGGAAAAGAGAGAAATGATGAAATCGTATGTTAATTACAAAAAGGATAATTAAAAGAAACCATGTTCTAAGGAATGTCAAGTCAAGAAAGGATTCCCCTAACCTTCCTAGGAGACAGTAGAAGGCTTGAGGCATTAGGCAGTTATGAGTCTGTGTGTCTCTGTGATCACGCTCTGTGTCTAACACACATGGGATAAAGAAACTGTCCTCATACTTAGAAGTCCAGAGAAAGACAAAACATTACTATATGAATTTTACAAGATTTATTTTTGTATGTTATGTTTAATGTGTGTTTTGTATGTCTGTGCACCTCTTGCACGCCCGGTGCGGGTGGAAGTCAGAATAGTCCATCGGATGCCCCGGAACTAAACTTACTGGCAGGTATGAGCTGCTCCACAGGTGCTAAGAATTGAACATGGGTCTTCTGAAAAAGCAAGGCAGTGGCCTTAGCTACTAAGTCATCTCTCTAATGTTCAGTAGTACTTTTTAAAAGGCTGTTATAGAGGAGAATCCAGTTGGGGGAAAGTGAAATGTTTAGTGATTTTGTTATTGTTATTTTCTGTCCTAGCTTGCTAACTATGAGCAAAAAAAAAAAAAAAAAAAAAAAAAAAAAAAAAAAAAAAAAAAGCCTGTTCAGCCAGTATTTAATGCACCTTCCTTTCTTTGTCTTTGTCTTCCATAGGGCAACCCTTACATGTGCAATAATGAGTGTGATGCAAGTACCCCTGAACTGGCACACCCTCCTGAGCTGATGTTTGATTTTGAAGGAAGACACCCCTCCACATTTTGGCAGTCTGCTACTTGGAAGGAGTACCCCAAACCTCTCCAGGTTAACATCACTCTGTCTTGGAGCAAAACCATTGAACTAACAGACAACATAGTTATTACCTTTGAATCGGGGCGTCCAGACCAAATGATCCTAGAGAAATCTCTTGATTACGGACGAACATGGCAACCCTATCAGTATTACGCCACAGACTGCCTCCATGCTTTCCACATGGACCCGAAATCCGTGAAGGATTTATCCCAGCACACGGTCTTGGAAATCATTTGCACGGAAGAGTACTCCACTGGGTACTCCACGAATAGCAAAATAATCCACTTCGAGATCAAAGACAGGTTTGCATTTTTCGCTGGACCTCGGCTACGAAATATGGCTTCCCTCTATGGACAGCTGGATACAACCAAGAAACTCAGAGATTTCTTCACAGTCACAGACCTGAGGATCAGGCTGTTGAGACCTGCCGTTGGGGAAATATTTGTAGATGAACTACATTTGGCACGTTACTTTTATGCGATCTCAGACATAAAGGTGCGAGGAAGGTAAGAGAACACATGCCCATCTTGAATTGGTGGGGGGAGGGGCGGGGGAGACCATGTCCAAAAAATTATGCCCACAATTATAAAGTGACTTAGGTCAATTTGTATTTCCTGATTTCTAAGGAGCACCACTCAAGGCATTTTGAGACCCTTTGGCTCAACAATGATTTGTAAGCCCACATTGGCTGCCACTCTTTAGGCAGTCTTTAGATTTTAAACAAAAGAAAACGTAAGTACCTTACTGGAAGCAACAACTCGCTAGGCAAGGCAATGCTTAAATTCCACAACACATTGATGCTGGTTGCTCTGCTTGGAACGTTAAGGGACACAGGTTCTATCTTGCATTTCCCAATGCAAGCAAGAATCGCCCTGCAGTGTTAGACTCAAAAGCCATCTGAGAAATAAAATCCATTTCTTTGGGAGTGGTAAGGTTTCCTTTTAAAAGGCTTTGGACTCTATTGTATTCATCAATATTTTACATATGAAATAGGGATTTGGGACTCTTAATAGGTCAAGTATAGATGGTTGAGTGTTGTAACATCAGTGGTTATAATCAGGGATACCTTGCTTTAGAAATATATATATACCACTGCAATCAAGTTACAAAGAATTTGAAGATATTTGAATGAAAAACTCCAATCATGAGAACAAATGCTACCAACATTGAGATTTTCATTCAGCAAGGCATGATGGGAATGGAAACATGATGGGTTGGAAATAAAGAAATATAAGCAAAAAACCAATCATTTCTAAACTATGAAAATATACGAGGGTAAGTGTGCAAATGGTACACCTGAACAAACAACTGAACGAACCCACTTAATCAGGCTTCATTCAATTGACTGGCCCTCAGATTCTCTTAGGCCTGCCTAGTCCTGAGTGACTAGAGGTGCTGAGACTCTGGCCCTTCATAGAGTTGTCTGCCTGCCACACGCTAAGGACTAGGCATTTGTTGCAGTTGAGTGTCAGAATGAGAAAAAAAAAGAAGCAATGGTAAGCCTTACTTAGAGAGGCATCTAGGGTTTCAGGATGCTAACTGTGGAAACAAATAGCTTGAATTTGTGGCTGTCTCCTCTGATTTGTGCTGTGTTCCTCGTGACCAATGTCTTTAGCTATGGACCCTACTGTCAATGTTTAGCCAAGGTCTCAGTGATGGATGATGACAATATCTTAAAAGCAAGTTAGCATTTTTTGAGAGATTTATGCCCTGCTATATTGATACCCACACTGAGCTTGGGTCCCCTAGTGTTAAGAGAAGTGTGAATGGATTAACAGGAGATTATGACTAGGCAATGGAATGCTGTCTTCTCAGACTTGAGTGTATGTGATACCAAAATGTTCCATCACAGATCAGGAACAATTTAGTCAGACTATCAACTTCAAATGTGATCCTATTTATTTTTGTTTGTATATACTATATGAAAATATTTGATATTTTTGACAATAGCACACAAACATCAAATGACAAATAACTCAAGATGACTAAAAGAATAAAGCTCAAAATTAATAGCCTGGATTTGTGTGATTTTGTTATAGTAAATTCCGGTAGGTCCATTTCTGGCAGTTTGAAGACTCTTTAATGTTTACTTGAGTTTCTAGAGATCACTATACCCCAAAAGCTTTGATTTGGCCTTGTCAGAAAGGCAACTTTTCTGGGGTTTTCAGTTATGAAATTACCAGTGTCAGAGCTTATTTTTGCTGTTGGAAATTCATTTTTCTATTCTCTGATTCTTTTGAAAGAAAGTGTAAAACACGTTTTCAAGCTAAGGACAGCTTTATGCATGCTCCATCGGAGTTAGACAGGCCATCTCCTAAAGGTGGCAAGCCAAGAACACTGAATCCCTCTAGACTTCTCACCTTTCTCTTAAGCCTCTCCTTAGCAATGACCTCCAGCTGCTTTTCTCTGGCTGTGAGGGTTGAGCTGGACCCAGATTCTATCAAGCTGCCTTCCCTGAGTCTCACCTCTGCTGTCATTCCTGCTCACCAGATAGCTGTGAGCCAGTGAGAAGCAGCTGGGCAAAAAAGAGAGGTCCAGTAGAGGTGAGGCTCTTCCATACTGTGCTGCTCTGTCACCTCCACCCTCTGTCCAAACTCCTTGGGGCAAACTGATGCTGGCATGTACCGCACTAGGCACCAGATGGCCGGAGTATTTTTAGTCCTGGGGGAGGGACTAAAGAAGCAAGGCCTGATGGCTCCGGCGTGTCTCCAGCTTTCAAGTTATGTAAGAAATATTTGCTTATGATGGAACCACTAAACAGAAAGCTGAGCAATGGTGGCTCATGAGACCTCCCAGCCTAGAAACCATCATGATTATTTTCCCTTGAAAATTTCAGGATTAATGTCCTTTGTTATCTCTCCCCTTAAACAACAGGTCATCTATACAAAGTGTGTCTGCTACTCGATGATGTCTAAGACAAAGTTCTAAATTTTCCAGAATATAAGCAAGGTCATTTTTTCCCACACCTTGCCTTTACCATCATCCCATGATCATACAATCATGAAATCTTACATGTCTTTACCTGTCTGTATCCAGGAATAATAATGATATTTTTTTTTGCTTGGTCATTTCTAATACCATCCAAGCATAAAGTGGGAATTTATATAAATTATTGTATACAATTTGGATGGAGATCAGATATAAATGTTTGCAAAACAGGTAACAAAAATGTATTTTTCGCTGATTGAGGTGGTACATGCCCGTAGGATTTGCTGAAGGAGGCAGAGCCCAGCCTGGGCTACACATTTTGCCAGGCAATGGTGGCACATGCCTTTAATCCCAGAACTTGGGAGGCAGAGGCAGGCTGATTTCTTGAGTTCAAGGCCAGCCTGGTCTACAGAGTGAGTTCCAGTACAACCAGGGCTACACAAAGAAACCCTGTCTCAAAAAACCAATATATAAATACCTTGGCATATTAAACTACGAAATGGAAATAGTTGAAAATACATAATGTACATATGCATATGTAGATATTTTTATCGACGACTGTTACTTCACCTAAAAGCAATGTTTTGACTAACATTAGGTTAATGGA
Organism: Mus pahari; assembly: GCF_900095145.1. Classification (NCBI taxonomy): domain Eukaryota; kingdom Metazoa; phylum Chordata; class Mammalia; order Rodentia; family Muridae; genus Mus; species Mus pahari. The sequence continues at coordinate 99,502,152 of NC_034593.1, read as the reverse complement.
TCATTTAGGCTCTTCTTGCCATGTGATCTATCCAGTATCTATTGAGCTGATGACAAAAAGGAAGATATTATCATAAAAATGCATTTCTCTCTTGCCACATGCTTTTTCTGTTTTCATTTGCCTCTTCTCATCGAGTATTTATTAAGATAATAGAGGAAGAAGAAGAAACAGTGCTACTGGCAACCTCAGCAACTCCATAGTACTCACACTGTTCAATAAACCTAATAATCTTCACGGGCTAATTCTGACTTATGGCTGGCCTGCTTCAGTAAATCAGGGTGATTTTCTCTAGTGAATAATAGAGGAGTACACTGCGCCAGGACCTTAATTAAAGAGCCACTCTCTTAGTCTTGATCTCATTTTAATTTACAGGGTAATACTACAATAATATCACTAATGGAAGGTACATTAAAGGGCATCAAGTAGCATTAACTGTATTAAATTATGGTACTTGTGTTAATTAACTGCTGAAGCAAGATGGTTCTAATGGCCAAGAGTTCGTCCAGTGCATAAATAAAACGTACCCGAATAAGAGGTGAGAGAGGAAACGAAGAGGACATGTTTGTTCTGAACATTTTTTTTCCTATACAGACAGGGGGTTAAATTCAAAAGTCATTCAATATATAATGTTCAGAATGTTTCTGAGATACACAGTGGGAGGTTTAGGTTTTCAAATACCATGCTTCCTTCTGAGCATTCTTCCCACAATTAAGTTAATTAAACCTGAATACTTGTCAGATGCACGGGTTTTTATCAGAATATAAACCCTGTGTTTTCTTTTGCTTCTTTGAGGTAAGATTGAAGAAGTAGTGTGATTTATTATAATAGGTTTTTTTTTTTTTTAAATCTGAAAGATAAATGAGCATTTGGTAATAAGCTCGTTTGTTTTTGAGATGTATTATCAGCAATGTATCAAACTACTGGCTTTGGACGTAGGATAATAGAATTTCTCCTTTAACAGCATAAACAGGAAGGTAGACTTGAAGGAAACATTCAAAGCTGAGCAGCATCTCAGTTTCTCGTCCTTTAAAGTACATTCGCGGCAGTAACTCAGACCCTTTCACCGCAATGAATTCGGTTCTCACGCTATGCTTCGCCTGCTCTTCTTCCACAGGTTGGCTATCACGATAACAAATACTATCCAGTTTGGCTTATCTGTAGCTTAGCTTTCTGAAGCTTACACTGAGTCTGGTGCGAAGATGTTAGAAGCTGTCAGAAATAAGTAATTAATAACGTTCAAGTGGATTTTGTTAAAGAATGTAGTTATGACTATATTTACCACGGATTGTATTTGGTAGACACTTACTGTGACAAATTTCTAACTTCAACGTTATAGGTATATACACATAAGAGACAAACATAGTAGGTATGGGACTCAGTGCTCTCTTTGATTTCAGACACCCCTTGAGGGTTTTGAAATGTAACCTTTTTCCAGTTACAGAAATCAATTGATATTTGTATTAATTAATTAACTAATTTACTTTGTCTTTTCTATTTCCACTGCTTTTCGCTAAGAAGGACTCTGAGGACATTAGGACAGAAGCCCTATTTTAACATATACATCCTGACCACAGTTTCCTGTCTCCCCTCCAAGCCCCCCTCCATCCCCACCCTCCTCCAGACCCCATCCGTTCCTCCTCCCTTTGTCTTCAGAAAATAGCTAACCTTCATGGATATCAACCAGCCCCAGCATATCAAGTCGTAGTAAGACTAGATGTATCTTCTCCTGTTTAGGCTAGACGAGGCAACCCAGTAGGAGGAAAGGGTTGCAAAGGCAGCCAATGAAGTCAGAGACAGTTTCTGCTCCCATTGTTGGGAGTTCTGCAAGAAGACCAAGCTATACAACTGGAAAATACATGTGGAGGGCTTAGGTCAGGTCTGGCCAACCTTGTCTCCTATGCTTGAAGGCAGGGTATGGAACAGGACAGTGACAAAGCTATACTACCAGGTTGTCACATAGAGAAAAACTCCATACCTTCTCACTCCCAGGAGTCGTACTTAGTACTCAGAACCCATAACTATTTAAATGTCACCATCTTGGGATTTTGTAAGTAGGACACGTCAAAGAAGTTAGTACCCAAACTAAGTACTCTCAAGTGAGCAGGAACATTTGTGAATGGTACTGGAGAGCACTGGTTGCTCCTCCAGAGGTCCTGAGAACAGCTCAGAAGTACTTATAATTCTACTTTGAGGTGATCCATGTCTTCTTTTTGACCCCTATGTGCACCAGGAGCACACACATTGTACACAGACACAAATGCAACCAAAATGCCCATGTTTTTTTTTTTAAATGTGAAACTTTTGAAGTATATAGACAATTTTGAATATTAAAAGTATTTGGAAAACATAGTGTCATGCTAAATTGATTTGCTAGCTACAAAAGGTAGGTTAGTTTTGTGCAGGTTCTTTAAATGTCATCCTTATGCAAAATTAAAATAAATTTGCCGAAATCTTTACATTTCACTTTTCACATTGGAAGCATCCTGCCACACACTTTGGAAAGAGTGTGCACCTTTACTTTCTCCTACTCAATTAGTCCTGATCATTTAAGCTGGGCTTTGCACCCACTCAGCAGATTCTGCTTCTATAGCATCTCCCTTTTCTCTGTTATCAATTCACATTTATTCTCCATCATGGGGCAGACGCAGTGTATACACAGCAATGCACACGGCAAAGCCACTACTTTCATAGTGCTCATAGCTTGGAAGTGCATAGGCAATATCGATTGAAGGCTCTTATTATTTGCTTCTTGTGTTTTTCATTATTACAGCAAATTTAAAATTGGGTAGCTTTTAAACAAAACAGGCTCACCTTTATCTCTGTTCTGAGGGTTCGTGGAGCTGTACCTGATGACTTTCTTCTTGTGGTCACATTCCCAAGGCAGCCCAGGACATCACACAGTGTGAAACTTCTGGTCCTGCTATTCTCTAAAGCCACTGGAATTAAATTGAAGACATTCACTTTGGTCACCTTATTTAATCCTAACCATTTCCAAAGCCTCATTGAGTTATTTAATTATTATTATCTTTAAAAGCCATCACTAACTTATTTCTATCCTCTTAATACTGCACAGTGGGCTAAAGTTCAGTCCATGAAGTCCCCAGAGATACATCCAGCCCATGTCTAATTCCTAGCACTACATGAGTCCTTTTGAGATAAAAGAACTCCTAATTTAATGAGAGAAGACTAGTAAGAAGTTTGACATTTGTACAGTATCTTGAAATGTGTGGTGTAGTGTGCCATGCAGCCAAGATGGAATGGATATTCGAGGCAGACAAATTATACAGGAAACAGCGCAGTTTGTTGAGGAATTCCAAATAGGAAATGAAGTATGAAATCCCGATAGACTCCTTCTCATCTTCTCCCAATGGATCACCATCATCTTTAAGAAGCACTAAAGAATTTCTACATCTTGCTCTTGCAGTTGCTCATGTTATAATACATCTAAATTTATAAATTTCCACATGCGAACTGAATACAGAGGAGAAACACTTTAAGGCGGTAGTAGAAAATACTCCATTGTGTGAATACTGGGAGCTGTAACATTTGTTTAACTTAGGAGCAATTATAACTCCCAGACCTGGTGCTCAAGTTGAGAGTCAAGAAAGGCTCTTCAAATCCTTTGAAGTCAGTACAGTGATGTTTTGAGATTCTCTTGCAGAGGCAGTAGGGCTTGAGAAGCAATTTCAATCTCAGCAAAGAGCAGGGGAGAGATTCCTTGATCAGCTGAAGGGAAGGCATAGGGAAGAACTACTGAAGCAGGGTTTTAGGCAATCAGCAGTTCAGCTATGTGTTCGTATTATACCACTCCGTGTTTGAATACGATTCCAGTTCAGACTCTTAAATGGGCACTCTGCTGTTCCAAAGAGGTTTGGATTAGAAATTCTTGCACTAAATGGAGTGGGTAAAAATAAAACATGGACAATCGATCACATGTATTCAACAAAACAAAACAACAAGAACAACAAAAAAAAAAACCCAGTCGTTTATATATCATTCACTGAGCTCCACAGAACACTGATGTTTAAAAGGTGCCTTCCAAAGGAAACTGAGATATAATCTGGAAAACTCAAGCTACAGGCAATGTGCTACTCCTTATTGAAATGAGAGTAACGATCCTTAGTGTTTGTGTAAGCTTCAGCTTCTAAGATTCATGTTTATGGTTTTGCTTCTATTGGTCCTCACGAAAAGTTCGCAAGACACGTGGATTTAACTTGGTTTTACTGGTGAGAAAATAGTGGACCAGAGATGTTTCATGACTTTGTTTTTTTTTTTCTGACATCACTCACATGATAAAGTATCAGACAGGTTCTCATTGCAACGGTCTGTAGTCCAATATTTTGGCATCCACAGTAGCCTGAATGGAGCTTAATAAACACAGAAGACTTAGAAAAGCCCTAAAGGATCTACCAGTAAACTGCAAACGAAACCATTAGCTCTCTGCCACTCATGGTGTGTTCAGGGGTCACAGACTCCATGACCTTGATGCTTGCTCTCTCACTGTACATGTTCTCTGCTCATTTGTTTTCTGACTTCTTAGTTTTACTTTCATCAATAGCAAAGGTGTAACTGAGCTAAATTACTTTACTATATTAGATATAGGGATTTTACTGCCAAAGTAAATTATGATACTGAGTATTTCCTGAGAGAAGAAATGAGTTGAATTTTATGAATACTTTCTTCCACATTTCTCTGAAAAAAAAATGTATGTACCGGCAACTGCATTTCATTAAAATAAAAATACAAAATAATCAAATAATCAAAAACACAACGGGTCACTGATATTAATGGTTAAACTGGAAGTGGTGAGTCATGCTAGCCTTTTTAAAGCAATCTCATCCTTTACACAAGGGCCTCCAGTTCTCCTGCTGATATCATATATCACTATCAATTCTGCCTTTTACAAGTTCGCTGACTAAATGCATTGCCTGGTTTGTAACGTGCAATTTTATAAGGTTATATTAAGTGATCCTATCACACGGGTGGTTTTTTTTTTTTTCCCCAAGCTAAATGGGTTTTTGACCATTTTACTATCAAAATTTTCACTTGCCTTCATTTTAAGGGATAATGAAGCTCCGTAACCAAGAATACTCAAAATAAAGATTTGATGACCACGAATTAAAGATAAAAATCCGCACTGACCAGACGCTCTGTTCCGGCAGTGAATTTGCTGGAGAGAACAGCTGGTTTGAGCGTTCACTTTGGAAGACAGCTCATTTCAAGCATAGTTTTAAAATCTTTGAAAAAATTGAACTATAAAGAGAATCTATACACAAACATCTCCTTTTCCTTTGAGATTTCTGCCATTAAAAGCCGAGGATGTATGTAATGATGCCTTTATTTAAAGTATGGACCTCATTAGGATGCAGGAGCACAGCTCAGTCTAAGAACTTGTCTTTTATTCTTCATTCCCAAGTGCTAAAGTTTTTTTGTTTTTTTAAAGACAGTAGATCATTAAAAAATGTCTTTCAACAAAAAGAAAGAAAGAAACAGAGTTATTTGAAGAAAATACCACATAATAAAGTAGTAAAAGTATTTAACCTAGCTTTTGTATGGGGAGATACAACCACATTGGCAGGTCTGAAAAACAGAATTAGGTATGAACTTGGGACTCCTGTATCTAATGTGTGTAGCCATGTTCTATATTCTAATTCCAATTTCGTGGTTGTCATTATTCCCCAACTGTACTGGAGAGAGAGAGAGAGAGAGAGAGAGAGAGAGAGAGAGAGAGAGAGAGAGAGTATGTTCCAGCATGCATGTGCATGGTTTGTGTGACCAGAAGCATTTTCAGATACAATCAGAAATGTTGTCTTGGTTGAACATTTACTATGATAAATATTTACTGTGATATTTACCATGATAGCCTCCAAATGAAAGAATAGACATTTGTTTTTGCAATTTGATTCTTGGAGTTGATATATTGCTTCCATTGCAGCAGAGGTCTATGTATGTCATCACCAAGTTACCCTTGAAATAGTGTATTAGTTTAATCAGGAGTTACCCCAGTGCATACAACGTCATGGTTTCTGTGTTTGCCTTCATTTTATAAATAGAAAAACACCATCAAAATGAAATTAACTGTAGGTGGCAAAGGGGCAATGATTTTAAACATCATTTTTTGTTGGCTAATATATTTGTTTCTGATTTTGAAAAACAGTTGTTGACTTGAGAGACATGCTTAAAATATATGGATGCCAACCTTAAAAATATCACATTAATTCAAAAATTCTGACCCAAGGTATTAGAGTTGAGATAGGCACTATGATGGTTCTCTATCATGCTGTGGTTGTGCCAAGGATAATAGATATTGTGTTGGAAATACAATGAGAGCAAATGAGAAAAACTATTAAGGTTTCAAAATCATTATCTGTCTTAATGACGCATTGGTTATGAGTCAAGAAAAGTGGATCCTGTACTCATAACTCAGTCAAAAGAAACAGAAGCAGTATCTCTCTCCTATAAAATGGAGTATTTTCATATACTCCCCAGAATTAATCCACAAATACCCTAATGCTCAAATTCTTTTGAGAAACCCTCACACATATTTCCTTCTATGGAAATCGCAATACTAAGTATAGGTTAAAGTCTCTGAATTGTTCTACAGTAAACACTACCATTTTATTTAAGTCAGAGCCTTAAAAATGTACTTAGCTGAAGTGTGTGTGTGTGTGTATGTGTGTGTGTGTGCATGTTCATGTACATGCATGTGTGTATGTGTCTGTATTAATACACCCAAAGAACAAAGAACTAGTATTCACAGAAATTGTGTTGAGGTAGCAAAATTCCTCATTATTAAACTAGATTACTAAACTTCTATTGTGATAAAACAAAACAAATGAAAACATCTATAGACTGTGTGAGCATGCATGTGTGTGTGAATACACATGTGTATGTTTGCATCTGTTCTTGAGTATGCTTATGTGGCGTTGAATGTGTGTGTGTGTGTGCACATGCACATGCGTTTAAACTGTACTAAGAACAGATTGATTTTTTCAGAGCAAGCTGATTTTAGCTATCATCCGCTCTACATTGTTACTACATTAGGTGAAAGGTTAGCCTTGATATAGACTTTCATCAATTTTTGCTGTATCTTATTTTTTACCTTGCAAAGTACCCAGTATCTTTTAAAAATCTTAAGAAATTAAATACCAAATTGGAATAGATAAGGAGGATTTTTTTTTCTGTTTTGGTTTGGGCTAGAGAAAGTATGAAGGGAGCCTTAGCATGTAAAATATGAACTATCAGGTGGTGCAATCTGGTGTGTTCTGAGATAAATAGAGATGCTAACAGCTTTTGATCTCTCTGGCTCTGAGTTCTTTACTCTCTATAGCAGTAAGTTAAAACCAGACATTTAAAGAAATTAATATTAACTAGTAGCCAATATATATTTCTGTTTGCTTTGGGTGATATTCTTAAGCTTACTGAGTGTTTTTACTTAAATGAACAAATTCGAGCCCAGTAAGATAAAGCTAATGGGCACTGCCTTGTCTCAGACTCATGTTGCTGTCCTGGTTGCTTTCATTTGAAGCTACCAGAATATCAGGCAAGCAATGCTGTTACAACATATTGGTGACATCCATGTGTAATTATAGATCCTTCAGGGCTGCTGGGAACAGGGAACAGATGGGGGGAGGGTGGGCCAAGAGAGGACAGGAGGGGGAGTCTAAGAGGTCAGAGATTTGGCAGGTTGGAGAGAGACAGCATGATGAACTCCTGTACTGGGTTTATATAGGCAGTGTGTGTGTGCCAAATAAGGAGTCATAACATTACAAAATCACTTATTTTAGAACTGAAAGAAATCACCAAAATAATTTCATCTAACTCTCTTTTCAGACTGAAACAGAATATAGTTGAGTGAATTGGCCAGGAACAATATTGTTGTATAACTAGAATCTAGACCCAGAATGTATTGGTGTTTTTTGGGTTGACCTGTACCCAGAACTAGGGCTCATGCATATTAGAAACTCAGCAAATGACTATTAAAGACCTGAGGGAAATTTTGTGGAACACTCCTCTCATATCACATAACTATTTGGCATGTTGGTACTCTACCCTTTTGTTATCCTATGCCCACCTTTGCTTATTTCACACACAAGAGCAAGGGGATAGGAGAAAATCCTGTTTGTTTTATCGGGGGATGTATCGGTAATGGTATTTCACTGAACTTCACCAAACACGCAAAGCTTCAGATTTCAAACAACTGTCCAAACTTAAGGAATATAATTTAATTACCCCATTAATATAAATGTCCTAACAAGTGGGTAAATGAATACCGTAACACATAACTACAAACTATTTGTGTTTCTGGTCCTTTCTAGATTATTCAGTGAGGATGGGGAAGCCTTTAACAAATGGGTTTGAAAAACTAGACATTAACAAATAGAAAGACAAGAATATGAAGAAGAGGAGGAAGGGGGAGAGAGAAAAGATGATGAAGGGGAATGAAAAAGGGAGAGAGAGCATCAGGTCTACATCTTAAACCACATAACTGACTTAAAACAGATCAAAGATCTAAAGGTGACAGATGGAAGTATTAAGCCTTTAGAGAAAACACAGGGTAAAATTTCAGGGCATCAAATCAAGCAAAAATGTCTTAGGACCCTAAATAACAACAACAAAAAAAAACTGGCTTGAATGTTATCAAGTTACAAATCTGTGTGTTTCAAAAAAAAAAAAAAAAAAACATTTTTGTTTTAAAAAAAAAAAAAAAAAAAACCCGTTATGAATAGAGTAGAAAATCAACCCAGAGAATGGAAAGTCTTAGGGAGGTTGCAGGGGGTCTCCAGCACCACCAGGGTTTCTCAGATACTCTCTGTTTCTCAGAGTTAGAGTTACGTCTGCCACTGGAGATCTGGGGAGTAGTCAGGTAACAGACTTTGAGGCTTTTCTGTGTTCCAGGGAGACTCATTGAGAGAAGATCAAACCTGCTAAAAGTGCGTAGTGTTGATATCAAATAATATGGTGAGCAGATTATTCACCTCAGCACTAAGAAGATGTTAAATATATCAAATCCTGAAATGTAGAACAAAATTATGAGAAAAGATTGGATGGGAAGTCTGAAATGTTCTGTCATTATAAAAATTATGGGGCCCATTTTGCACACTGTGATAACCATTTGATTAAAGCTTTCATAGACACTTTTTGTTCTATCTTAAGAATAACTTTGGGGTCAGATAGCTCAGAGGGTAAGGCATTATGCCACAGGCTGGACGTCCAGTTTGGATTCCTAAAACCTAAATAAAAGGCAGGTAAGTGTGGTAGTCTGACTATAATCCAGTGTTCTGGTGAGGGAGACAGAGAGTCCCAGAAGCAATCTAGCTATATAAAACAGGCAAGGGAATTCAGTGAGAGACCCCATATCAGTGTATCAAGAGAAGATGGATTGAAGAAAACACTTGAAGTCAACTTTGGGCCTTTCACAGGCATATGTAGTAGCAAAATACATGAACTCACATGCATTCAAACACACCATGTAAATCTTTGTACACCACAATACATACAAAAGAGAATAACTTGGTTTGCCATTAAGAATCAAAAAAGTAACCCACTACTGTTATTATAATTTATGTTGGGACATTGTATTTGGTGGATTACAAAGATGTAAGCTGGGTATCAGACAGATTCCGTAACATTTAATCCCAGAACTGTAACATGGAAAATAATATCTTCCCTATGTACTTCTGGTGAATTTTCTTTAAGTATAACAATGTGAAGAAGAAGAAGGAGAAGGAGGAGGAGGAGGAGGAGGAGGAGGAGGAGGAGAAGGAGAAGGAGAAGGAGAAGGAGAAGGAGAAGGAGAAGGAGAGAAAGAAAGAAGAAAAGAGAGAGAGAAAGGAAGGAAGGAAGGAAGGAAGGAAGGAAGAACGAACGAACGAACGAACGAACGAAAGAAAGAAAGAAAGAAAGAAAGAAAGAAAGAAAGAAAGAAAGAAAGCCCAGATTTAAGCACTTGCATGTTTTGTGCTTGCTAGTTTGTGGCACTGTGCTGTTTCCTACAGAGAAAGATGAATGGCCATAGTTCCTGTCTTCAAGATGCTACCATCTGCATGGACTGACAGATACTTCAAAAAGAAAATTACAAACATGATAAGATTTCTGTGGCAACAGTGAACAGGATGAAGTGTGCCAGACCATACTTCTGGGATGAGAGAAGCTAGCCCAAAGACGACCCAATATTCTTATCCCCATTAAGGCTATCACAATGAGCTATCACTATAGTGAAGGGAAGTTATTTGAAATTATCATGATTAATATATAAAACGAGTCAATATTATATAGTGATTAAGAAAATGTATAGTATCCTGTTTTAGGACGAGGTAAATGTACAAACCTAGACACATTTTTGTCCCAATTCCCCTAATATAAGCATATCTAAAAAAAATTAGTTTGCAGTGGAGTTGTCTCAAATACAGGGAAGTACTGAGTAAAGTGTAGATTGGCAAGCTCACAGGCATGCTGTTTAATCACACTGAATGGCAGGCTCAGTTTTCAATACAAAGTTAATCCTGTTTTCATTAAATATAAATGTTCTTTATGGAAAACAAATGTCCTTCAGCGGCAGAGGGATGTCTCTCAGGGTTCCGTGTTGTATCTTTGTTTCAAAGCAATGAGTTTAAAACAAGAAGCTTCTTTACAGTACCGTTGCTTCCTCTTGTCCTTGATATGGATTATTCTATTACATCTCCCCACTAACAACAGCAACAGCATAGATTCTTGTATTTCTTTACTTCCAAAAGAAGATGCCAAAGGAAATTACATGCCACAAGTGTATTTTTGACACCCACTAAAATAAGAAAATAAGAAAATATCACGCAGTGTACGAAGTTTGTTAACCAGCTCGCGTTTTCATGAGAAGGCTGCAGTGGGTGGCTTTTTGCTAGCTAAACCCTCCACTCACTGATAGGCAGGATGTAGAGAATCATGAATTTAAGTTTTATTTTGGTGCCTTAGTCTGTTCATCTGTAAGATGGACAAAGCCTAACCTAAGTGATAGGTGAAAGCTCTCACTTATTAACATGCGTGGAATGGAAATATAAACTAAATATCTATTTTATTTTACTGTAACACTCATGAATGCAGCCAAAATGTACTATCATCACTTTGAAAGAAGATGTGGCTTGTTTTTAATATTTCTTCCAGGACTGACAGCAACACATTGTCTTTATCTCTACCAGGTGATTGGTTTTTCCTTGCCACTACTTTCACCTTTCTACTGTGGTGGGCTGATTTCATAGCTATATTGATATATAATAATTCATATTAATTCTTATTCTGCTGAATCATCATTAATATCATCTTGTGCATCTTCAGGTTAATCCCTACTGACTTTCTAGATTACTCAGTAGGTAGAAATTTCTGTGAAATTAAAACTTCCTGGAACCAAGAGAGAAGAGCAGACATTTTTGTAAGATGGCTCCCGGAGTCCTGGGTAAATGCAGTTAAGTCATATCCTATTTCCTCCGGGTCACAAGCGTGCATTTATTCTCACGGATGATGGATGGGCTCTTTTGACATTTTGCATGGATGGCTCTTGAGAATGAAAATCGTACTTATAAAAGATTCATTGGTTCATTCTACAGTTCTTACATTGTCACCTTGACTCACAGTGACAGTATCACGATATTCATCGACCCTGATGGTCATTTCAAAGGAGGAGGAAATGTCTCAGGATCCCTCTAAGAGAGAAATAGAGTTTCTTTCCCACAGGATACAATAACTAAGGCAATCTTTAGTTCTGTTTTTCCTTTGACTTTAAGATGCTGGTAAAAGCCAGCAAAACCCCAGTGTCTAAGGGAGTATCAGAGGTTGCTAGTTTGAGAAGCAAGCACAGGTTAGAGGGGAATCCATGAGGTATAAGAGAATTGCAACATAGTTTGAGTAGGTGACAGGGTACAGTTATACGGGTTAATTAAAGAGTACAAGTAATAAGATTAAGAAGGAATTATGCTGTTAATAAATGTGACATTCAAAACCCAATTAAAATGAGCCATTCTTTTACATCACTTTTTCATTAGCGGTCTTACTTCGTATACACTTTGTGCAAAGGATAACCCATTTTGCAGGTGCAATAGACTACTTGTAAACAAGTGCTTCTGAGAGCTTGGTGATAAGTCACAAGCAATCTAAGCCATTGAAAAGTAACTGTGACTGACCTATCAGTGCCTGGGAAATTCTAACATGCCAATGCTGGCTCCCTGGATGAATAAAGGAACAAGGTTGACTGAGGCATTAATAGAGCCATAATTGCAGAGGCATTACCATAATCATAAGAGGAATGTCACAGTTCAGATTTAACTGCTTTGCACAAATAAAATGCTAAAGTATAAAAACTGTAAAACATAGTTAGAGGAGGGCTCTGCACATTGAGATATGTGTCTTTACACTCAACTAATTAGTTGCTACTGAATGTTTTTGCTTTGCTCAGTGGCATGTGGTACATAAATCATTGCAATATGTTAAATGCAAATGGCTGTTAATAGAGGAACCATCTGCTCTGTGCCGGAGAGTTTGTTCAAAAGAATGTGGCGAGCCTACTTTGGATAATGTTGAAAAACTCAAATATCAAATTTCTAAAATGAGCTGCCTCTGTTAACCCCAACATTACTAATACTCTCCTGGCCTTTCAAGTTCTACAAATGCATCCCAAAACAGCTCCTCACAGTCTGTGCTGCTTAAAGCAACACCACAGGCTACTTCTGAAGGCAGCACACCTCACCGATGGATCACACAGCACAGACACTTGCAATGTCTAAAAACTCTGCTCAGAAATTTAGAACAACCAATAAATAATCAAACTGGCCTCTCCAAAGCATCTCTGCTGCCATGAATAACATGGGCTCTTCATCCGCGTCCCTCCTGGAAGCTACTCATTTAAAGCTGTAGCTCACTGGCAAGCTGCTGGCTCATGATGAATTACCATGGGTACCATCAGGGTTTGCAGCCTCCACCTCCTATAATCTACAATACTGTATTTCTCCAAAAGACCATCAGTGCAAAGGGGAGCAATGATTTCTTCTCCAATATGCTTTATTAGATGTTGTCACGGAGCATCCTAATCATGTCCACCAGACCCACCAGTGACACTGTAAAACATGGAAATATTAGTGATAGGACAGGAATCAAAGTCTTCGGGTACTCAATGCCATGCTCCACTGTGCCGCGAAAGAAAGCAAACTTCAATCCTGCCTTTTCTAATCAGCCCCTGGTCAAGGTCGCTATCCAGATATTTAAGAGCAACATGCCATGATGATCTATTATATCAATCCCCATTGGAAGTGTACTCAAATGATGTAATCGTGAAACAGGATCTTGGCCATGAAAGAGCGAGTTTAGAAATTAAACTATGTGGATGAAAATCTTCAGGCACACAACTTCACTGAAGTCAGACACAGGTGTGATTCTTGGCACACTGCTAACTTGGTTTCTTGACCTTCCTTTTTTTTTTTTTTTCTCTTTCATCCCACCCCTTTTTTTCCTCTTTTGCTTTTATAGTATCTGATTTAAGACTGTGCTTTTGGGGATTCGCCTGCGGGAGAAGAGGCTGCAGGAGAGCTCATTAGCCCAGCAGCTGCTCTCTCCCTGGACGAATGATACAATGAGAAGCTGCTTCTGAGGGCCACCAGAAAAGAGCCGGGGCTTTGTGGAGGTGGGCAGCCCTGCAGTGCAATACAAGCTCTGTATTTGTTAAAAAGGGATTTTGTACTAAAAACATTTTCCTTTGTTTGTTCTCATGAAAAGAAGAACCTCCTGAAGACTGTTCGCATTTGATGACTCCATTTCAAAATGAACACTTGTCTATTTCCAAACGGGGCTGTTTCACTTGAAAGTTACACCAAACCATTCGGAGATGGGAAGATTGGCAGCATAATCAGACAAGCAGAACATGCTAGCTGTGAATTTGAGCTCCAATAGTATATTGGCTTCTAACAGTGATCCTAAGCAGGGATGGAGCTCATGTTTTAGATTGTAGCCTAGAAAAAAAAATTCCTTACATTGTCTAATTACATTCGTTTATTGAGCTGTATTACCACTCTGGTTCCCATAATACCACTTTAATTTAATTTAGATTTTGTTACTTATTTCCCCTCCAAAAGTATAACTTCACCACCGAGGCATATTTATTGTTTTTTCATGTTTATGGCTGGAAACATTCACTAATTCATTTTCCCACTTAATTACAAGGAACAGGAGAATTGATTCTTAGAACCTACAGATGATATTTACCTAAGTATTTATGGAAATTTAAATGGACAGTTTCTTTGATCTAAAATTATGGTTTGATTTTTTTTTAAGAGTAGGACAGACCACCTAGAGAGCTACACAGAGCCAACAGAAACCAGCTGTGTTCATCAACCTTGAGCCCTCTGCAAAGGGAAGCGGATTGGGGTCACTGCTGTCATGGCAGGATCCTGTGGGGCCTCCTTGGTGCATTCTGCTGATATTTAGTGACACACATAATACCAGCAGGGAGGGAATTTAAACATACCCCATCTGTTGGTGTTTTAATTTTTGTTTCCAATCCATTTGATGAGTTTCTTGTCAGCAACAATGTCGGTCTGCTGCATTTTTGAGGATCGGGCCACTGTCTTAGGCCCAAGGATAGCCCAGTGATTTAAAGAACTCCAAACCACTCCTTTAATATGTGTGCATATGTCAGTGCCCTTGATTCCAAAACACTTATCTTCGTTCTGAAACTCCTCTGGGTTGGAAAGTTCCAGCTGAGCCATTGAACAAAGGCAGGCTGTATTTATTAACTACGGTGAGAATAATTTCACGGAGGTTATGTGAGTAAAATGCCTACCACATAAGCAACAGAACCTGAATTCACTCCCACAGAAGAATGTTGTAAAATCTAGGTATGGTGGTATGTACCTGCAATACCGAGGAGGACAGAGGCAGAAGCATCCCTGGGGATTACTGAGCAGCTAGTGTAGCTGAATTCACAAGCTCTGCATTCACAGAGAGACCTCGTTCCAAATAATATGGTAGAGACCAATTGAGAAAGACACTAGACACAACACAAATGTATATGCACACATAAATGCATTTTTAAAAAAATCCAAGATTTATTTTTAACTTCTGGGTATTGAGAAAATACTAAACCTTTGAGTTACATTTGCAGCTTTAAGATAATGGGGATAAATTAGTCTTCTTCTAGGATAAATTTGACCTACGGATAAAATATCACTTTGTTTAACATGAATGAAAAAGGATGTATTTTATTTTTTACTGTCAGGGAAAAAAAAACATTGACACTGTTGGAGTAGTTTCAAAAATACCATTTAGAAATAAATATACTATATCTGTCTTTCTAAGAAGGCTAATACTCACTAATTCCGAGAGAGAATGGGAATGCCATTGTGTTGTACGTCTGATTAGGAAAATCCCTCTACATGTTTGTGTCGGCCTCATGTATTTGCCTGAGAAATGAAACCTAATGTTCAAGAGTTCTAGGAAAAACCCAGGTAGTATCAGATATCTAATGCCTGCACTGCTAGTGCCACAATACATTATTAAAATGGAAAGGGGGTAGTATTTTGAAGCAGGCTATAGGCTGGAATCACTCACTACCAAATGCTCTGAATAACAAGCATGTATTTATTGTTCTTTGTGTGACACTGAAGAACCCAGAGGATGACTTTCAAAGTCTGCAGACTGTGCTGGAAGGAAGAATGCTCAGAGGTGGATAGTCAGATGCGAGCTGCTGTGGCATAGAAGTTTCTGCATCCCAGGGATGCACGGCTGTTTGGCTTTCTTCTTGGAAAAGGCATTGCTTCCTCTGGGGCAGGAAATCAGGTGGTATTTCATATTATTCATGAGGGCAGCCCATCAGCCCCGATCTATTGTTCTAGAAACACCTCCGGCAGACTGATAACGGTTCTTATCCTGAATGTCATCCTCTCGGTTTTATATGCAACCTTCAGAGCACCTTAGAGAGAGCCCTTGTGCCCGGTGAAACCCCACATGAAAAGTGCGCTACCACTTTGGACTTCTGCTAGTCTCTCTTTTGCTCTAAAAACATTCAGGAAGCTTTTCACTCCTCACTATGTATCTGTTATTAATACCAGCTTTAGAGTCTTTTAAGAGTTGGGCTATTCACCAGTTCACTAGTCGGGCAGACCTGCTTTCTGAAAATGAGCTTCACGTGTGTCTTCTTAGCATGCTTTATATCTATGAACGAGCATTTGCAACGCCAGTAGCAAGCCACAAAGCCTTGACAGGGGCTGCAATCTGCAGTGTCTCTGTGTGACGGACATGTTCCACCATGATTTGTCAGGGTCCTGCATTTGATTGGCTATAGGCATGAACAAGTGAAAGTATGACTGTGCACTATAAAGACCTACGGCCAACCGGAAATGAATGTAGGTTTTGTTTTTTTTCTTTCTTTCTTCTCTATGGAGAGTGTGGCTTTGGGGGAAAATTGCTCCCTGGACACTTCAATTCTCTGAGGAAAATCTCCTTTTATTGGAGTAGAAGTTTGATAGAATGGGCTGCCCAGGGGTGTGAAGGTGATTCTGTAAAATATTTGGGGTCCACTTAGGCTGGAGGAAAAAGATCATTCATTTGAGACAAAGCTGAGTGAGACTTTTCCCAAGAAGACTGTTGCAGGAAGTGGCCCAGACATGGCCTGTGGTTCTTTCTCTGATTGACATCCTGCCTACACAGGCTGTGGAGTCTCCTCTGGATCTCAAACACATTTCTTTTAAGGTAGTCTCACAAATACGTTATATATATTTAGATTCCCCCCTCCCCTTTCGGTGAGTTAAAAAAGGCTCTTCAGAGATGTCAAAACAAGTGAAATATTTATATCCTAGATAAATGTTCAGTAGCAGGTTTAAAAAGCAGCTGATCTGGCTTATGGAGCTAGAATAGCATTTAGGGGACTGATTGCAAAGCACCCCTTATTTTATATACATTCCATCAAAATTGCTTAAAGATCACTTTAACGCCCTATGTTAGCTAGGACTTTATATTGTATGTTCATTTATAAAGAATCAAAATATAGATTTTTTTTAAAATAAAAGGGAAAGAAGAGCAATTCTATTTTAGTTTCCTGTCTCCCCAGACATCATCTCTTTCCCATCCTAGAAAACTGAGTTTTGTTTGTGAGACTTGCACTGATCCTGGAAAGGCATGGCAGAAGCGCCATGATATGGGTCTGGAGGACAAAGAGCAATGAAGAAGAGCAAGGACAGGAAAGCCAGAAAGGCAGACTCGTAGTGAGACCAAAATGGCTCCACTAAGGGCATCTCAGCCTCTGCCAGGAACCTTTGTGCTCAGCACAGTGGCTTTAACCTGTCTCCCCATCTGTGCATCTTGGGAAGATGTCTTTATCTCTCATGTGGGAGAGTTAATAGATAGCTTAGAAGGGTTCAGGACATGCCAGCCCCATGCATGGCATTCAGCTGAGATCTGCTATAGCTCATTGGTGACTGGGCCATGCTTTTCCTTCAATCTCCCTTGACTGGAATCTTTATTAAATGCCTTATCGGTATCTCAGTTTTCCCAGGTTCTATGTGGGACCCTATTCTTATTACCAAAAGATGTCTGGTGTTGTGAACCTCCTTTGTCAGTGGTACCCCCCACTGCCTCCTGCTGGCCAAGCCAGCTCCCTCCTTCTGCCTCTATTCATGATGTTCACAGCACTCCCATTGCGCCTGATGATGGCCACAGGTGATAGCCATCTAATGACTTAATTCAAGCATATCAGCTCATGTCATGCTGATGTAGATAAACTTTGCTTCCCTTTAATGATTTGAGGATGTGTCATATGTTCAGTGCCTAAAAAGCTCACAGAAAAACCTGACTGCTGTTGTTATCCCTGTCAGTAAGGCTTGGAACTCATGAAAATCAGTGTTCTGCTATGCAACCAGAGTTCTCTTTCAGAAACTTAAATCATAACGTGTTTATATTTGATACCCTTCAGCAGTCTCCCAGTATCTGAGATAACACACACTGACCTCTGATATCCAGCACTGAACCCCTGTCTCTCACTTCTTGCCTTTTCCAATGGTGTTTGCCCTCTGATTCCTTAGCTTGAGACAGTCACAGAACCTTATTTCTGTTCCTCAAATGTCAACCTTGTTCTTCAGGATTCTTCTCAAGCCTCTAACTGTCTGACACTCACAGGACCCTCCCCACAGATCAGATACCACCACAGCAGAGACACCCCCCCCCCCAGCCAAAACACATCCCCAGGAGAGACACTCCCAGTAGAGACACATTACCTGTAGAGACCCTTTCCTAGCAGAACCGCATCCTCATGCTGCTACATAGGTATTAATGATCTTCATTATCTGTTTTGCATATATATATATATATATATATATATATATATATATATATTTGATTCCTTCCAGATATTAAAACCTTATTTTTATCAAAAAATACCAAGTCTTAAAAAAACTACTGAGGCAGAGGGAAATGGATCTCTGTGAGTTCAAGGCCAATGTGATCTACAGAGTGTGTTTGTGTTCCTGGACAGCTGGGACTGCACAGAGAAACAACCCTGTCTTGAAAAGCAAAACGAAACCCAAATGAAACCAAACCAAACAAACAAAAATCCCGAAAGACAAATTTTAGCCAATATTGATCAGTCAATGAATATGAAAATATTTGATGAAACTGTGACACAATACTTCTTATCAGTCAGTAAAGAAACACATTAAGCATATCTGTGGTTTTTGCTATCTAGTGCTCATTACCATTTTCCTATATTAAGGTTAAGGGGATGTTTGAAGTCAGGGCCTTCTACTTGCTTGATGAGTGCTCTACCATTGAACTTCTCCCCCAGCTTTCTTTGTGCCTTTTCTTGGGGGATGGAGTCTCATTAAGTTGTTCAGAAAAAAACCTGGAACTTGAGATGCTGCTATCTCAGCCATCCTGTCTGACTCAAATGTGATTTTAAACTATTGTAGTGGCACAAGGATGTTCTGCATAGAGAAAGTAGAGAACCCAATTATAGAGTCACAAGTGGCAAGTGAAATTATATTCTCTTACCTGCCATGCTTTAGGGAACTGTCTATTCACTGAGTGAGTTACAATGAAGTCTATTCAAGATGTCATATGTTTATGTAACTGAAAATACAAAGAAAAGGCTCAAGAATGACCACATGCAGAGAAAACATGAGAAATGCAACTAAGTTGGGGGGATGAACAAGAAAATTAGTCACCAATGCAGCTTCCACAGGACTTGATGTTGCTTACATCCTTTCTCTGCCTTCCAACAGTAACAAGAGAGTTGCTATGGGCCTGACTATTTAAAACTTCTGCACTCAATTCTGGAGCAATAGTTATCTTGAAACATTATTTTCCCCTTTTCTTCTTTTGGTCTCTATTTTGGAACATAAATGTGTATCTTAACCAGTGTCAGGGTCAGTCAGTTTCTAGTGCCATAGTGAATATATACTTCTGTGATACTTTTTATTTTTTACTCAGTATTTGCTCCTGGGATTTATAAACAATGAAATCGTACAGTGTGAAACCACCACTGCTATTCTGTGCACTGCCTTGTCAATGGACACTATGTTGTTTTCAACTACAGCTTTTACTGATGCTCCTGTTAGAAACATTCTGCTACAAGGATGCAAAAAGTTATCTAGGGAGTACCTTGGAAGGGAATGATTTACCATAGGATACAGAGCCCAGAGTCAATAGACTAAGGCAAGCTCTATTTTGCCATGAATAGCTGCACCTAATTTATATTTCTACTAGCAGGCTAAAAGTTTTACAGCCTCATAAACACCAGCTATTTTTAAGCTTACTGATTTTTTGCTCTCTTGAATATAAATGGTAACTTGTGCTTTTAATTAACAGTTTCTTTACTAATGAAGATAAGCCTCACCTCAAATGTTTATCACTCATGTTTATTTGGAGAAATGACCTTTGCTGTGTTTTGACCATTTTTTTATGAAATAATTTTCTTTTTTTCTTAATTGACTCCTGGGAATATATACTCCTGGTTTGAATCTTCCCTCAGTTTTGCCCTTCCTGCCCCAGTTTATGGCTTGAACTTTCATTCTCTATATAGTGACTTTTAATGATCACATGTTTATAAATGTTAATGAATCGAGTACATCAAATAGTTTTCTTTATGGGTGGCACACTTTTGCATTTCACTTAAGAAATCCAATCTTTGTTTAACTATCATACGACCAAGCAATACCATTTATGAGAATAGAGTCCAGATAAATGAAGTCAGTATTTCCGTAAACAGCATTTTACTTTTTGTTGCAGCATTACACATTTTTAAAATATTGAATCAACCATGATCCCATGGTATTGTAAACTGAAAGTTATGGAGAGAGTAACTGTCACTCCTTACCATAACTCACATAAACACTCAGGCCCACAAAGACACTCCTTTGAAGTTGTTGTTCAGGAGAGCCCAAGCATCTCCCAAAACAATATAGGGCATTGCTGTTCTTGGTTACCTTCCAAAATGAAGGCAGGTTCCTATTGCTGAACGCATCACACCCTTTGCACATACTGTTTTCAATTTTTCTCTTCTTAAAGTTCTCAATATATGTAATTATATATTAAAGTTTATTTCTTTATTTCATATACTTCATGGTTCGTCTGTAAAGGCCACAGAGTAGCTTGGGCAAGTTAGCTCTCTCCTTCTATCGTGTGGATCCCAAGGGTGGAACTCAGGCCATGAGGCTTGGCAGCAAGCACCTTTCCCACTGTGCCCTCTCAGTGTGTGAAGCTGATGTTTGTTCTGAGTAGTTGTTTCTGAAATCTTTGCATTTCTGATTTTTTTTCTTTGTTACCATTACTGTTGTTGTTTAATTGGCAAATTAGTTCCTTTAATTCATATGCTTCATTTTACCTCTTTCCCTGATTCTCAAATGTGATTTACTATTTGGACGCTGAGATTCTTTTTTTTTCCTATCCTTATCTAAAACAGTAGAACTTTGTACCAACTTTTAAAATAATAACATGCATTTAATTTTTTCTGGTATCTAAGGGCAGCATAAATTGATTCTACATAAAATAATAATTCCTAGACTATAGTATTAAGTAACATAAAAGTAATAGATATATTAATTTTGGAGCCCATGAGGGCTAAGCAGTAACAACAAATAATAATAATATTTCTTCGTTCTGACCACTAGAAATAAGCCAAGATGAATAACCTTGCCAGCTGCCAAGCATCCCTAGAGCATGCACAAGCAGTGGGGCTATAGGGATGACTATGAGCATCCATGTTAAGTTAGCTTTTGTTTTTAAACCTTTCTGAATGCCCTTCTTAGTCCATTACCTCTACTCCAATCTGTGAGTCTCAGACTCTAAGTAATCAGAGTCCTCCCAATACACCCATTTCTCTGGTTTACTGGTCTGTTGTTGACCTCGATAGACATTTATGTTCTAAGCCTTTGTAGTCTAAAATTTTTCACTAAACAATGAGCTGTAAGAAAGTTCTGTGTTCTAGACTGCCTTTATGGCAGTCTAGAAACAAATGCTTACATGT
Organism: Mus pahari; assembly: GCF_900095145.1. Classification (NCBI taxonomy): domain Eukaryota; kingdom Metazoa; phylum Chordata; class Mammalia; order Rodentia; family Muridae; genus Mus; species Mus pahari. The sequence continues at coordinate 99,480,680 of NC_034593.1, read as the reverse complement.
TTAGGTTGTTTCTTTTATCAAAATACAAGTACCATGAACGTAGGAGTATAACATTTCGATTACCTGTGAAGAGCCTAACCCTCGTGTTCGTACCAGGAGCACATTTGACTATTGTGCACACCCTAGGTATATTTTAACAGCTCTTTAGGAAATGTTACTTAATAGCTAAGACAGAAAAAACATCAACTTACAACATCCCAGTTGGACAGAATATCTTCAACAAATAATATAGAATGATTTAATGACTTTTTAAAATAATAAACTTACTTTAGGGATGAATGTGCTGTCTCTTGAATGGAGGCATGTCTCCGTGTCTGTTCTGTGGGTGTCGGCATAAAAAGTCAATATGAGGTAGGGGGATTTGTTGCAGAAGTCGTTTTTATTGAGAAATGATCTCAACTAAAACAGATACCTAAATTTATAATTAAATTATCTTGAGAAAAAGAGACAGCATGCAAAAAGAGAAACTAAGTAATGATTAACTCAGGGGGAAAATAAATCTCCTCTTCTGAGTGCATTGATTATTACATCTCTGTCTTAAAGGCATAAGCCCTGAATTTCTCACATATATGTCAATCCCCCATTTTTATTTTAACTAGTTCATTTCTTCCTGAGAGAGTTCATAATTCCTTGCAAAACTTCATCCTTGACTTGACTGAACACAAATTGTGGATTCTAAAATTAGCACTGAAAGAAAGAAGACGGAATGATTTGGAAAGCTAAGGAAGTTAGGAGAGAAGATAGGGTAAAACATATTTTAAACACAACAAAAACATCAACGCTACTTTGTCAGTGGTACTTCAGTTATAGTTGGTCACAATGGCAAGATGATAAGAAGTGAAGATATTAACTAGAAACATTTGAAATTCGGATGGAGTTGCACTCTGTTTTGGATGTTCAAGGATCATTTTGTCAGGATTTAGAGAAGCCCATACTATTTGACTGTATAAGCCCAATTGGTTCCTTAAAATTTCTAAGTATGCTTAAACAATTGATTATCCTATTCAAATACATAGTTATGATATTGAAAAGCATTAAATTCTGTATTATACCACCACTTTTGGAAATAGGCCTTTAGTACACGCCTTTAATCCTTAACAAAGTAGGTAAGGTTAGTTTGTAGAAGTAAGCAGCCATGTTTAAAAATGACATCTAATTGAGGGACAATATGACAAATCAGAGATTTGACAGAATGAGTCAGAGATAGGATTTGTCCATCTCTCACAAGAACAGCAGGGGAAGAAAGGCAACTCAAAAGCAGCAAGAGAGAAAAAAAGTATGGAGGGTGGCGGGCGGCGGGCGGCGGGCGGCGGGCGGGCGGCGGGTGGTGGGTGTATATGGCAATTTTAATGGGACAGTTTTACAGAGACAGGATACAGAGAGAACAACCTAGACATAGGTGAAAACAGAACTAGCCAGAGAATGAGAAGGAACCACAAGATAAGAATGTATTGCCAAAATTAGTATGGGGCTAGGCAAAACAATTCAGTCAGAAGCTGAGAAAAGTCTAACGGAGTCAATCAGCTTGGAAGATTAGGTTGTATGGAAACTAGAAGCACTCAGGCCTAGGTCTAAGGAAAGCTAGAAGAGAAAGGAAACCCTCTGGGCTTAGCCCAGGCCATGCATTCTCACATGTGGGTAAGGCTCTCATTTCATCACTACCCCTGAGGAAATACACTTACATACATCATAAAAAAAAAAACAATATGCAAAACCTGGAAGTAAATATCTGTCATGGACCTTTTTCATTAAGAATGTAACAAAAAATATCCCATTCCTCCCTGAGAGCTGTTAGGTGCCATTCTATTCAGATCATTTCTTTCTTTTTTTTTTTCTTCTTCTTCAAATTTTTTATTTTTTGTTTTTCTTTAAAGTCCATTGATCATCACAAAAACCCAGGAAATACAACTAAAGAGAAAACAAATGTCCAACGGAAGTCTAAGAATCCAGAGCCAAGGACAAGAGGTGGCACTGGAAGGGCTAGATGTGTACGGGGGTGGGGGTGGGGGGGTGGGAGGTAATCCCCATGGGCATGAGCGCAGTCATGAGAGATACATAGGGAGGTGAGGCAGCAGCTGGGAGGTTATGTTAACCGCTGCACGACGACAGCGTTGAGAAGGTTGGCTTCCTTCAGGGTTTGGTTCTCATCAGCCAGCTCTTTGTTAGGGAAGGTAGTCATAAGGACAAAACTGGTGGCAGCCATAGCTGCCCGGGCATCCAGAATGAAGAGCTGGATGTGGCTGATCCCCTGGCTGTGGTTGAATTTCTGCACCAGCCTCCCGCCATCTGCAAGCCGGATTTGAATGTTCGTGGTAGGTTCTGCTTCATTGATTAAGATGGACAAGCTAGCTTTGGCTTCAAGTTCTGCTTGCTGGGATGGAAAGCTGGTGTTTAATACCTGGGGGTAGGGGTGGGGATGGGGGTGGGGGTGGGGGGGATGCTGTGCTGCCCAGTTTCTAGCCCTCGCCAGTGAAGGCTTTGAAAGCTCCCTTGGGCTTCATGAAGTCCTCATTCAGATGATCCTCCCTATCCAAGTTCACCTGCCCACCATGTGGAGCAACACCAGAGGAAGAGTCTGCCTGAGTGGCAGGAGAAAGGAGGCAGCATTCAGGCCAGGATGTTCATGGAGTGCTAAAGCTCTAGAAAACTGGATTCAGCCTAGACAATGGTGACCTTAGAAGCTACCGAGACCCATCCAATGCCCAGTTTCTGGAATCAATCCGTAGAGGGGAGGTTCCTGCAGAGCTTCAGAGATTCAGATCATGTCTAAGGTTGCCTTCCGCTCCAAAGTAGAGTACAGGGACAGACCTGTGGAAGGACATGGCCTGCAGGGGCTGTGCTCTCCACATTCATGAAAAGCATAGAATGAATCAACAGCCTGTGACCACCCAAGCTTGGCCACCGTGAGGGGTTTCTGTTTTGCTTATTTGGCTTTTCTGGATGAGTCTCAGCTAATAAGTTTCCGTTGTGAATTTGTTGGCTGCCTTCCTGCCCTGGTCGAGTCCATTGACTGTCTGGGCCATTTTTCTTAAGCTGGTATTTTATTTTCCTAAGCCTAAATTATGATATCTGTTCTGAAAGTAATCAATTCCATGGACACCTTAAGGCACTAGTCAAATCATCGCAGCATGGGGTGGAGGGGAGGCAGAGACTGTAACAGCCTCCACAAGCTGCTATTGCTTAAGAACACACTATTTGAACTGCAATTTGAGCATATTTCTACCCTTTAGACATTACAAACACGGCATAGCACCCTGCTGTGAGGACAGCTTTGTTGCCCCAGAAGTAAAAGAGTTTAGCTGTGATTAAAGAATTCGAGTCTCTGCCTTGAACTGACAGATTACTTTTTGCTAGGTTTTCTCTGTTAATTCCGGGCTTGACAGCTCAACCATAAATTAATCTAAATTATGGCAAGCTTTTTCAAGGATGATCATTGTCTCATAAAGTTCCACTGAAAATGCTGACATCTCTATCACAAAATGTTCCTGTAATTTAGCAGAAATCGGAATAAGGTAACTAAGAAAAAAAAAAAAATCTCCAGCTTGAGAGGTTGAAACACACACAAGGAGCCGCTGGGGAGAAGGTTCCTGAGTTCTGTGGTCACGGATGTGTGAGGCTCAGTGTTTGTTTCCTAGTAACTCATGACAATGTAATTACACCCTGCCTGCCCAATTTTTCTCATAACTGAAATTGATAAATATAAACTACACTTTATGACTGCGAATCACAGCCTGAGGAAATGTAGCAGGGACATTGATTGCACAAAAATATAAATAGTGGGTGGTAATATATTGACTGAATCTGAACCCTGTCACACACCAGTTAGGATGCTGGGATCAGAGAATTGTATAGGCTCACCCACAGCATCCCAGGGAAAAACCAGAGTTGACAAGTACAATGGGCAAGTTAGGGCTTTGTCACCTTACTCACCCTGTCCAGTCATAGGATGAACACCTCTGAAATTCACCCCTCTGAGACTTCAGTGAGCATCAGGAGTGGAGGATAGAGTTCTCTATTTTTCCCCCTTGTCCTTGGCAACTCATCCTATTGCCCATGATCACCACTAGCATAGCTTCTTAAGTTTGCCATTTCTTGTGTCTGAGCTGGAATGGGGTTTTACAGTCACTAAGCCCATCATTAGGGAGCTAAAGTCAGGATTGAACACGGGATGGTTAATTCACCTTTGGATCTTAGAAATGTTGAGAATGTGAGAATAGAAGAAAGGGATGGTAAGAAGAGGAAATAAATAATGATTGGAAGTACTTTCTGCAAAAATCTCCTCAGTGACCATCACCATTGACATCATGCAGATCAGAAGTACTTGGCCATGCTGTGGTTCTTAGACCCATTGTAATTGGTCAATGTGTTTTTTCTTGTTGTTATTGTTGTTGGTGGTGGTGTATTTTTTCATTCATTTACTTATTCATTTTACATTCTGATAGCTGCCCTTCTCCAGCTCCCCCCTTACACAGTCCATCCCTCCATCCCTCCTTTCTTTCTCTTCTGAGAGGGTAGGAGTGTGCCCTGGGAATACCCCACCACCACCACCACCACCTGGCAGATTAAGTCTCTGCAGGGTTAGGCACATCGTCTCCCAGTGAGGCCAGCCAAAGCAGCCCGGTTAGGGGAACTGATTCTACAAACAGGCAATAGCTTTAGGAACAGCTCCTGTTCCAGTTGTTCAAGGACACACATGAAGACTGAGCTGCACATGTGGGGGAGTCGTAAGTCCAGCCCTTTTATGCTTTTTGTTTGGTGTCTCAATCTCTAAGAGCCCCATGAGTCCATGTTAATTGATTCTGTTGGTCTTCCTGTCTGAAGATGACACCTCCTATAGCCAGGCAGGACCCCAGTGAAGGGATAAGGACACCAACTCAACCACAAAACTTTTCAGCCAAATTTTGTCCTATCTACAAGAAAGGCAGGAACAAAGATAGAGCAGAAACTGAGGGAATGGCCAACCAACAACCATCCCAACTTAAAATCCATCCCATGGGCAAGTACTAATCCCTGACAGTATTAATGATATTGTTATGCTTGCAGACAGGAGCCTAGCATAAGTGTCCTCTGAGAAGTCCCATCCAGCAGCTGACTGAAACAGATGCAGAGACTCACAGCCAAACATTGAATGGAACTCAGGGGACTATTATAGGAGACTTGGGAGAAGGATTGAGAGCCCCAATGGAGAAAGGAACATGATGTCTTAGTTATAGTTTTATTTAAATACATTCTTATGGAGCCTGAATTCCATATGGATCTCAATTCCACCATACTTGTTTTGACACTTAGCATGCCTGGACCTCTTAGTCTGCACTGTCTAGAAGATTGATAAGAAAACACTGATTTTCTGTGGGATTCTCCGATGCTTTATTGGATATAAGATGTCAGAAGTTGATACGATCAAAACAACAAATATTATAATCTTAATCTTCTAGTAGATTCTTAATCCCTCAAGTTAGCCTATAAGATGTAATCATATGGCGTTTATCCAACTCCCTACCTCAATTTTAATTCACCCCACCTATCCTTTCTCTTTACTATCATGTCCCTTATTATTTCTCCCTTAGACACACTTCCTTCTAGATATTTGCACACTTCATTCATTCACATTATATGCTTCTTGCCTGATATTCTACCCTTGTGATACCATAAATATGAGCAAAATAGAATAAAAGGTGCGAGAGCCAACTCTTAGGAGAAAGTAGCTACCATCTCTGCAGCCATCTCGGGCTCTTCACTTCCAGGTGGTACTTTTCCTATTTTTTCACCCTGATGAGAGACTTGTTTTCCTAGCATGATGTTTTTGCAAGAAGCCCACCAAGGTTGAACACACTCTGATAACATCTTGTTTTTCTCCTATACATCCTGGACTTGTGGTTAAGTGTCTCCAGCTACACTCCCCAGTGTGTGGATATATACCCATAGTTGCTTTTCAATAAACGAGGCCTGTCTTGTCTCAATTCTTCAAGTGTCTTGCCCCTCTGTCCCCACTCTCTCCCTTGCTGACCCCATTGACTGACCCACAGACCAGGTCAAAAAGGAAAAGGTAAGAATATAGCCAGTTTAGAAGGGGTAGCATGGGTAGAATATCAGGCAAGAGCATATAATGTGAATGAATGAAGTGTGCAAATATCTAGAGGGAAGTGTGTCTAAGGGAGAAATAATAAGGGACATGATACTAAAGAGAAAGGATAGGTGGGGTAAGTTAAAACTGAGGTAGGGAGTTGGATAAACGCCATATTATTACATCTTATAGGCTAATTCAAGGGTTTGAGAATCTACTGGAAGATTTAGGGCAGAGAAATCAAGCAGTTTAATTTATATGATAATGGATGACAGGTAATTTCTAATTCATAAGCAATGCATAAATATTTTAATTTTTAAAGTATTTGCAAAATTAAATAATGCTCCTGAAGTTTAGTTTGCATTTCTAATATACTCAGATTATCAGTATAGACTAGATAACATTTACTCTGTGTGTACTATATATAAAGTTTTATGTTAATTTGTGTAGGGTCTAAGGATCAATTAATATTTTTTGAGTTTTTGTTCAAGGAATTTAGATAGTTCTTTAAGATCTAATAACCAGTAAATGTTAATTTTTCTGGCCATGATTGTCAAAAAGGGTCTAAGAACATTAGCTTTATGAGCAATTAATATACTTTGTGCATATGCCTAATTTTAGTGGATGTTCTGGCTTAATTCTTTAATTCTTTTATTCATTACATCATTGTTAAAGATAATTAAGTTCTTGTACTGCATTATGGGAATTCACAGCTTCAGGAAGGAAAAGATGAAAGGTTCTGGAATGGATATGAAAAACAAATATTTTACTCCCTACCGACAACACTTCCTCACTCTGTTGAAAGCTGAAATCATTTTTGACACTCAGAAAACAATGTCTGTGTGGGAGAAGAAAAAAAAGTTCAGCTATAACAACCCCATGAAAGATTGTTTACTATTTTAATAATTGTAGCGCCATATTGAGTTAGCATCTTGTTTTCTGTGAAAGCTATTTGGTAGAATCTTATGTAACTGGTGGGTCTATGGTACATCCAACAAGAACAGGCTGGTTTGAATATAATAGCAACAATGGCAGGGAAAGGGCTCTCCCTGAGCACAATTCCAGGAAGTTGCAAGCTTGGTCTCAGCTCTGGCCCTCTCTCGCCCAGGAGCTCTGCACGGCTTCCTTGGATAGCCCACTCATAGGACTTACAGGGACTACTCTCAGTTTTCCCTTTGCTCCTTTACTCCTCTTTATCTTCTGACTCTTTCTTTTCCCCTCTTCCTTTCCCTCCCTCTTCATCTTCCCTTTTCTCTTGTTCTCTCCTAAGTTTTAGCCAGTCTATGTGACATGATTTTCCACACCAGTGACTTTTGCTTTAAAAAAAAAAAAAAAAAAAAAAAAAAAGCTAATCTCTTACTCAATGGAGTAATTGGAATGGTGGAGAGTCTAGGTGTGTTGACAGGCAGACTACATGTAGTTGAAGAGCACACATAACTGCCTAAAACCCTGGGTACCTGCAGAGTTGTCTTGCTGGCTTCATGACAAGAATGCTAGATGCTCACCAGTTACTCCTCATCGGCCACCACTACCTCACTGAGGGAGCTGAAAAATAAATACACGTGAATGTTATCTTTCTTTGAGCACATGAAGCCAGGCACATGCTCCTGAGCAGGAAATGTGTTGGTTTTTTGTCAACTTCCCCCAAGTTGGAGCCATCTAAGAAGAGGGGCCCTCAATTGAGAAAATGCTGTATTTGTGGAAAGAAATTGTGTGAATTTGTTTTTGTATGGAATACCTTGGTTTCTCCATCTATGGTAATTGAGAGTTTTGTTGGGTATAGTAGTCTAGGCTGGCATTTGTGTTCTCTTAGGGTCTGTAGGACATCTGCCTAGGATCTTCTGACTTTTATAGTCTCTGGTGAGAAGTCTGGTGTAATTCTGATAGCACTGCCTTTATGTTACTTGACCTCTTCCCCTTACTGCTTTTAATATTCTTTCTTTGTTTTATGCATTTGGTGTTTTGATTATTATGTGATGGGAGAAATTTCTTTTCTGGCCCAATCTATCTGATGTTCTCTAGGCTTCATGTATGTTCATGGGCATCTCTTTCTTTAGGTTTGGGAAGTTTTCTTCTATAATTTAGTTGAAGATATTTGCTGTCCCTTTAAGTTGGGAATCTTTACTCTCTTCTATACCTATTATCCTTAGATTTGGTCTTCTAATTTTGTCCTGGGTTTCCTGGATGTTTTGGGTTAGGAGATTTTTGCATTTTGCATTTTCTTTGGCAGTTGTGTCAATGTTTTCCATGGTATCTTCTGCACCTGAGATTCTCTCTTCTATCTCTTGTATTCTGTTGGTCATGCTTGTATATATGACTCCTGATCTCTTTCCTAGGTTTCCTATCTACAGAGTTGTCTCCCTTTGTGCTTTCATTATTGTTTCTACTTCCAGTTTTAGATCTTGGATGGTTTTGTTCATTTCCTTCATCTGTTCGATTGTTTTCCTGTAATTCTTTAAGAGATTTTTGTGGTTCCTCTTTAAAGACTTCTACCTGTTTACCTCTGTTTTCCTGTATTTCTTGAAGGGAGTTATTTATGGCCTTCTTAAAGACCTCTATCATCATCGTGAGAAGTGATTTTAGATCTGAATCTTGCTTTTCCAGTGTGATGGTGTATTCAGAATGTGCTATGGTGGAAGAATTGGGTTCTGATGATACCAAGTAACCTTTGTTACTGCTGCTTATGTTCTTATGCTTGCATCCTGTCCTGTGAGGGCTCAATGCTCCAATGTAGGGGAATGCCAGGTCAGGGAAGTGGGAATGGGTAGGTTGGTGAGCAGGGGGAGGGATGGTTGGATAGGGGATTTTCGAAAGGGAAACCAGAAAAGAGGATAACATTTGAAATATAAATAAAGAAAATATGTTATAAAAAAAGAAAAATTTAAAAAAAAAAACCCACAACAGCGCGCACACACACACACGTCATGGAGTTAGATTCATGTTGGCCAACTACTCCTGGAATTAAGGCCCACTATAGAGTGTATTCTATATACCCAGTGTTACTTCTTTGAGGAAAACTGATTTTTCCCCTCTCCCAGAAGCTATTAATTGTAAATATGTTAGAAAAAAAGATAGAGACAGAAAAAATGTTTTCAACAGATTGGCCTGTAAACAATTATATGCTGCATTTTCTTGAATAATGTTTAGTGTGGAAAAACCCAACTGTGGGCACTACCACCCCTGGGAAGGTGGGTAGTCCTGGGTTTAATAACCAAGCAGGCTGAGCCAAGAGGAAAGACATAGAAAGTAGTTTTGTTTCAAGGTTCCTGTCTCTGTCACTTCATGAGTTCCTGCTCTGACCACCCCCTTCCCCTTCCCATTATAGACTGTGAAACAAAGCCTTTTGCAGTGGCTTTTGGTCATGGTCCTTATCCCACCAAGAGCAGGTAAACAAATACAAGAGATTTGACTCAGGAAACCTATGTCGCCTTCTCTACTGCTTGGGGTGGGGAGTATGACTGGATCCCTCTGCCTCTGAGTCTCTGACATCATTGATAAAAATCTCACACAATCAAGCTTCACTGCATTAAATTTGCAAAGAATTAGAAAAAAAATATTTTTAACGATCTCAGAGTTGTCGTGAAACTGAAACATAGGGTATATGATAAAACGCTTTGTAAACTGTAAATCACAAGGCAAATGACGCTGTTTTCATTTTGAGCAAAAATAGAATAAGTGCAGATGAGATGGCAAGGCCTTTCAGGTTTGTTTGCTTCTGTACCTCCTTTAACAATCTATTTTGATTCGGGTTGGTCTCCTGAGGATGAGCTCAGAACGTTCTGAGTGACTGTCTGGCTCTGGTCTTAGGGACTCTTCTCTCTCCTTTCTGCCTCTGAGCTTCTCTGGTGCTTTCTTTTTTTTTTCCACACAAAAGTTTGGCTTCCTGGAGTCCCAAGAGACATTTGTCAAACCCATTGTGAGAATTCCACATTACACTTCCAAAGAATTAGAACAACACTTTCTTTGTAAACAAAAATTAATACAACAAAACTTTTCCAAAAGGACATTTAATGAATTTTAATTTAAAAAAAATAAGGGAAAAGGAAAAGTTTATTTTTTGTGTGTTATTTTCTGAAGGGAAAGAAAACTCCAATTATGAGTACAGACATACAGAATTGCACCTCAGTGTGTTAAGGGAGTAGAGCGTCCTTGAAGTATAAGGGTAAAAAAGCTGTGAGAGGCAGACTTTCAGAAGGACCAGCATCCAGCTCACTGCAGCCATCATTCAGAATAAAGGAAATTTGATTTGCAACAGAAACTCCTTGCAACCCCATGCCGAATTTCATCTCCTTACTGAACTACAGTTAGCACTTAATAAACAGTAATTAAGTAGAATAAATAATTATCCCACTATCTTTTCCCTCCAAAAAGGAAATTTGCTAATGATCCCAGTCTCTCATGATTAATTCTACTCCCCCTATGCTTTCATCCACTCTCCCACTTTCTGCAATATGGATCCTCTCTTGCCATTTATACAAAATTGCCTGTCCTTCAAAGTGAAAAGCTAATCTTCACCATGAGGCCCCATCTCATAGCGATCATCCTTTCCCATTTGCCTCTTACCTGAGCCCCATTCCACGCAGCTTTCAATCATCTCATACAGTTAAACATTCATATTTCCTGGGGCATCATGTGGCTTTTAATATTAAGCAAGATAAGATAATAATTACTAATACTTTTGCTCACCAATGTTTCCTGTTGTTGGCAAAATCTTAGGGAAAGAAAAGTGTAGCCATTCCCTTAGTTTTGCCTCTTGACAGTGTCCAATACGGAAGATAAGAGAAAACAGACGATAAACACACATTTAATTAATGAAACAAGAGGACTCTAGACATGTTTCTGGAATAAACTATTTCCACTTATTTTATTTAAAATATGATATAACAACGTTAAAGCATGATTTAACTTCATTTCCCCTAATACTATTAGTTTCATGTTTTTGTAGATTATCTTCCATCATCAATCACATCCACGCATTTGTTATAATATTGTTTTAGCACACATCATTTTGTATTCTAAATTATAATTTCCATGTACTATACTTAAGCCATTCACACATTACTATACCTTTGGTCATTTTCCATTTCTTTCACAAGTAGTATTGCAGTGAAAACCTTCAATGATGTCTTTTCACTTAAAATATTTCATTCAAATGTGTTGAAGAAATAAGTTAAAGTGTTGGAACTACATTTCATTTTCCCACTAACTTGCACCTATACTCCTGTAAGGGAAGTCAACAGCTGTTTGCAGTGTATCCATCAGGGTGTAGATCAGCTCTCAACTGGGTGTAGAAAGCTGGGCAAACCCTTCCTCAACTTCCATCCCCAAGAATCGTCACTATCCCATTCTCCTCCTCACGTTTACTGAACCATTGTACCACACCAGGCAATGGTTTTCAATGTTTACTGAACCTGACAGGTACTATTATTTTTCCCTTTACAGAACAGAGTGAACATAGTGGAGCGTGTGTCCTTGTTATATACTAGAGCATCTTTTAGGTATAGGCCCAGGAGCGTATAGCTGGGTCCTCGGGTAGTACTATGTCCAACTTTTTGAGGAAGCACCAGAGTGATTTCCAGAGTGGTTGTATCATCTAGCAATCCCACCACCAGTGGAGGAGTGTTCCTCTTTCTCCACATCCTCACCAGCATCTGCTATTACCTGAGGTTTTGATCTTAGCCATTCTGACTGGTGTGTGGTGGAATCTCAGGGTTGTTTTTTATTTGAATATCCCTGATGGCTAAGGATGCTGAACATTTCCTCTTTTTTTTCCTTGCATCTCTTAGTTGATTGGACAGAAACATACAGTTATTATTTTCTGAGCACTCTGCTACCTATTCAATCCCCAGGTTCATTTTTAATTTATATTACACTCCATATTCCATTCCCCGCCCCCATCCACACTCCCATTGCTCCACATCCCACATCTCCCCACCCTACCTCATCTCCACATGGATTCACACACACCCCCCACCTCACCTGGGCTCTAAACTCCCTGGTGCCTCCAGTCTCCTGAGGGTTAGGTGCATCATCTCTGAATGAACATGGACCCTGCAGTCCTCTACTGTATGTGTGTTGGGGGCCTCATATCAGCTGCTGTATGCTGTCTGTTTGGTAGTCCAGTGTTTTTCAGAGATCTCAGGGGTCCAGATTAATTGAGACTGCTGATCCTCATACACTATTGCCCTTCTCCTCAGCTTCTTTCAGTCTTCCCTAATTCAACAACAGGGGTCAGCTGCTTCTGTCCATTGGTTGGGTATAAATATCTGCATCTGACTATTTCAGCTGCTTGTTGGGTCTTTCAGAGGGCACTCATGATAGATCCCATTTTGTGAGCTTTCCATAGCCTCAGTAATAGTGTCAGGCCTTGGGGTCTCCCCTTGAGCTGGATCCCACTTTGGGCCTGTTGCTGGACCTTCTTTTCCTCAGGCTCCTCTCCAATTCCATCCCTGTAATTCTTTCAAACAGGAACAATCATGGGTCAGAGATGTGACTGTGGGACAGCAACCCATTCCCTCACTTGATATCCTGTCTTCCTGCTGGAGGTGGGGTCTATAAGTTCTCTCTCCCTATTGTTAGGCATTTCATCTAAGGTCCCTCCCTTTGAGTCCTGGGAGTCTCTCACCTCACAGGTCTCGGGGAGGGGTCTCCCCAACATCCTTTTTTCCCCTGAACATTTCTTAAGGTGCTTCTTGACCATCCAAGTTTCCTCAGTTGAAAATTCTTTGTTTAGCTCTGTATTCCATTTTTAATAATATTATTTGAGTGTCTAGAGTCTAATTTCTTGAGTTCTTTGTATATATTGGATATTAGCCCTCTATCAGATGTAGGATTGGTACAGATCTTTTCAGAATATACTGTTTGCTATTTCGTCCTATTGACAGTGTCCTTTGCCTTACAGAAGCTTTGCAATTTTATGAGGTCCCATTTGTCAATTCTTGATCTTAGAGAATAAACCATTGATATTCTGTTCAGAAAAATCTTCCACTATGGTCACAGCAGCCTTATATACAATAACCAGAAGCTGGAAAGAACCCAGTTATCCTTCAACACAGGAATGGATACAGAAAATATGGTACATACATTTACATAATGGCATACTATTCAGCTATTAAAAACAATGAATTCATGAAATTATTAGGCAAATGGATGGAACTAGAAAATATCATCCTGAGTGAGATAACCCAGTCACAAATGAACACAAATGGTATGTACTCACTGATAAGTGGATATTAGCCCCAAAGTTCAGAGTGCCCAAGATACAATTCACATACCACATGAAGCTCAAAAAGAAGGAAAACCAAAGTGTGGGTGTTTTGGTCCTTCTTAGAATGGGTAACAAAATACTCAAGGGAGCAAATACAGAGACCAAGTGTGGAACAAAGACTGAAAGACAGACCATCCAGAGACTGCCCCACCTGGGGATCCATCCTGTATACAGTCACCAAACCCAGACACTATTGTGGACACCAAGAAGTACATGCTGACAAGAGTCTGATATAGTTGTCTCCTGAGAAGCTCTGTCAGAGCCTGACACATACAGAAGCAGATGCTTGTAGCCAACCATTGAGCTAATCACAGGGCCCCAATGGAGGAGTTAGAGAAAGGTCTGAAGGAGCTGAAGGGGTTTGCAATCCCATACAAAGAACAACAATATCAACCAACCAGAGTTCCCAGGATCTGAACCACCAACCAAGAAGTACACATGGAGGGACCCATTGCTCCAGCCGTATATGTAGCAGAGAATGGCTTTGTCAAGACTCAACGGGAGAAGAAGCCCTTGGTTCTGTAAAGGCTCGATGCGCCAATGTAGGGGAATGCCAGGGCCGGGAAGCAGGAGTGGGTGAGAGGGTGGGGCACACCCTCAAATAAGCAGGAGGAGGGGGTATGGGATAGGGGATTTCAGGGGGCAATTGGGAAAGGGGATAATATTTGAAATGTAAATAAATAAAATATCCAATAAAAAATGACTAAGCATTAAAAAACTAAAATTTCTTGAGGGAAAAAAAGAATAGAGTGGCTTATAGTGGTTAGTCTTTCCTTTTCAGGAAGATAATTTCACAAATATATCACTTGTAGCATCAATGATATATACTCTACCTTCATACCATGTATGTGCTTATTAAGAAATGATAGAACATATACTGAAACATTTGCTTCAGGTACATTAGCTTAAAAACATTGTTAAAATTAATTTACCTACTGAAATTTAATGGAGATAGGTAGAATATTTAAACTTATCAACACGGTGTAGGTGAGATCTGTGGCATGAATTATATTCTACTAGAAAGTACTGAATTAACTGACCCCTGAGAGCCCTTGTACTATCTAGACTCCTGGAGAGGAGTTCTTCTGTAAAAGTTATTTACACTGGTCTAAGCCAACCGTAGGATCTTGTCTTCACTCACTCTATGACTCAAAATGCTAGCTTGAAATAGAAACTAGGCTTCCCCTAACATAGAAAATTTATGGTCCTTTGCAATGAAATATAATCAAAGGATTACCAATCTGGGAATGGAACACTGGGGATGAACATTAATTATTTTTTTGCAGGACAGGACCCATGAGAAACAGCTGGATTCCAGAATTTTCAAGAAGTTAAGGGATAATAAAAATGCACATGTAATATGTATATTCATTTGCATATAGGTAAACCAACATATTTTTACATGTGCATCTTTTACAGCCAATTACTATTTGTGATTTAATGATGCCTATAAATATACAAATTCAAATTTAGCTATAATACAGTTTAGACAGAATCTTCAATGAACTATCATATTTTTGCATATTTTTCTATATGCCACTTGGCATGGGATATAATTTGTAACAACCACTTAACATAATCCCTTGGGATCTGAATTCATAAGAATTTAAAATCTATTTTAAAGGTCTAAAACTACATTCAGTTTATTTTGCTTGGGGGAGGGTAGTTTTTTTTTTTTTTAAGTGCACCATCATTATGTTCAGCACACCACTATTATGTTTAAATAATATTTTATTCTGCATCCTTCCAAAGAACTAACCAATGTGAAATTAGCCTCTCTTGTTTCTCCAGCAGTCAAAAACAATTCAACAGAACCTCAATTTCTTTCAGTTCACAAATGTACTATGTTTCCCACTGTGTCAAAGTACCTTCTAGTTTTTCTCTCCAGTAAGCTGATGACAGATAAACATACTGCTACCCTTGTCTGTTCTGTGTAAGAGAAGCAGTTGACACAAGCTCTTTTGCAGCTAACCTGGATAATTCTGATAGTGTAGGGGGGGGACACAGAAATCTAGCAGGGTGTTAAGTAATATTTTTGAATGGTGTTGAAACCATGTCCACTCAGAAGGTAATTTAATCCCCAGAATGTTAGATCTCCCACAGAACAAATCTTTCAGGGGCACAGTAGGGAAGAGCATGCAGGGTACCAGCTGGCAGCTGCCCCTATAGAACACTACCTACAGAAATGGACTTGAAGTTTCAGGTCATCACTCATATCTCAGAAGACAGTTTTCAGGATAGTATCTGAGCAGATGTAAGGGCACTTTTAATTAAACATAGACCCAAAAATCTGTTGCAAAGTTTGCTGTGACATATTCTCTCCAGAGCCCTGGGAAATCAGAGCTAAAATTAACGTAAGAGCGGAGGGGTACAGAGTCAGAGATGATGTTTCAAAGGACAAAGCATTAACATGATAGGGTCATAGGTCTGTAGGCAGAGCTTCTCTTTGTATAAAGATCTCGCTGTGTGAGAGAGATGGGGGGGAGGGAACGCTTATATATAAAAGCACTTAAAATAAAAGTATGAATTCATACTTCAAATTCTTCCCAAAATATTGACACAAAAGCTATTAAAATAAAATGAAGCCCTTCCATATTTAATAGAGAGCTTGAAATGATAAAAATTAGCACATTGTCTCTTAGGAATGTGTTCTGATTTTTAAAACTTTTTTTCTGAGAAATAACATAGCATAAGAGTGAAGTACCGATCTTAAGACCCTTCACTTCATTTTGCCCATGAAAGTTGTGAACCTGTAATTTTCAGTCATTTAGAATCCAATTTTAGTATTCCAAGAAATGTGTTTGTCAGTTACTGTATGAAATCTTGATTAAATATTTATAAATTTCTTAAAATGTATGTTGTTCTCTTGATCCATTGAATACATATATTTATTCATTAGTCTTGTTTTACAAAGGGCTGCTAAGCAAGAACTATGACTTTTATCTGTTTTCTCTATGTCTAGCACACTACGGGTGCTTAATAAATTTTAATGACATTAAGTCCCTATGATAGATCAGTCCTGTCATACAGACCTAATGGGTAAAAGGTCTGCACACTGAATGGAGTCTTGGCTATTCTAGACTGGTTCCTGTCCCAAAGAGGAAGCATGCATACATCTTAACTGCCTTGCATTGATTTTTTTTTTTTAACAGAGCCTTAAGAAGGAGGGAGGTACAGGAGAAATGACTCACCATTTAAAACTGCTTGATGCCCTGGCAGAGGACCAGAGTCAGTTGCTAGCACTCATGTAAAGTTGTCAAATGACCCACAATTTCCTGTGAACTCTAGCTCCAGACATCAGAGGCCCTCTTCTGGCCTTCAGAATCATATGTAAATGTGCACACACACACACACACACTCACACACACAAATTCATACAAGTAAAAGTAATTGATGATAATAAACAAACGGAAGTAGAAATGAAACATGCAGACTGGCAACTCCTTGACTTATTGACATAGAGTAAATCCAGGTAAGTGTCTGTATTGACTATGCATATTAATACCTGATGACTGGATATCTAAATAGGTACTTGAATCAATCTCACAACAGAAGTGACTTTGTAGAACTCTCTGGGTGTTCTCAATAGACTGATATTTTTCTGTTCTGTATCTGATTTGTTCTGCACTCTTCATGATACTTGTATGACCATCACCTCAGCCTGATGAATGAGGAAATCACAATCTAAAAGGCTAAGAAAATTGCCAAAGTCAGAGAGCAGGGGTAAAGTCATGTCAGGAGTCACTCCAAGCAGTTTGGAAACATCCATAAACAGTTTATTGAGATGTAACTGACAGGCAGTAAACTGCATGCTTGCACTCTACAATCTGAAGTTTTTGACTTATATACAATTTAGTGAAATTATCATTTGAGTTGTTTTATGCCTAAAGTAGCTTCATATTTCTGGTCAGCTGTTTTACTTTAAGTTTCCCATAGTTTTATACAAGTTATTTAACGTTTTGTCTTTTTATTTAAAAATAAATAAATAAACTATCTTACTGGTCCTTTTGAGAATTTCATAAAAGGTGTTTAGGTCATATTCCCACTCTGCCCTCTTAGCTCTTCCCACATCTTCGCCCCCTGTCGGGTACAACACATGGGGAAATAAAGGGGTGGGAGACCCGTGTCCCACCAGAACTCAGGTAGACTGCCACTGGACCCCATTGAACTGCCCGGTAAAGGGCCTCACAGGCCACAGTACCCTGCTCCAGGGGAAAGGTGGGGGTAGGTGCAATCTCAGCTCCAACTCTCGGGCCCACAGACCGCTGAGTACCTTGGGAGATCCGGTTTTGGGGTCCCTGGGCCTCATAGTGCCCCAGGATGACTGGTTCTTGCTCTTGGACATCCCAGACCCCAGACTGCTGTATGTAGTAGAAGAACTGAGAACAGGCCCTCAGACTAACTCTGGCCCAGGCCGAAGGGGAAAGGGGGAGAGCTCTGGCAGGTTACTGTGGAGATGAGAGTCTGGCTAGCTAAGGCTGCTAGCTCAGTGGGCTGCTTGGGTTGGCTGGCGGCTGGCTGGAGCACAGGAAGGCCTGGTAGCTCCTTAGAGGGACACCTGCTCCATTGCTCTAACACGGTGGATCTTGGTGAGCAGATATGGTCCATGGTTTGAAGGCGTTTATTGTAGAAAGGCAGAGAGGGGGGGAGAGAGGGCGAGAGCAAGAGGTGGGAGTGGGTGGGGGGGGGGGGGGAGAGAGGGGGGGGGGGGAGAGAACTAGAGGGAAGCCATGGCCACATAGAGAGAAGGGGGAAGGGAAGGGGAGAAGGAGAGGGAGAGGTAAGAGACAAGGAGAGAGCAAGAACTTAAGAGAGAGAAGAAGGGCCAAGCAGCCCCTTTTATAGTGGGCTGGGCTACCTTCCTGTTGCCAGGTAACTATGGGAAGGAGCTTACCTGGCTATAGCCAGAATACTAGGAGCTTGGAACATTGTCGACTTGACTGATAGTCACAGGATTATGGAGTTGAGGAGTTGATGTGGCGTCAGGCGCTTGTGTCTGGGAGCACAGCTTATGGTTTGGTCCCTTGTAGATTTTTCTACTGGGTCTCCTGAGTAAGCCTTCTTCGACCAGAACACAGACTGTCTTTCACAGTCTAAAAGTCCTACTCCATACTCCTTCCAGTTTCATGTCCTCCTTTTTTTAACCTTTCAAAAATACTACAAAGTGTGATGTGTGCTGCTCATGTACTTCTGAGTATGGATGGCACTGTCCATTTAAGGATGACTGACCTACCAGGGGTCCACACCATTACAAAACAAAACAAATGCCCCTCACTCTCACATCATCTAACAGTTGCCAACAGCTCCACCAGTAGCCAATAGCAAGTGCTTCTTAGCTAGGTTAATGAACAACTCCTTCCCCGCCCCATTCTAGTAATTTATGTAGCTTGAGCTTGAGCAGACCTTGTGCTTGTTGTCCCATGATGTAAATTTACATGTGCAACTACCCTATTATGTCTGGAAAATACCATTTCCTTGTGGCCATCCACATACTCTGACTCTTACAATCTTTCTACTCCATCCTGTACAATGATCCCTGAGCTTTGGTGGTGGGGGTGTGATGTAGCTGTCCCTTTTAAGGATGAGCATTTCAGTCTTTTATTCTCTATATCCTAACCGGTTACGGATCTCTGTGTTAATCTCAGAGATTTTCATAAGGGTGGAAAGATGTATTAACTAATCGATAGATATAGTGATAAATCATCATGATTTGATTTAATACTATATCTAGTTAGTAGAATAATGCTAATAGATAATCTACTAGATTATCCCCTAGGGCTCTGACTGATCTAGCCACATGACTTATCCAATAACAGTGCCAGGAATGAGCTCAATCTTTTGTAGAGAGCCATAAATCCCACCAGAAAGTGGTTGGTTACTCACATGACCATTCTTGACACTATTGTACCAGTGAGTATAATCCAGGCAGGCTGGTGGTACTTGTTAAAGCCAACAGATAGGAAAATATAAAGCCAATAACATTGGGTAATATTTATTATTGTTTTTCCCTCTGGTAGCTCCCATAGCATCAACCACTACTATGAAAGGTTGGATGAACCTTCTAGGTCAGTACTAGTTTGATTTCTCTTTGTGTTAAGACTCATGCATAGGTTTCACAGTAAGTGTATTTTCCTACTGAGCCATCTTGGTGCTCCCACACTGTGATTTTTATTAGCACTTTAAAATGATTAATGGTACCAGGCAGTAGTGCATGCCTTTAAGCCCAGTACTTGGGAGGCAGAGGAAAAGTTCCAAGACATCCCAAGCCACACAGAAAAACCTTGTCTCAAAAAAAAAAAAAATGATTAATGGCAATGACACTCATTTTTCAAGTTTCCATGTAATTTCTTGATTAAGTAATATTTGAAATCTTTAACACTTTTTATGATCATTTTTCTTTATTTTCAAATAAATGAGGGTTAGGGAGATTGTTTAGTGACTAAAACTTTTGCTGAGCAAGTGTGAAGACTGGATTTTAGATCTTTTTTGAGCCCAGTTAAATGTTGTATAGAAGGGGAGACTTGCCTGTTATTCCAGTACACTGACAAGTCTGAGAGACCCTGCCTCACTAGAAAAGGGAAAACAATAGAGAAAAATTCCTGATGTCATCCTCAGGTCTCTGCATACATACACACACATGCACCCCCATACACATGTGAACTCACACATATCAACATGCATGAGTATGCACAATACATATTATACGTGCAAAAATAAACATATTACATACTCAGATTGTCTTCTTGTGATTTAGACTTGTACTCTAAATACATTTTTGTTGTCAACATGTCTTGCAAGTACTTCTTTCCAGACTATACTTTGTCATTTTTTTTTGTTAACATGGTTCTTTTTCTTTTTTCCATTTTCGTGTGTGTGTGTGTGTGTGTGTGTGTGTGTGTGTATGTGTGTGTTTGACACATGTGTAGAACATAATCTTTTGGAGAAAAGATCATTTCAATTTCAAAATTTGTTCTTATGAATTGATTAAATTACTGTTATAATTGCAAAGTATTTTCCAATTCAATGTTATCTCTGGTTTATTCTGATAACTTTTGGGTGTTCATATTTAATTGAATGATCAACTTTTAAATCATTTTTTCAAATGTTATAGATAGAAATCCATTTTTATGTGACCAACTGTTCTAGACCCAGTTAGTGTTGGAATAAAAGTACCCTTTATCTACTGAAATGCCTTTGCATTTTTGTGAAAAATCACTTATACATAAATGTGTGTATGTGTGTGTGTGTGTGTGTGTGTGTGTCTATTTCTGAACACTTCTGTTCTCTAATCTATCTTTACACCAATATCACACTGTTTTAACTAATCCAGCTTTATGAGTCATGGAGCGACAGAGTGTTAGTCTCCAGTCTTTGCTCTTTTTGCAGAATTGCTTTGGCCATTTTAGGCCTACTATATCCATGTGAATTTAGACTTCTAGGGTGAGTGTCAGTTTCTAAAGAAAAAAGAAACAGATGCTTTAAGAAATTTGTTGAAGCTCCATCTCTAATGGTATAAATGGTGATAACTATTTTGTTTTCTTGATCCATTAAATCTTTTATCATTGTTACCCACTTTCCTCTGGATTTTGTCCAGAAATCTGCTGTATCTGACTCACCGCTCCATTTCAGCTTCCTTTTTAGTTTTTAACATGACCTGATTCTAGACAACATACATCAGTCTATTTTTAAATATGTGTCTTATCTAGAGTATTCACATAATTCACATTCAATATGATTATCAATAGATGAGGTTTAAATCTAACATCTTAATTTGCTTTCTATTAGTTTCACTCTTGCCCTCCACTCCCTTTTACATTCTTCAGATTAGCGAACTGTTGGGAAATCTTCTCTATGCCCACTTCCTTTCTGGTTTGATATTTGGGGATTGCTTTAAAGTGGGTCACAACACTTGTGTCATCCTACACTGAATTCAGGTGTTGCCACACCTCTCCATCTATAGGCTAGCAAGCTATCCACCATATAATTATAGTTCTTTCACCTTTATGTTTTTATAGAGCATGTCAAACAGCATGGCTCACACAGTGAGTTGTCCTCATTGTGTGTGTGTGTGTTTGTGTGTGTGTGTGTGTGTCCAACTCACTTTCCATCTGCTCCTCTCCTCCTTCTACCTCATAACTTAGAGAACATCTATTAACCTTGCTTAGTAAGAAAAGAAATATTAAAGCTTTTGAGTCTTTGAACCTGTTTTCAGTCTTGTCTTATCTTTTAAAGTTAATTTATTGAGTAAAGAACTCTCAATTGACACATTTACTTCTTTTTTTTTTTTTTTTTTGACTTAAATTTCTTATGCTTCGCTGCCTTTTCAGCTGTAATATTTCCAAGGAGATACCTGAGCACAATGTGTCATTTCTCCTCTTCCTGCGTTTAGAGAGTTCTTTGTCACGGATTTGGGGTGGTTTGTTTGTGAAGGTTTGGTATAATTTTCTTTATACTTGGAACTCATTATGCTTGCCATTTCTCATACTTGAAGCTTATCACATTTCTTAATTTTGATAAAATTACAATATTTTTGGCATTTCCCCCAGATATTCTGCCTGTTGTTCTCTTTGTCCCTACAGGGACGTAGCTTTTTCTATGTACCCAGGGTCACTTGATGCTGGCTTACACCTCACTATGCTTTCCCCCATTTCTCTATGTATTTAATTTAAAGAGTTTCTACGGCAATCCCTACAAATTCACTATTACTTTATTTTAGCACTTTCTAGTGAATTCTTCATCTATACTGAATTCTGTTTTTGATCTTAAATCTTTGTTATGATTTTCAGTTAATATAACAGGAGACTTTTCTGTTTTAGGCAGTGTCTCTCTGTGTATCACTGGATGACCTAGAATCCACTATGTTGACCAGTCTGTTTTTGAATGTCTCTGCCTCTGGAAGTAAAGGCATGTGCAACTACATCTATCCATACATGGAAAACTTTAAAGTGTTTGTAGGCATAATACCTAGAGTGAAATCTGCCAAACAATTTCTTGGTTTTCTTTGTCTTAGACACCCCCTATCCTCTCTTGCTGTTTATCAAATTCTGTCCTGAGTGTGTGTGAAAATTGTTCTCTACTCTTGCTTCATGATCACAGGTCTGTCCATCCCTAACTATCTAAGAAAAGCCTACCTATCCTTAAATAATTATAGCTGCTGCCCATTTATTCAAGTTTAGGATATCCTTCATCAGAATAACATGTTAGACCCAAGAACTGAGTCTACAGCTCTGCCGGGGCACCTGAAGTCCCTGGACTAGAGAGATGTGCAACCTGTTCTTCTACCCCATTCTGCTATAATACAAGTGGTTCATTAAGCTTCTAGTTACATACATTTTCTCCTAGTTGTGAGCACATAGTTCCCTAAAAGTAAGCCATTAAGCTTAGCAACATTTGGTGGAAAGCACAAGGGACATTGAAGGACTACACAGAGGTTAAATGATGAGCATTACTATATAAGCAAATTTCCCAGAAGGCTTTGTCTAGTAACTATGTGAACGGACTTGTCTATGAATACCTGAGGATCTATTCATTCACTGCCACTTCTCACACAATGGCTTCCCTATTGTTTAGCTACAAAGACATCATAAAACCTCCGTGATAATTCCAATGTCCCTGAACGGCCAACATAAAAAGGATTTGGAAATTGCATTTTTATAAGGGATATTCTCCCTTCTAGCTGGAGATGATGAGACCATTCTTATATGCCTATCCAATAGAAGGTTTCCTCAGCTCTCTCCATTCCTCCATCACACCATCTTTACAACTCCAAAATCTAGAATAGTTGGTAGGCACCAAGCTTAGCCTGACACCTCGGTTATACATTTTTCTCCAACAAAAGGAGATTAAGAGGCCACACTCATCCTCTCTCACAGACTTTCCTAATTTCCTATGAGCAAGTGCTGAAGAAACTATATGTTTATCTGCCATATATGGGTGGTGTTCAGGATCCTTAGAAATTTACATCTGCAAAACACACACACACAGGAGTTTGCATGACCAACCAGAAAATTTATCAACTCATCTTTTTTTTGGGTTACTCCATAACTGCCTTTAGACTATATTCCATAGTTGGGGCTTCCATGAGAAGAAGGAATCATGGATGATAAGTTCACCAAAGTATCATGTCTAGAACCAAGGTCATCAGTTCTATTCCCACATTTTATCAGACACACTGTTGATATTTCTGACAGAGCCACCAAGTGAATTTGACAGCATTAATTGATATAAAAATAGCTTCTACGTGAATATCCTCACTGAATGTCAATGGTTGTTTTGAAAATATAAACAGAAAGCAAATGTTTTTGCAGCCTTATTATGTGGGAGACAAAGGTGGGTGTGGCTGAAGGAACTGGAAGGCCATGCCCAATGTGCTGTGTCTTCTGATACAGTGGCCACGAAACTCACGACGTTTCTTCAGGTGAAATAGCATGAATTAACAGCGAGAACACATCTCGATCCAAGCCTAACACACTGCCTGTGACTCTGAGGAGGTTTCCGATAGAGTGAAAAACAAGGGGGCCTAACCAGGGCAGAGACACGACCAGACATTTAGTCAGGTAGGTGCTTTAAGGTGATCAGAATGAAAAACCTAATAATCCAAATATGATTACCCAGAGATGCAGAAACCAGGAAGAATGAACCTTAATACTGTTTGAAGGGAAAATTCAATTCTGGAGCAGAATGGGTGGAGGAAAAACCTTGGACTAGAGTCATAACTGGGGGGCAGGACACATAAGACCTTTATACTTTATTCAGCCAGAGCTGCTGCTCATCTTCTGTCAGATGCACAGAAAGTGTGTCAGAAGAGGGGTAAAGCCAAATGACAAGGATCGTAGGTCAGACAACCCAGAGACGGGGAGACAGGATATAACTGCAGAGGGTGTCTTCATAGCTTTAAACCTCTGAACCACACACAGTACCACCTGTTCCTTGGACTCTGATGGCTGCAGCCAGCCTGCTTGCTTCCCGGCAGGGTCCTGACACTCATCAGTGATGACCACACCGACCCACACATTGAACAGAGGGCACTCTGTTGGGCAGATTCCCTGTCAGCCTCATATCTCCCTCTTTGTCATAAAGCTCTTGTGTTTACCAGGGCATTAAATATAACCCTGCAATAGAAAAATCCTCATTTTCATGCTTGAAATACATTATCTAACAGCCGTATCTATTTGACTTTTACTACATGCCTTTCATTTCTCTAAGTGAGGTAATTGACCTTTACTTTGCTACCCTGTGGATTAAAAGGCTACACCACGCTCTGCATTTGATATTTCCAGTCCTGCTGGAGAAGCAATTTCCATTTGCTTTTGTTGTGGGCTGCTCTTCTGGAGGGCCCTCAAGTGAAGGCAAACCTCAAGGCCCAGGGCTGCATTGTGACCATTCTTGCCACCATCGCATGGCTTTTATTAGAAAAAACACAGGTCATGGTTCTTTTCTATGGTCGTGCCAGTGGATCTCTACAGACTGTAGGTCTTTTGGACTTCCAGAAGCTTCTGCTTGAATTTCAGGGGATTTTTTTTATTTTTTACATCTGGGCATCGGAGATCAAGAGCATCCTTCAGATTACATTCAAGTCTCTGAAATTTTTAAGGCTGCATCTGACCAGTGTGCGGGCCCCAGAATATTAGAATTGGTGGAAGATCCTAAGTTCCTGTATCAGGAAACTGTTCCTCTGGAAGTAGAGGTGTTATGCAAAACTCTGCACACCAAGATTTTTGAAGCCTGGATATTTAGTTAGCTGTTCATCTCCTAAATAAAATAATGGCAAGGGCAGTAAATCCCAAGTGAATGGCAGGGATACTGAAGATGGCAGATGATATTTATAGAGGACTCAAGGAGAGTAATTGTCCTGCATAAGAAGCCAATGAGGTTGCCCAGAGTTGCAGATAAGGAAACAGAGGTCTGGGTGCTAGAGCAACACTGAAAGAAAAATGAACCTGCAGAGCACTTTTTTATTTTTCAAGCAAACAAAACAAACAAAAAAGAAGAAGGAAAGAAAATAAAGAGAAAACCGTTTATCTCTCCTTTTCCACTAAATAGTTTTAATAACCCTTTAAAGTCAGACTAGACATGTTTGGTAACTAAAATCAGGACCAAAATAAACTCAATTTTTATGTTCTTGGGAGAAAGAAATAAGATGTCTTGCTTTAGCATAATTAATGGAAGGGAAGGGAAGGGAAGCTGTAGTGAGCTGAAGAGCGGACCTCCAAAGGACATGGAATCTGGCTTTGTATTCCACAGCATGCAGATTCCTTAGGGCTAAGGTTTTGGGTTTGGGGCTATTCTATTGTGTTTCTGTTTGCTTACCTCTGACATGGAGCGATGGTTCCTGCCTGTCTGACTTGGATAAAGCTGCTGCAGTTATGAAACCGAATATCATCAGGAAACTGTTTCTAATAATGGACATTCAAAATAGACAAGAATAGCAGAGCTGGATAGTTTCTTGTAATTGTTTCTCTAAACTGGTATTTTCATATCTCCATAGTAAAGGGGTGGATTTAGATAATCCTTCCAATAATCACTGAAGAGTACTTCACCCCAGGCATCATTAAAACCCCTGTTCAGGGAATGCAAGTTTAGGCCTGCGCAACAGAGTCCTTACGCCTGTGCTCTAAGTTATGGTGTTTGATATGCACAGGTTTTATTCTCTCATTCTTCTGTTGTATGTAAAACAAAAGTGAGAAACTGAGGAGTAATTGGGTTGAAACAGTAAGTCCCTCCTTCTTGTGAACTTCATACAACCATGGTCTCATGTATGATAAATGTCTAATGGATGTATGTATATAACAATTCCTGGTGATATCTGGTGGATATGATAATTTATTGAGCTCCTGCTTATAAACTATTTGTTGATGGAATGTGACACCTTACCTCATTCAGAAGATATAAGTAATGCACACAGCTCATCTTTGTCTCTATCTTGTAGGTGAGGGACTAGTTTCTGAGAGGCATAGCAACTGACCTATGGATAAGTGTTTTAAGAGTGATCAAGGGTGAACTCTATCCAATGCAGGGCTCCCCAACTCCAAAACACAACATTTCAAACCTTACCTTTAAAAGACCATTTCATTTCACAAAGCAAAGGAATAGGGAAGGTAAAGGAAAAAGAGGAGAAGACAAAAGAAAGGAGATCTAAGTGTTGCCTAACATCAGAACAATAGGTGAAGAAAGGCTTTGAAGCTGTCTAGCTCATCTAATGGCTGCCTCTGACTGGTCATGTTTCTCAATTCACTAATCCTAAATCCTTCACAGAATGATCTACTCATCCAATACACCTTTGCACACCTTTCCTATCCCTGTCCTCCATGTCACTAGTGACTTTTGAAGTCATGTGGCCAGCCTAGCTGAGTCTGCCTGGAGCTGGTAGGAACACAGAAAGACGACAGGATTTTTTCTTACTCGTGTCTGTTAGACTCATTTAGTAGGCAGAAATACCATTCGAGGTGGCTTAAATAGAACACATGGGTAGTACTATGACTCACTTGAGCAGAAATCCAGGCTAGATCTCGGTTCAGGCAGGCTGGAACTCAGGAGGCAGGAAGTTCACGGTTCATGGCCCTGCCTCTTGTTTTGCTCTCTCCCCTAACTTTATTTTCTGTAAGGATTTCTCAATGACCCTGAGAACTCCCAAGTTTACCTTCTAGGAATATAATGATAATGGAAACAAAAAGACCCTGTCTAATGACATCAGCAAGGTCAGCTTCAACAGCAATGGGGGGCACATTCTCATGCTTGAACCAATATTTTGCACAGGGAAATGAACACATTGGTTGAGTAAACCTGGCTTCTCTCATGACCTGTGGAGCTGGAAGTTGGAATTTTCTACCTAAATTTACCATCATAATAAAGAGGGTTGGGACAAAAGTTTTGTTACAATGCAGGAACTGAAAAACTACATTTAGTTTTATAAGCATTATGGCTAAGATGGTGTCACAAGGAGAGGTCAGTGACACACTCAGTGTGGCCCATTTGTCATAGTTGGAACAAATCCTTCACACCTCACAGAAATCATTCCTAAGCTGAAGACCAGGCCTTGAATGCAGAGGTCAGCCTGCCTCTGCTTCTTGAGGTCTGATTAAAGGTGTATGCCACTACTACCGAGTTTTATTTTAATTTATAGTTTGGGACTTTGCTGTCCTAGATCAATTTTCTCTATTGTATTGGGCCTAAGATGAGGTAGCACATTATGGATGAGTATGTATATGAACAGACTTTTTACCTCTTGTTTGAAACACAAGGAAAGAGGGGAGGGGAAAGGGAGGAAAGGGGAGGGAAAGAGAGAGAGAGAGAGAGAGACAGAGAGAGAGACAGAGAGAGACAGACAGAGAGACAGAGAAAGAGACAGAGAGACAGAGAGACAGAGAGACAGACAGAGAGCCTACGTCCCTCTATTCCATTTGAGGATATGTTGTTGATAGTCTCTTCCTAAATAATACACCCCTTTTCAATACCAATATACTAGAGAACATTCTTACATGAGCCTATGGGAAACACTCAAATAGGCTTACCTGAACATAATAACCAGTGCTTGCAGTTGAACTCAGGTTTCTTGGTCATATTTCACTTGTGTGGAAAGTCTGACTTTAACCCATGTTAAACTAATTAAAATATTTCATTACACTAAAACATTCCAACGGTTCTAGTTTTGAGTCCTCCTCTGGTGTTTAACTGACAGTAAGTCATGAACTGACTATTATAGTGGTATTATTGATAAACCCTGTGGCCACGGGCTACTTGTGTTGTCTCGGTGACGCCATTTCTCTTGGACTACGTCATATCTCATTGTTTTCAATTCTGTTACAAGGGTTTTTTGTTGTTGTTGTTGTTGTTGTTGTTGTTTTGCTTTGTAGTCTTTGATTCTAAGACTGTCACAGATTGCATCACCAATCATGAAACAGGATGAGGTCCCATAGCTATAGTTGGAGAATCAGTCTCAGTCACAAAGCAGGACCAGGTTCATATTGGCACCATTTTCCCCTCTTTGTGTGTGTGTCTATCGTTTTCATTCTCATCTTTTGTTTGGCTATGTGTTTTTGCCTTTAAAACTTTGTCTTTTCTAGAGGTTAGTAAAACTGGGCCACCAAACATAGGGAATAAAAACAGTCTGTGCCAGGTGCACACTTTTTTACTGGATATTATCTTATTCCTCAAGAAGGGAGAATTAGAAGAAACCTATTTTCCCCAATTTTCCATACCACCCATGGGAATCTAATTCAATTTCCTCTCAAAATTTTTAGTGTAAACTAAAGTACAGAATAAGGCTGATGAATTGGGTTCTATTCTTGCACACAGGGCCAGCTATTTGAGTTTCTTTCCATATTGATATTTATCTAGGCTTCTCCATGTAATCTAACTCTCATACATCTGCTTAGATGAGCCTTGCTTTAGGAAAACAAGCATACACACTGAAGAGCTGCCTAAACCTAGGTGAAAGAAAGTGTTCCCTGTGTGTCTCTAAGGAGCAAAAAAGTAGAAGTTCATTAGTAGGAGTCACAGAATGGCTGAGTATGAACTTCCTGAGCTCATCAAAAGTCCTTTTGACTGCTGTGGTCCTCTTTGGAAACCTGTATTACAAGTGATAACTGATACCATGAAGAAGTCAGTAGATTCATGGCAGACCAAAAATACGAGTTCATACTCCTGTGTCTCCAGACTCCAAGCACCTAGGACCACATTGTCTCATCTCTTACAAAGCCTAGCTGCGTGAATGTTAGGAATCTGTATCTTTGGGACTGGATACCCCACTGTTGGTCCACTATCTCTGTGAATCAAGCAAGCATCAGGAGTCATCTTTCAATTACAGCCTGGCCTGGGGTTATCTTAGTTTTAATTTAATAAGGTCTTTACTCGTCAGCCTTCAGAACTGTGTGGCAACATGGACAGGATGCATCTTGTATCGTCTTCATTCTTTGGACTAACCGTTAGCTGGATGCCCATAAGTTTAGTAACAGGTCTCGCAGTACCATCATTTCTCTGCACTGAGCTCAGATAGCGCATTATCTGAAATGTATAAGCTCCTATTTTTAATTTTACAGTCATGGTACTTTACCCTTGCTAGCTATCTTAGAAATAGAAAAAGAAAAGGGCTATTTTTGATATCACTTAAAATAACCCACAGCTTAGTGAACCATGTAGTCAGACACTGTAAGCAAGTTTAGGGTCTCAAGGAAGGGTTAAATAGAAACTTTTTTTTTTTTTTTGGTTTTTAAGATGCAAGGTATCTAGCTCACTGTACTTTGTAAGTTCAGAAGAGACTGGCTCTTGTTCTGTCACTCTGCAGGCAAGCAAATAACCTTCTATATTTTAAAATGGTCAAAAGATCATGTCAGTGAAGGGCGGATCATAATCTTCTTCTTTGTTTTAAGTCCCCAAAGAAAATTATACCTGCCATTACTTGTGCTTCTCAAGCAAGTCCGTGAAAATCCATTTACAGAACTTATTTTCCAAAGAACAGAGCTCAGAAGAAGAGAGTCCCAATTAGGACCCTGGTTGATACTCAAAATGCTTGTGGCAGAATAACCTTTCCCACTGGATGGCAAGTAGCTCTTTTGTCTTACAGAGATAGTCCCTTCACTCCTGGTGACTCTCCCTACTGTACAGATGTCCCAGGCAAACCCACTGTTCCAGTCTCTTTTGCTCTTCCACTCACAGGCATGGGGAAGCTTATTTTAAAAGGCTTATTATTAGCCACATTCTACTTCAAGTTGCACTTTACATATTGTATATTTTACCAAAAGTACATTCAGTGATAAGCTGCCCTCAGGTCTGTTATTAAAGGAAGAAATGGATAGGAAGACCCCAGGAAGATTGGGACCCCTTTTTTTCTTGTGGGATTATGATCAATCCAGAGAAATGATTAATCATAATGATGGTAGTAATAATAATCTATGTTTAAGTACTTACCACATACACATACAATGATAGGTTAGTATGTGTTTACGATAAAGATATGCTTGAAACAAAGCAGATGTGTCTCTCTTGCTCCTTTCCATTGACAGGCAGGCACTTTGACCTAGTTTTTCCTAACTGTAGTTGAGCTGGTCTGAGTGTCAGGGTTCCTCAACCTATGCCGCCCACATCCCCTGACTCTTCTACTTTCCAGTAGCAGAAACCAGAAGAGCAAGCCTTTATCAGAGGGACCTGTGGAAGACACTTAGCAGAGCAGCTTCTACCCTTCCACATTCTTTTACCAGTAGAGGTTGTCTCTCTGATGGCTGAAAGGAAATTCACCATCTGTATGTTAGAGACAATATGGACTCATTAGCCTAAGTCCTGATTCCATCAGGATTAAATAGACAGACCATTGCCATTTTATGGACTACGTTCTATGTATGTCTCCTCTTGGATACACAGTAGATTAAATACCTGTAGGCATTTCCAGGTTGCTTCCTACTTGGTATCAGAATAATTTTGGGAAGAATTTGTAGGTCAATTGACAGTTGACATAGTAGTTATAGAAATATTTATATTTAAAAGATACTTATTAGGGCTTTTGTGCTTGATAGTCACATCTGACATGCATTATTTTGTTCAGTCTCCGCAAGCGTTCTTTGTTGTCCGTGGTTTACCAAGGAAACAACTGAGGCTAAACCATACTTTAAAGAGAGAGCCTTCTAAGCATCAAGCAGAGGGCTCTGGTGGCAGCCTGCCCACCTTCTGAATGACTGCTCCATCTTGGTCTCTTGTTTTTATAACCCTTTAGTACTCACTTGCATCACCTGTAGTTATTAATGCCAAACTCTTGACATTATTTTGAAGCTTGTAGAAATCTGTGTGACATCTACAAAACAAACAAGCAAACAAACAGAAACCTGTGTAGAGTGCCCTGTGCTTGGGAGTATTCTGTCTACATTAGCGCCATGTTGTTATTTGTTTGATAAGTTGGTCATCTGCAAATACTTATTTTCTTGTTTACTCTGACAAAATACCAAACCAAAGCAACTTAATTAAAGAAGGCTTATTTTGGGTCACAATTTGAAAGAACATTCCATCATGGTGGGCAGGACATGGCACATAGTGTGGGACGGTTACATTGGTTAGGTTACATTACAACCACAGTCAGAAAATAAAGTGTGGAGAAGGCTTCTCAGCACCCCTCTTCCTTTGTAGTCAGTCTAGGACCTCAGCCCATGAAATGCTGCCACCCACATTTAGGGGAGATCTGGTCTAGAATCCCCCTCACCAAACAGGCTCAAAGGCTTATTTTTCATGATGATTCTAAATTTCATCAAGTTAATAATCAAGATTCACCATCAATTCATCTGTGGGTTGATAGCAAGAAAGTGGAAGCACCCTCATTTGGATTCACATTTTTTAACACTAATGCCAGAACGTGGAATCTGGAAGTTCCTTTATTACAAACTCCATTTCAAATAACCTATTGAGGTAAAAGCCAGGAATTCATGTGTCAATGGGAAGCACGATAAGGAGTTGCAGAGGCAGAAAAGCACTGACCGACTCATTGTACGTGATTGTCCTTCTCTTTTAAAAGATATTTACAACGCTCCAATATCAATGCTGACACATTTCCTAAAACCATTTATATAATCAAGGGTAATCCAGAGTGGGAACTATAATGAAAGACAGATTCAGGTCAGTTCTGGTAATAACTAAAGCATATCTTGTATAGCTATCAGAGAGGTGAGTTGAGACTCAGTTTATTAAGTAAAGGATCACTTACACACAAAGTCTTATATGAGGAAATTTTACAAAAGCATATGACCATGTGACTTTGTTGCTAGGTTCCTACTCTGTGTCTGAAATATCTGTGAAGCTTTAATGTCTTTTACTTCATGACAAATCTGTCCAGGAGAAGAGTAGATAAACCCAGAACCTGCGAGATAGAACCTGACCCTGCTTCTCTGATTTACTTTTTAGACAGGAAGTTTCCCCTTGTCCTGTGTCCTTACTGGAAACATTTCTAATAGACTGCACAGACCTCTGGCTGGCAGGAAATTCTGGCCCAGAATAGATATATTAAGTTATAAAGAAAAACCGGGCAGACTGCGTGGGTTTTTCATACCTACTGGCAGGTGGCATAGAACTAAATATTGGAGCGATTTTATAAGCAAGATTAAATTGACTCATGACAGCTGGTCACTAAAATACAGGAAGTACAGACCTGGTTGAAAGCAAGAACACTCTGGTGTTCATTAAGTTTGGAGTATAGAGTAGAGCTTATTTCTGGTGAGATGTCTGAAAGAAAAGCTCTTCTTTGACAGCGTCTGATATTTGAACACAAATAGATCTTCAAGGTACATGCAAGTCAATTAGTTCTATCTGCAGTATCTTTATATAAGTTCTCTGTATGTAAACAACATGAGTGAACAGGCTCAGCTCTTCAGAGCACCAGATATTTGACTATTAACAGAGACTTAGATCTCTGCCTGTGTACTTCCTCTCCTGTGGTGATGGTAGACATGGGAGAGGGATGACCATCAACATGAATAATGAATCTGTCAGAGACAAGTGGGATAGATCAGAAATCTGCCCTCCACCCATCACAAGGCCAGAGGTCATGACATCAAGAATTGAGAGCAATCACCCAACACTGAAATTCATTTTCTTTCCTTTTCTTTCCTTTTTTTTTTTTAACCTTCAGAGGAAAAGTCACTCTGGTTGGCAAGGGCTCTAAATAAAGGAGTTTAGCTTCTGATTGGAATAGGAGTTAAAAGAATAAAGCAAGCTGTGGAAAGAGAAAGGGAATTGTTTCCAAATACAGGCCAGTGCCATGGTACCATTGCATCTACTTTAAACACTTGGCACTTATACATCACTATCACAAGGACTAGGAGGGACAGCTCCAAATCTACCCAGGACCATCAGATTCACTTTTCGAGACATGTTAAGCATTATCCAGTGCCAAAGCAAGGCTTCATCAAGCACCAGCTAAACCAGGGTTGCCTTCCCAGTGTGAGGACCTGAAGATAAAAGGCTCAGGCTCCACCTGTCCTATACCACACCCTGTTGTTCTCCCTTGGACTATGTCCCTTTCCTAGATCTTTCAGGACCATTATGGGATAGCTCTTAGGTTCAATTTCAGTCATCTGGCAAACCCTCGAGAGTTTAAATTAAAATTAAATTGGGTTTATAAGATCTCATCAATTTGATAGAATTCTCTTTGCCAATTGTGGAGTGATTTTTGTAAAAAAAAAAAAAAACTAATAACAAGGCATGTGACAGTTTTTATCATATGTCATAGAGTGTTTGATCTGCTCCAATGTTTACTAACTCTACTATCAGTCTGTTGCTATTCTAGACACAGTATGACATGCTCATGAGGTTTCTACCTTCATAGGATCTCTTTATTTTCTAGTCACTTGTTTAAACATCTAATACCATCTGGGCACCTATAATGTGTCAAACACCTTGCTACATGCTGAGTTTGTTGCAATAAATAGGCAGACATGACTGTTGCCTCTCAGAGAGGGCAACATCAGAAAAACAACTGAAATACAGCCTGAATCTATTGCAGAGACATCAAGAGCTCCATGTAGATGCACAGAAGATCAGCATTCTGCATGGTGGGAAATGCATTTAGTTGACTGACAAACGTGTTTGAATATCAGCTAGGAACCAGGCACTGAGCTTTCAAAGTTCACATCTAAAGGAAGAATTACCAAGGTGAAGGAGAATGGGATGGAGAAGAAAATGTTGAAGTTAGAATAAATAATTTGTAATAGTATCAAAAATGTAGAGTTCAAAGAACCAAGGATAGAGTTAGGGGTTTTAACAGTGAAGCTAGAAAAGAAAAAAAGAGGTAAACTGCAGAGGGATTTGAAGGCATATCACAGAGCTTAGACCCTATTCTGATAATAATACACAATCTTAAAATAGCTCTAAGTCAGGAAAGAGCCAAAGGTATTTGAGTAAGGCTGATTGAAACTGAGAATTGGTGTTGTGCAGAGAGAAGTGTAACTACAGCGTTCACTTCTGTTTGGAAGTTGTTGTGAAAGACAAAGTCACACTGACAATTACTACCAATGACATAATCTCTGCTAAAACTAAGACACTGAAGGAGCAGGCATCTGAGTATTGGGCATGATATGGAGCGATGAGCAGTTAGGTGGAACATGAAAGTAATGGGGTGAACCATTCTTGGAAACTGAGGTAAAAGAGGTCCAGTTGACCAAGATAATAATTCTTGAGACAGAACTCAGAAATGGTGTAAGTAAGGGGAGAAAACCCAGAAATTTGGTTTGGGTCCTTTCAAACGTATGTCTACAGGCATTTTTGATAAATACATCTGAGGCCACTGGGAGAGACCTGTGATGAGGATACAGATGCAGGCATTGTGGACACGTTGATTGCATGATGTTACCTGCTGATAACAGGAGAGACTTCTGTGGACCCCTGTAGGACATAGAGAATCCAGGTCTCCTTAAATTTTCTACACATTTTCAGGGAAATTTTTGCATTTGTGGGTTGATGAAAAAGATAAATTGGTTATAAAATGTCTGTAACTGAAGAAAATTTAGGACAGCAAAGGAAAATGAAGGAAAAAGAGTGTCCAAGGCTGATAATGTTAAGATAGAAGTCAAAGGAACAACCTGTGCAGAGGTTGGACAGTAGAGAGGGTCCTGTCATTGAGCTCAGGCATCCAGCAGGGATAGCCAGCAAGTGAAAGGAGTAGTCCACAGCCCACACTTCCGAGGAAGCCGAGGCAAGAGAGATTGTCTATTGAATTTCCCATAGAGAAGATATGGATGGTTCTAACAGGAGGTGCTTGCTCCTTGGAAGGAGTGAGAAAGAGGAGAGTTCATGAAGGTACAGGGACACGAAAGTCAAAAGGAAAAGTGAAGCCGTCTCCTGCTTAGGAATTCTTTTCTTTTGTTGTGTATTGCTATCTTCAACTTGACACCAAGCTAGAGTTACCTGGAAGGAAGGAATCCCAGTTGAGACAATGCCTAAAGGAAGGCCAGTGCATGGGGCATTTTCTTTGAGTAACAATTGTTGTGGGAGGGCCTAGCTCACTGTCAGTGGTGCCACTCGAGTATGTAACCCAAGAGTGTATAAAAAAGCAAACTGAAGAAGAGAATACCAGTAGCAGGCAGTGATCATCCATGGCTTCTGCTTCAGTTCAGGCCACCAGGTTTTTTTCCCTGCTTAGGTTGCTGCCTTAAGATCCTTGGATGATGGACTATAAGCTGTAAGATAAAGCAAACCTTTTCCTCTAAAGGTGTTTTTGGTTATAAGGCCTAACTAAGACAAGAAAGTAGCCAGAGAAGGCCAGGTGCATGGTAGATACTGCTCTTTCCCAAGGATAAAAGGGATCATACACTGAGTTAATATTTTTAAAAATACAAAGAACCTTAAGTAACAAACCAACACATGGAAGTAATGTCATTAATCAGAAAAGTAATGCTAGAGATGTGTATGAGTTTTGATTATGGGTTATGTACTAAGTTGAACCTTCGATAGCAAGCTTTTAGAATGCTATCTTTTACTGCAAAAAAAAAAAAAAATCCGAGAAAAAATAGTAACAACAATCTATCCTCCTTTCACCTCCTTTTGTTAATCAAAGAATAATTTTCCCAGCTAATATTATGTCTAGAACGTTTAGAATGGAAATTGACTGGACCTCAAAGACCAGTTAGGAGTATGCACATATTAAAAGTTGTAAGATATATAATCCAGTTCACACTGACTGTTTGCATACTCAGACTCCAAACATGAAACAGGCATATTCTTCGGGGTCACATGGTTCATTTCCTTATTTGACATTTTTAGCAGCAGATAGGATGTTTAATCAATGGGAACTGGTGTTTCTCACACTTGGGGTTCAAACATCCTCCATATGTACAAACACATCCATAAATAAAGGTGCTAATGTCAGGAAAGAACAAGGTCTTTTAATAAAATACACTTGCACATGTAACTGCCTGCATATCAGAGATTTTTCTAGGGTCTGGTTCACAATTAAACACTGTTTAAATGAATTACTTCCTTCTTTCCTTTTAGACAGATGGTGAAAATGTGAATCTTCAAAAACTACTATTTATATATTTATATATTTAAGTTCAATTTCTATTACTTTTATGAAACTATTATTCTACCTTATCATAAATAATAACTACACAAAGGGAGATGTAGCTAGAAACATTATTCATTATGGAACAGCCACTAGGAAACTGAGGGTTGGTCTTCCTAGAGAGATTTGACTGAATGGCCATTGCTCCCAGAGCTATGCCTTAGAAGAAATCCAAGGATCTCTAGGTCATAGTTATAGTCATTCATTTTCTTCCTTGCAGTGAATAGGGGCCCATTTGCATCAAAAGAGAATGGCTATTGCTATGTAGATAGAGTAGAAATAACATCAGCACTTTCATAGTTTTCCAACTATGAAAATTATTCTGCTATTTTTTCTAGTTTATGACATCTTCCTCCAAAGAAAATACACACCACATCACAGTATTTGTCTTTATGAAACTTGGGCCTGGCTATTCTTACCTAGTTCACAGAAGATTTTCATTTTAACACACCTACACACAGGTGACATTTCAGTTTCTGAGTCTGACGTATGTTGATATTTTATCCCCGGTCCTCTCTGTGTGGGCACATAGCTCTATTCATGGTCATTCTGCTCTGTGTGGGCACATTCCTATTCATGGTCATTCTGTCAAGGTAGGTTCCCCCACCCCTGAGGATATGGCCTGGAAAGGATATGAGACAATTTTCTACCTGCTGCCTTGACAAATAGCAAGTTGGTCTTCACAATGTAAAAGACTTTGAATGTGGGAGTGGGTTAGGAAATCATGTGTTCCACTGTTGCTTCTAATATGTTACTGCTCTTTATAAGTCGCAGTGGCCTCAAATCACTGTCACGGACATGTTTGTTTCTTTATTTTGTATTTTCTAGGATTGTTAGAGTCAGTTGGCCTGTTTCTGAGAGACCTTGTGATTGCCATATAGGTTGATGTATGTTGTGAATGGGAAGTATAAAGATTGCTGTCTTACCTTCCCTGGGGACAGGGGTAAGGCTTGATGCAAAGGTCCCTGCGATTATTCAATCCCAGAATGAGAAAGTCTGATTATAAGCTGTCAAGTCCTTAGAAAACTGCTGAGTATCAAGTTGTTTCAATGGCTGTCATGTTCTTTCAACAAATGAGACTTGTCTTGATATGAAAAAGAGAACATCTTTCTTTAAAGCAAAAAAACAAAAAACAAAAAACAAAAAAACTTCATGAACTTGTCAAACTTTTGACGTCAGATGAACCATCCACTGGAGACAATATGTTGGATGGCTTTGGGGAAAATTCTTTAGGAGCACAGCTGTCCAAAGGGACTTCAGGCCCATGTAGACTGGACTAGTATTAAGCTTCTTCAGAATGGCACCTTCAGATGGGTACATTTCCATGGTCCCTTCTCCAAAAGCCCTTTGTTACAAAGCTCCTTATGTCTAAGTTTGCAGGTCTCCATGTGTTTCGACACTTGTTTCTGTATAGCACAGAAATGCTGTGTGGTGTGAGAGCTCCACGGGAGTCTCCGGTAGCTAGACTGCTAAGAGCAACTTGACTGACCATGAACTCTTTGTCTCTCCTCTGTCTAGGTGCAAATGCAATCTGCATGCCACGTCATGTTTGTACGACAACAGCAAACTGACATGTGAATGTGAGCACAACACTACAGGTCCAGACTGTGGGAAGTGCAAGAAGAATTACCAGGGCCGACCTTGGAGTCCAGGCTCATACCTCCCCATCCCCAAAGGCACTGCCAACACCTGTGAGTAACACGTAACACGGCTCCATTACAACATGTCCTGTGCATGCTGAGTTCAGATTTTCTGGGCTCCACTTGCAATTGAGACTTTGCCTCTTTCCTTTTCAATTGCAGAATAAGATTTATTCCTGGTTTTACCATTTGTAAGCATGTGTTAGCACTCTGATCACCTCTTAGATTCAGTCCTCTAACCTTCCCATTAAATGTGTTGCAAAATAGTTCTTAAAAATTACAGAAGCAATTTTGTTCTAAATAGGTGAGGCGGGAGGTGACTATTTTTTCCTCTCCCAAGTTAATATCCTATCACCACAGTGCAAGCCTTGAAAAGTCTCAATACCGACTATCCATATACAAGTTCCAGAAACCTTTGAGTATTGATAGCTCCGTTTCTACCAAAAGATGCTTTGTCCAGAGAAGGTTGGCCCCTTCACTTCTAGGTGGCCCATAAGATTGCCTAGGGAGAGAGCTGGCTTTTCCCAGCAGTGCCTGCTCTGGATTCTCTCAGTAGTGGATGTCTTTAGATAAAAGGCATGTGGCCTTAGGGTGCCACATGAAGAAAACAGGTCTTTGTCTGTTTGTAAAAGAGCACAGGTACCATCTTTGTTTACAGGATTCACTAAGACTCATGTGCATAGCTCAGGGACATCCCTGCATATGTAAAGGCCAAATGTTCCATGCTTAAGGAGCAAAAGAACTATGTCCTGAATCATCTACACAATTCTGAGGATGGAATGATTAGCCACCTGGAAAAGCCTAAGGTTTGGCCTCTGTAAAAGGCAGAGAAAGGGCAAGATTCCCAGTGAACCGCACAGCAAGAAGTCAGAACAGCCACAGGACAATGAGAAGTTGAACAAGAGAGCCACAGGCTCCATGCAAGACTAAGAATGTTATCTGCTACTTCAAAGCAGCAGCTGGGAGAAGCCAGCACTGAAAAACCAATATCACAAGAACCTAGCTTTATCAAGTTACATGTTGGAGTAATGGACCGGGTAACAAGCTATGGAGTGTGGGGGCATGAAATTAGGATAAATTTCTATGAAGCAGAAAAAGAGTCCTCCCACAGGTTAAAAAAGAATCCCTTTGTAAGAATGTTCAGTTTCTCTCCATGTTAAAGGAGAAACTGACTTCTTGCTACAAAATTAACACATTAAAGCTCTTTTCAGCAAAAACCTTGATTCTTTTTTCAGGTGATTTTTATTAATGGGGACTCTGAGCTTTCTGTGGTCACGGAAGCCAGGAAGTCACAACTTTGGAAGGGATTTCCTGAAGTTATCCGTTGCCATCTCTGATGTCTGGCTACCTGAGAACTCCTGTCATCACAGTTGTCAAACGTAGTTTAAAGCTTTCCCCGAAGTGACAATGGCCCACACATCACCTTCAGGTTCTGATGATCCTTTAATGGGAGAGTATAAAAGAGGGCCAAGCACACACATACTTTCTAGCACTCTGGCTCACGTTTAAGGCCAAGACTCACCAAGGTCACTAGAAGGGCAACAGTTAGGCCACTGTTAAAGACATTAGCTTTACCCTGACACAGCCCTGCTCTATCTGTTCTACTCACTGTTACTCAAATAATCAGTTTTTCAGATTTTTTTTTCCTCTAGAAAGACTTTGGTTCTGAGACACTCCCTTCCTGAAATGAAATTTTTACTCCCTTAACTTTTTATATAGTAAATGCCACCAAGTTAGTCCTCGCCAAGTGACCATAACCTCCTTTGATTTTTCCCTAATTGTTTAACTATCCCCTTTCCTGACTTCACTGGCTTTCTATGAGCTACTGTAATTCTTTCACAACTGTGTTCAAGCTGAAAAGTGATATATGCGCCCAATGGCTAAGGGATCAATTGAATGTTCCAGTCATCAATACAGCAAGAACTTGATGGAGGACTATAAAAATGATATAGGAAAGTCTTGAAATCAACACATTCTCTAACAGTTCAGGCTGTGATTAAAACACCCCAAAATGGCAATAAACACTTTCACAATTTGGCCGTGTGTTACAAGATCAAATCCACGTCCCTCCACTTGCTAATAATCTCTCCTCACCAACATCCTGTTTCCCATTCTTAGTGCGAGGATAACAGTTCTTCCCTCACAGGAATTCTGAGAAGATTAAGAAGCTAATTCACGCGATATGCTTTACATAACACCTGTCACAAAATGTACAAAATAATTTTATTTTAAGATTCTTTTATATAAGACAGCCTTGTCCTCTTTTGGACAGCTTTATTAATGTAATTTCTTTCTTCCCTTCAGTGGTGAAAGTCTCTTCATCTTGTCCCTTTCTTCCTTTCTAAGTAGTATACAAACTCTATTTGTCCTGGTTTTATTTATACCAGGTTAACAATTTCCCAAAACATAACCCATCCTCGTCTTAAAGTGTTTCCATGTCTCATACTTCGTTGCCTGTCTTAGAAGTGCATTACTATGATTCTTCAACTCAGGTACCAAACTTTTCTCTTCAACAAAGCTTAAAGAAGAGGCATCTTTCTTGTCTCCCTAACTATTTCTACTTCAACTTTTGTAATGTTATTTTTAAAAGGTCCTTCGAATTTCATTTGGTTTTCCAGAACCTATTGAACTTTCGTTGTTTCCCTCTATGTTGGTTATTCTCGTATGCATGATATGTCAGCACATGCATGTTCCCACACATACACACACAGAGACACACACATATCCTCACTTAACTTTAGTTGGTACACTGTAAGGCAGCTGTCTAAGAGACACTCTGAGGATGTCATATCTCCATAAAAAAAGCTTCAAGTCATTGAAATGGAAAGGAAGGGACTGCAACCTTCAACATTTACCTTGGTGGCCTAGAGATGCCACTAATCACTAGCCATCTCTATACTTAGAATCAGAAGGAGGCAGGACCGTGTCTGATTCTTCACAGGTTTGAGGTAGAAAGGCAGAAGGTCTTTGTTTTAGGATCCTCTTCAAGGACATTCACACTTAGGAACGCAAACTGGGACCTTACTGGGAGTCCCTGACCTCTGAAGTTATCCCATTTTAGAGCAACTCAACGCCTTTTGCCCATGACACATATAGCACCAGGAAAGAAGTGTATGGAGTATCAACACTTGAAAATAAAATCGCCCCGATCTGCTAGATATCCCTCACTACTCTGGGCTTTTTACTATGATAAACTTGGCCAATGCACTTCTCTGATGTTTTTTTTTTTCATTGTGCTTATATTTAAGACTTAGTTCCTTTAAAGACATATGCATGTTCACGAAGATCTTTATTTTTATTTTTCAAGTAGAGAGAAGCTCTGTCCAATATAATGCCTAATCATTATTTTCTTGATTCCTCTTTACCATGAATAAATGTATTAAGCAGCAATCCTCAATGTCTTACCCATGATGTTTTTCTAAATGCAGTTTAATATTCTCCTTGTAAAAGCCGTATCTCCAACTAAATACAATGTCTGTACATCTCCTTCTCAAATGCCATACTTTTACGCTTAGTAAACTCTATGGCAGGCTTGAGAGATGGGTCAATGGATAAAACACTTTATATGTAAGTTCAAGGACCAAAGTTTGGATACACAAAATCTATTAAAGCCAGATATGTTAGTGAGCATCTGTAACCCCAGCGCTCCTACATCAAGCTGAGAGATGAAGCTAAGAGAGTGTACAACAGTGGTCTCAATCTGTGGGTCATGACCACTCTAAAGTCAAAGAGCCCTTTCACGGGGGTTGTTCTAAGGTCATCAGAACACAGCGATACTTACATTGCAATTCATAACTATAGAAAAATTAGATTTATGAAGTAGCAAAAAAAATAATGTTACGGTTGGGAGTCATCACAATATGAGGAGCTGTATTAAAGGACCACAGCGTTAGGGCAGTTGAGAACTTCTGCTGTAGAAGCTCAACTATAGCCAGCTAGACAAGGCTGTGCAGCAGCAAACAGCACACTCTCAAACAGGGTGCAAAGAAATTTCTGACACCAAAGGCTGCCTTCTGACCTCTACATGTGCAACATGGCAGGTACACACAAGATTTATACATGTGAATACTTGCCTATATACACCATACACAAAAATGCATACCATCTTTCTAAATTCTATGGCAAAATAAGAAAATTTTGTTTTACTAATTTTTACATGGTCACATCACATTATTACAAATGTCTAGGAAGTTCGGCCATAAAGTAACCTGTTTGACTCAGTATTTATCAAACTTATTTATTTCAATGAACGTTTAATAACTTTCTACAAAATATTCTTGTGGGCATGATGGTCTAAAGAATTTCTTGCAGTCTGCCCTTAAAAGAATGGCATGGAAACAGATAAAAGCATAGTCAGTTCAGTTATAGTTTATACTTTACCTTTCTGTAATATCCTTCAAATAAGGATAACTAAATTGATCTGACATTGACTTTTCAGATATCCAACTTGAATTGTTGTACAATATCTCCTACTCCTCTGAGTAATGGGAAGTAATTTGATGACTATTATATTATTTTCCCTGATATTAAATTTGCATTGACCAGTTTCTATAGTCCCAGATGTACACATTGGTGTGTCATTAGCCAGTCAGTTTCCTAAGCACTTTAAATGCATTAGCCCCTTCTAGACTCATAACGGTTTTATCAGATCGATGCAATAGTTTTACATTTTCAAATAAGAAAACATATGATTATGATTCATGTGATTCAGGTTTGCACAGATTGTAGGGGTGGGATGAAGACTTACACCAAGGTTTTTCTTCCCTTTAATGACCATTTCATGTTTACTCCTCTGGGTCTTTGGTTGGCCGTCTCTGGCTCCACTGGGAACAGACATCCACTTTGACATCCATTCAAACAAGATTCTCTTCTCCAAGTCTCCCAGCTCCACAGAGCTCCGACTGCTATTTCTTGCCCCTGAATCCTTCCTTCCCTCATGTACTTTTTCATCATTTCCCAGCCCTGTCCCTGATCACTCTGCTGGATTGTTTTGTTCTTGTTCTTTTGTTTTCAGATTTTTAGGGTTCCCTGCCCCCTTTAGCATCTCAGTCTGTCCTCTTGTTTTAGTTTCAGGCTTAGCAGTCATGAGCCAATTCTAGTTCCAGACGTTTTAGTGAGTACAAACCAACTTTACCAGCTGTTTGTATAGATCACAACATTATAGAAAGTTCATTTCTTTCTCCAAAAGTACCTTCTCTTCTCGATTTATTGAAATCCTGCTTATCCTTTGAAGACTCTACCTAGGTGCTAACTCATCAAGGAAACTTAAACTCTCCTGTGCAAAACTAGCTATTCCTCTCTTTCTCTTTCACTTTAATTTGTTGTAGCATGTCTGGAACCAATGGAACTGCTTGGCTATTTTAAAATGGCAAAACAACAGCTATTGATG
The DNA here is from genome assembly GCF_900095145.1 of Mus pahari. Lineage (NCBI taxonomy): Eukaryota > Metazoa > Chordata > Mammalia > Rodentia > Muridae > Mus > Mus pahari. The sequence continues at coordinate 99,437,288 of NC_034593.1, read as the reverse complement.
CTTACTTAGGCTTTTGAACTTCATCAAACACTTTATATACATTACAAGCTTAAATTCCCCACAATAGCATTTTGAACTAGTATTATCTCATTTGAAATATGGGGGAACACAGATGCAGGGAATGAGCAAGATTTCCTAAGATATCACAGCTAATGCATATAAAAGAAAAAGAAAAGAGAAGAGAAGAGAAGAGAAGAGACGAGAAGAGAAGAGAAGAGAAGAGAAGAGAAGAGAAGAGAAGAGAAGAGAAGAGAAGAGAAGAGAAGAGAAGAGAAGAGAAGAAAGGAAAGCCTGATTTCAACTCAACTCTGTCTAGCTACAGGAGCTGAAACATTAGCTATTTAATCGCATGGCTGTTTTATTCTTAGTCCCTTTAAGTGTTTATAGAACTGTTATTCTGGCAAATGATTGAGTAATCCTAAGTAATCCTATAATGCATGCATGGCTAGATTGGCTTCACATCCATCTTCTTAGGTCTTCTGAAATATGTGGCCTTCACAGTCCATCAGCTCTAACACCAGAGTCTTCAGTCTCCAACAGTGAGAGACCATCTGAGATCTTGGAGGAAATTCAATAATAAAACAGGCTCTCTGGTACTCACTACTCACACAACCACCGAGAACCCGGATGCTGGCAGGCTGGTTTTCACAGGCCTCCGTGGACACCATTCCACACCTGGGTTACTGGACTATTTCCAGCCTCTGACCTCAGCCCTTGAAGCGGAGATCTTCTATTCAGTCACCGTGGTGTGAAACATGCAGGTCCAGCTATGCATGCAACAACCTTCTAAACCCAAATATTATAAGCAGAATTCTAAGCTGTTCACGTGTAAGTCCCAGCCCTTATCTGAAGTTCATAAGGAGAGTCATGGATTTGAATGCCACACTTTCAGGAATTTTGAATGGTAAGACAGTGCATATGTATTATGTTGTGATAGAACCCAAGGTAAAATATCAACAGTTTTAGTCAATCAAGTATTTTACATGATTATTCTCACCAGGGGAAGGAGAGGAGACAATATATAATAGTTACTGCCTTTCTCTCCAGATTATTTTATATCACATTAGGTTGTGTTTCAGGAGTACTTTGGAAAAAGCTTTTCATTTTCACATTTTCTGTTTCTATTTGAGAATGGTTAAATAAGAGATTTCAGTCTGTAATAAATAGAATGACTGTACATTATCATGGTTATGGCCTAGAATTAAGAAGCTAGTTCTAAGTTGAATGTTCAGTTTTCTTCTCATTTGACTGGGTTGATGTTGGGCAAGTGACACATTCTCTTCTATTTACATTTTCCTCATCTATAAAATTAGTCTGACTATTCAGAGTTGACATAAAGAGTAAATTAACTAATAAACATAAGACAGTGCTGGGGCCATACCACATTTGAATTTATTTGCTATAATTATTGTGTTCACACTGGCAACTAGCACAGGATCAGCAAGCTTTCCCCATCAAGATAGCTATATAGGAAGATAAACTGTGCTCAAACACCATGTTGCTATCCATAATACAAAATAAATGCTATGACATTAAAAATACTCAAAACCTTATGACCAGTGTATCCTCTTTCCTGCAATTAAACCTGCACGTGGCGTCAGATAATCTTCCAAAGTCTGCATTGTAAGCGCAGGAACAGGAAATTTAAATGGCTTTCATGTTAATAACATCAGGCTGAAACATCCTGACATCCACATCTTACCAGATGCATACTTCCTCCAAAGGGGAGGGGAGAATTTGAGGGCATCCAGGTCACCAGTCCTCTTCCTCAGACAGCAATGACACCGTAGTGCCACCATTTTTCAGGAGATATCTTTTCCTAGGCTTCCCATCTTTGATGAGTTTATTCTCCCATTTGTCAGATACATTAATACAGGAAGTCAGGTTAATGTCACCTCTGTCATGTCTGCCATGTATATACTTCACTTCCAGAGCCCTTCTATGACAGAAAGGTGACTTGACTCTCTCAATTTGGATAACTTACATGAGGATTCTGTAGTGTCATTTTGAGAAGGTGACCTCATTTCCCTCACTTTCAAGCCCCTGGGAGACAGCACACCTCGTCTGCTAACAACAACAGCTTGGACTAGTGACACAGACTGGAGGACCCTGACGCAATTCCTCTGGAATATGAAGGGGTCTGCAGAATAATTTCTTACAATTCCTGACCTCTTATTTATAGTGCTTTAGGACTAAGTGTTCCCAATGGCTGCAGTCTGACTGGAAGATGATCTACTCACCTACTTGATGGATTTTTCAAACATCCATCCCAACAGTGGTCTTTTTTTTTTCTTGCATTCCAAAGCACACTGCATCCTTATCATGCTGCCTCCTTCATGACGGGAAACTGCAAACCTGTCTATCATTGATTTTCAAAGGATTTACAGCTCAAGCACTACCTTAATCTGCTTCTGCCGATTGGGTATTTATTTTTTAGATCTCTGCCATGTTGACTTCTGTAAGCTTAGTACGTAAATACCCTTTAGCTATTGGCCTGATCGAGGAAGAGCTAGCCAAAAAGTGAAGGAAATATCATGTTATAACATTCTATTGTTCTTGTCCCTGACCTCAGCAGAATTCCATTATAATAAATATTAAAATATACATGGCAACAGAAAGGGATAAACAATTGCTGACAGTGTTCTGCCTTTCTCTTGCTACACATGGTGACAGAATGCCTCTTTGGTTTAGTTGTGTGCATTTCTTTAGTGATATTGCTAGAAGCATCAGTGCTGAAATCATCTTTTCGACTGCAGAGACTCACTAGAGATCACCCACACCTGTGTTTGCCTCTCTCAGGATGAGTTTACACTGCTCAGACAGGGACTGGGTGTCAGAAGCTACAGCACTGCATATAAAGGGGTCAACTTGGGTGCCTGAGGCTCCTTATGCCAGTCTGTGAAATGAAAGCCTGAATACATGATGTCTTAATCTCAAACTTTTTACCAACTTTTCGAGACTTCCTCCAATCAGAACTTTAATCCCAGCCATTTGGAAGTCTGAGGCAGGAGAATCATAGCATAAAGGTCCTCCTGGAGTATAGAGGGTTGTAGGGTAGGCTGAGCAACTTAATGAGACCCTATCACAAGTATAAAGTACAAAGAGGACTGTAAATACATCCCTGTGCCAAGCACTAACAAAGCATGTGTGAAACCACAAATCCAATACCCAGGACCAATACATTGGTACTTAGTGAAACTTCACTGTATACTACTATGTCCCAAGACAATGTAAGAGACATAAAAGGGGAAAGGGAAGTGATCTTGCTCCCTTGGTGCTCTCAGAGAAGCACAGCTGAATCACAGAAAAAACAAATCCATCTTGGAAGCCTGTACAAAGAGCTATGAGATCATGACGGGACCAGCTAACATCAGGGGTATGGAGAAAGAAGGGAAGAAAACACTCATGAGCTCAGCTTCAAAGGTAAAAATGTTCTGAAGGTAAAAGTTACCGGTTTATATGGAGCAAACAAAGAAAACAACTGCCAATATGTGCCTAGACACATATCTTAGCCCCAGGCACAATCTTAGTCACTCCATCATTCATGGTTGCAGTGGCCATTGTAGAATGGGGTCAGATCCTTTGGTTCAATTTTATAGAGCCTGAAAACACCTTACTTGCCATTTCTAGCCTATCCTGCATCATTTTCTTGAGTTCTTAAAGCATTTCTCATGGTTTACATACTGCCTTTCTAGTGGATGTAGTGGGTTTTCTAACTTCTTCAGTTCTCTACATACGACCCAAAGCAAGGAACTTTTGACATTAAACTAGGAACCATTAGGAGAAAATAACATTTTGAAATGAATTAATGGACATCCCTTGGTGCTCAGATATATTCAATTTCAAAACCCCTTATTCAAATGAGCAGTTTAAAAATCTTTTCTGAGCAATTACCATTTTTACAGACATGGAATAAGGAGTGACTCATCTGGCAGTACCTCAAAAAAAAACCACGTCGCACAGAATGAAGAGGAGACTGAATTCTAAGCATCCAGTGTTAGGTAATAGCATCTTCATGAGGAAAATAGAATCTCAGAACAGTCACAGCTGGCACCGTGCGTGGACTTGGAATGGCCTGGGCTCTCCTGTGCTCGAGGCCCCAGAGGAACAGAACCACTTTTGCATCTTTCTGAAGCATTCTACATCGGCAAGCACTGCAGTAGGCTGCCGTGCAAGCTTGTTTATTATTGTGTCTGGTGGAACTCCCTGAGCAGTTCACCTTGCATTTATGCATGGCCCTCTGCCTCCGTGAAAGTTTGAAAACACATGAAGATTCTCTCCCTGCTATCTTAACTTCCATTCTCTTTGATGGATTGCAACAGGCAAGCAGTGCCTTGCATGAGAGAAGAGTTTTCAATCATGAGGAAACTCTGAGCCTCTGCAATTGATACTGAAATTATGATGCTGCCATCACCCCTCACCCAGTGGGGAATTTGCAAAACTGAAGGAAAAAAAAAAAAAAAAAAAAAAAGAGATTCAGTACCAAGGCAATGTCACATTGCAGTAAAGACAGTTGACTCAACTGTTGGGCTTTGAGTCTAGTTTAAAATTCAGTTCAGAGGAGAGAGTTGAAATATGGAAATTTAGTTTGCCAATTTTTGATTGAACAGAGATCAGTAATTAAGCTGAAGTATTATAAACTACAAGCACTTAGGGACTGAGGACATGGCTCAGTGGTAAGGTACTTGCTCCAACACAACCATGAGAATCTGAGTTCAGATCCCTGGTACCCAAACAAAAGACTTGTCTAGCAGCACATGCTTATAAAACCTAGTACTGAGGGCAGTGACAAGACACAGGCTCATTGGTAAACCTGCCCAGCCAAACTGTTAGATTCAAACTGAGTGAGAAACCCCGTTTTAAAAAGTAGGATGTGCCGGGCAATGGTGGCACATGCCTTTAATCCCAGCACTTAGAAGGCAAAGGCAGGCAGATTTCTGAGTTTGAGGCCAGCCTGGTCTGCATAGTAAGTTCCAGGATAGACAGGGCTACACAGAGAAACCCTGTTTCAAAAACCAAAATAATAATAATAATGATGATAAGTAGGATATAAAGGAATAGAAGAAGACACCTAACATTGAACTAACTGCCCTCTACATGTGCAGACTAAAGGGAATTTCTATCTTTCCTTTTGTAGTACCCCCTCTTGGGGACCCCCCCTTCAGGTCACCGGAGTGAGGGTGTCTCAGAGAAACACGAGAGTCTTTCTTTTTGCAAAAGCACGAGGCAGCTTTAATAGCGGAGCTCCGGGCCGATACATGTCTCACACAGGAGACAGAGGAATCGACCCTGAGGTTTGAAAGCTAGGGGTTTTTATAGGGTCAGGGTTGGGGGCTTAGGAGAAATTGGTGTGATTGGCTCATGAAAACATCAGCAAGGTGGTTGCAAGTCAGCAGGATTGTACATGCAGGCTGGGGCGTCTAGAAATTCCAGGGGCTGAGGGCTTATCAGGGAGGACAATACATCTGGGTGATGTATAACTTCAGACACTTCAAACTATGTCTTAACGAGCAGGAGGAGGCACCATCCTGCCAGATGGCTGTGGAGTCAGCCAGGATAGTCAAGGCCAGTTCCTGCATTCCTGTTTCTTATCTTTATGGCCAGATGGCTTCAGCTTCAAGGAGGACCTGGGACTGTTTTTCTAAGGCAGTTTCTAACTTTGAGCTTTCCTACTAGGAAACTTCTATAACTTACAATACTAGAACCTTAAATTTACTTAATCTCCTTTTACTTTTCCCACTGTTTTCCATACATCATAATAATCCTTTATCCCTTTTACCAATCCTAAATCTGATAGGGGACTAATATCCAATATATACAAAGAGCTCAGGAAGCTGGACTCCAGAAATTCAAATAACCCCATTAAAAATGGGATACAGAGCTAAACAAAGAATTCTCAACTGAGGAATACCGAATGACTGAGAAACACCTGAAAAACAATGCTTACAGTTCCTACCTGTGAAGAGCACGTTCGACCAACTCATTAGCAGCTCCTACTTACTGGCTGCATATTCTATGTTAAGAATTCCTCAGGGTTGGGCTGGTGAGATGGCTCAGCGGATAAGAGCACCCGACTGTTCTTCTGAAGGTCCTGAGTTCAAATCCCAGCAACCACATGGTGGCTCACAATCATCCGTAACGAGATCTGACTCCCTCTTCTAGAGTGTCTGAAGACAGCTACAGTGTACTTACATATAATAAATAAATAAATCTTAAGAAAAAAAAAAGAATTCTTCATGGTTATCTCATTCAGTCCTCATAGCAAGCCACTGAAGTAGATATGGTAGGCACCTCTGTAGATGGGCTTGAAATGGCCAAAGATCATCCGACTAGTGAATAGTAGCAATGCAGAACCCTCACAGAGGACAGCAGGATCCCCATCTCATTGTCACCAACCATAAGCTTGGTGTCAAGAGGTAAATCTCTAATATTTAGTCAACAACATCTATCACAGAGCTGCTCTAGGATTTAACTAAGACAGTAAGAGTAACTAATGCAAGAATATTACTTATGAAATAACAGTCTTCATGATTTCCATCTATCAATTTATATAATACTAGTCACAACAAATAGAGATATAGAGCAGTGAGATCATGGGGAACGTCCCAAGACCCCAAAGTTAGTATGAATTCAGGAGTTGGAGCCATCCTTTGAACTTAGATGCTCGGGCTGCTGATATTCTGCATAAGGTCAAAGTATTATAGTGCTTGGTAGGACTTGTAATGCAGATGCAGACTAAATGAATGTCCACATTTCTACAGGCCAAATTCTAAAATGTGAATCAACGAGAAGCTGAATCATTGGTAAATCCGTGATCAATAACCACAGTGTAATGCTTTCCTGAATTATTCTGCTCAATTAAGTTCCTATTACAGAGTGTAATCCACGTTATCTGACAGGTAAAAGAAGAATAAGAAGGATGACTATGTGAAATTAATCAAACAAGCTGTCAAATAATTTTTCAGCAGTTAATGCTTGCACCTCGTAATGCATCGAGAGAGACCTACTGCACATGCAGCTATATTTGCACAGGTGCATGTGGGGTTTACTCAGTAAGGTGGTTGGAACAAAAGCCTAGCTCAATATATGCTCTGAGCCACACAGATTTAATCCATTGATATTGTAAATGAGCATAAAATGTTCGATGTCACCAGGGATCCTTGCACTACCAAATGAAAGTGGACATTAATCTTTCAATTCCGATGAGCTGAGGAGTTTGTGAATATGTGCAAATGGATCCAGTACTTGTGTATAAATACACATACACATATTTCGTGCAAATTTTTCTGTAGCGATTTCTAATAATATTAGTTACCAAGTGTTACATTTGTAAGACTTTTACGATCAATTAAAGATGTCACATAGCAAATAGCTAACACTTCTTTATTGTTTTGTTTTGTTTTTTCTCTGCAGGTATCCCCAGCATTTCCAGTATCGGTAGTAAGTAAAACAATCACCAAACCAAACCTAGGCTAGCTTTGCTTCGTTGCTCAGCACCTCAGGGCTCTTTGCTTGTGTCCATTTCTGATGCAACAGAACATGATCTGGGTATTCAAATTTCCTGATGGCTGTAGGCACAGGTGTACTGGGAATACAGATAAAATGGTGACTTGTGTACCTCTTCTGTAGATGTGCAATGCCAGTTTTCCTGTTAGCTGTGAATTCATAAAGGCCACCTAAACAGAGAATCAGTGACTTGGATGAACACTTCACATCTATATAGACTATTCTATTTAATTGTATTTAGTAACCAGCAAAAGATGGCACTCTCTCCATAGGACCAAATGTGGGTTTCTAATGTATCTGAGAGAAGCAAAGGAGGGGGTCTCCATGCATGCCTTGGGTGTGCTCATTGAAATTCAAGGAAAATACCATGAATATTGGGAGGAAATCTTTTAATGCAGTAAAATGTAGGTTTTGTGAAGGCCTGAAAGATGTTATGAACTTTAATCATCCTAAGAAATTAGATACAATCAACTTGCTCAATGCCCATTCCTCTCTCCTAAATTACAGTGGTCCATTCATTATGGAGTCCTTTGCTTTCCCTTTGGTAAGGAACGGGTATACATACAAAGTAGAAGGCTAGGACTAAATATCCCTAAAGAAATCTCTTAGTAGATATCCAATCAATTGAAAAGAAACCTTCCCTCTACTCTCTGGATAATCCTTTCCAAAATCTCTGCTCTGAGCATCTCCAGCTACCCCAAGAGACTTGGACTGCAAACCCTCTTCCTGCCTGAATCAGTACAGCCTTACCCATGCTGAAAATGTTCATTACAAACATGCAGCACAATACTGTCTCAGAGCATAATTTTACACAATTTTTACAGCATGCCCTTTATAGCCATGGCAAAAAAAATCTTGGTGCAACAACTAAGTAACTGATTTACAAATAAAATACTGAGGGAGCCTTAGTTATGGACTATAAATGGAAAGAAGAATATTTCCCTTGATGGTCACTAGTCAAAGACTTGTGCTGTAAAAGCTAGGCCAGGGATAATGTGCACAGTGTAAATAACAGCATTTGAAGCACTGCCAAACCCAACACCCTTCTAAAAGCATAACTCTGATAATTTGGATAAAGAAATTTGCCACTTCTTATACATGCAAGCCCAGCTCTTCTAATTTCTAAATCAGTCCAGTTTACTTAAACTTGTGTATAGGCCAAGGCACTTATCTGTTAAGCGTTAGACATGTTGAATACCATGAAAATTGGCTGCTCTGTAAGCAGAAGCAGCATTTGCATCCATTTTAACACATATCTACGACTGCAGCTCTGTCCTTGCGATCTTACAAAAGTGGTATTGGGGTTACAACCATGCCAATGAGAACTTTCAGCTCTGGCAATCTAATATTTCTGCTTTAGTGCTTGCTTTTGCCTATGTGTGTACTTCAAAATGCTCCTTTCAGGCCTTGACAACTGTTTTTGAGCAATTTTAGAGCAGAGGGAACCAGAAAGGCTCTCATGATCTGGCATGTCCAGAGTTTCAGAAATGGATGAATGGGAAAGCAGTTCTTTGGTGCTGGCATGTGTTTCTGCTCTGAGAGGCAGATGTGTGTTGCATGGACCTCTGACTGTATCTGCTCACTCCACATCTCATCTGGCCGTCTTCACCCCATCCCCCACCTCTGAGCATCAGCAGATGTTGACCTTTTATGCATTGAATCAGGAAATTCCAATTTTGTTTTGCACAGTTACCTTTTGAAATCAGTGGTGACCTGAAAGGATGCTGTGTTGTGCCCTTGGAAAATGTACTAATCTTAATTATCAGGAACCTGAGAAAATTTTACCGCTAGTATCTGTGGAAAAAAAAAATCTATGACTCAGAATTAAATTCTATAGTCTGAATGCCCCTGGCTCTTCATCTTAAAGCACAATGGGTGTTTGGGGATTTTTTTGTTTGTTTGTTTTGGTTTGTTTTGGTTTTGGTTTTGGTTTTTCTAATCAGCAAGATGAAAGAGCATTCTAATGCTCACCCAGTATCACAAAGGACTAGCTTGCCTGTTGCCTGGCTTTTAAGGTAGAGTCAAACGATAACATCATCAACTACGATGGTATGTTCCAGGTGTGTTTAATGGCATTAGCAAGTTCCTTCTTTGTGGCCTTATATGGTGCCTGTTGTGTGTACTGGTGAATTCCTTGCCCCTCCACAGAGCAAGAATTCACATGTAAGTGATTCATTGACAGGCCTAGAAGGTGCAAAGGATTCAGGTACACAGCTTCCAGGTACAGGACAGAGACAAGGAAGCTGCTTGGATACTTAGCTGAGTCTGGGTATTTCCCAGGGCTTTTCTCTTCGCTGCAAAGACGGAATCAATGAATACAATCCCAACAGCTACCTAGGAAGATCCCACTGTAACAGATGAAACACCCAAGAGGGTCTGAGCATCGAAGCGGATTTCGTAGAAAATAGATGATGTATATTATAGATGTAGACTATTGATGTATGTAAACAAAAGTTTACATGCATATGCCATTATTTTACAATGGCTGGAGGACTTAGCTCTAATAGACTTCAGTATAGATCTCATATGGTCAGTGTCAACATTAAGATTCAAATACATGGACAGCGTGGCTATCCTTTCCGATCATCTGCTAAGAATACTTAAGAAAGCCAATTTCCCATTAAGGTCATTTGTACCTGCTGCTGTCTATCTACTAGAAAACAGAGTCCTCAAACATTCCCAAAGCGCTTGACCTAAGACCCAGTCATTTTGATGTGCTTTGACCCATGGCTGAAAAAAAAAATACTCATGGTATTGTCAGCAATTAATGAATCCAAAAATAGATCTGGATCTGTAGCCAGTTGAGTCTTGTGACTTTTCTATATAATCTCATATGATGGCAATTCACTCAAGTCTCACCTTATATGAGATATGCATATAATAATTCACAATTTTATCTAAGTGAACATTTGTTGATGCTAATGATTCAAATTAATAGATGCTTTGTTGTGGGTGTTTTTGTTTATAGTGAGAACCTAATCATTACCTTCTAACATGCATTTTCTAATTCTCAGTCCAGCACTCCAAAGACTAAACATGTTAAACAATATATTACAAAGAGTATTATTAGGCTGGCAAGAACTGTCCTAAGGTTTCATAGCTTTGTGGGTGTGATTATTATGTCCTACAAAGGCAGATGACAGATGAGTCAGATGTGAAAGGTATATCTTCTAGAGAATGACATATGACATCAAGAAAATCCATTTTAAAATCTTGGAATTTTTAAATAAATGCCAAAGGAAATACATAAAGACAAAATAGGAATGTGGCTGGTTTGCAACCATCACTACAGATTACTCTCCTAAAAAAATTTCATCTGACTAACAAGATGGTATACAATAGTGATAGGGATGTTTGGCATTCCCCTCCCCTCATGCCCCAATTATTAAAATGGAAATAACAATCCACTTAAGGGAAATATCTCATTTTCCTGTTTTCTTTTATAATGAGCATTGCCTTCATCACAGAGTTAAAAATTCATCTCTAATTTGATTTAATTGGCAGGACTATTAAACAAGGGAAATGCTACCTGCAGGGATCCATCAGCCTGTTGAGAAATCCTAGAGATGTTTTCATACTTGAGAACATTTGATGCCAGTTGGAGACCTTGTAAAAGTTGTTTTCCATTCAGCATCCAAATATTTCCGTGCCGTGCTGATTTGTTGTAGAAACGTGAAGGGTAAGAAGGAAAATGACAAGGTTAATCGGTTCCCCACCCAAGGGTTATTAATAATCACGTTCACTCTCTTCACAGAGCTGCAGTGTCTGTTTGATTCCCCTGCCTTTGTTTTAATACTTCTAAATCCCCCCAAATAAAAGTTCCATTGAATTGCCCTTTAACTAATTAGATTTTATATAATGAGGGGGAAATGATCAGGCTAGTGTAGCAACATAGCAAATTGCATGGTGTGCTACATTAATTTTGAACTGTTTGCTGATGTTCCAGAAAGAAAGCTAAGATCTCAGGTGCAATGCCTTTTGGGACTATTTTATCATGTACCCAGTATCCTCATCACAGATCCATTTCATATTTGTGTAACTAGCATTTCATATTCATGAAACCTTTGTTGTTATCCTAAAATTGAATGAACATTAGGACCTAGCTGCCTTCTAAATCCTGGATAAAATCACATATTCTAGTGAGAGGGGAGGAATCTCCCACTTAAGAGAAGAAAAAATGGAGAGGTTTACCAATCTTTATTGACCAAAATTGCTCATCTTGAACAAATTGGCTTTTTTAGGGTCTAACCTTTACCTAGTCAATTTTAGAATGCCAATCCACTTTTTAAGTGTGAGCTAAAATCTCTACTTTGCTAGTTGTCTTTGTAGGATAGGTTGTTTTCTAGATAGAAAAATATATCAGGGTTCCTGTAGTGAACCCTCAAACACGTTACTGTGAATCCCTACCCTTCAGTAGCTCCCTCCAGGCTGTGTCAATTGAAGTCTTCTTGGAGTACACATCTTGAAATATCAGTGGGTAGGTGACCAACTGACCACCCCACTTCTTTGGAAAAATTATACAAAGATAATTTGAATTGTAAGGCCTTGAATTGTGCTTTGAATTGTAAGGCCTTGTACCTCAAGTTTCCACAGAATTCTGCTTTACAAATTTGAGGCTCCAAGTAACCAAGAAAACTTTCCCAGTGAATTAAGAGCTGGACTGTCAATCTAACTTCATAACATTAAATGAAATAGAAGAGAGTACATAAAGAAAAAAAAAGTGGATATATTGACTCCTGCCAAGATTCTTTCTATGTAGTTAAGAAACCCTTTGATTCCCGAATTGGCCCATTTCTGTGCAGAGAACCACGGACTTTGAAGAAAATAGACATTATTTTACAGTCACTTCATTGTGCTGTCAGCACAATTTATAAGCATGACAACTGAGGACAAAGGATTCCAAACCCTTATCCCATCAAAGCGTGGACTGCCTCCACCATCGAACAACTCCCCGATGTGCTGACCAGAGAGGAAGTATATAAAAGTTGCATTATTATAGAACACAAAGCAGTATTGAGGCATGCAAATTATGAAAGACGCTTACACATACTATATGAAAATGAGCCAATCTTTTTATCTGTTGAAAGAGTTGCTTACAGAAAAATAGAGTTAACTGTGTCATCCCAAGGAGAGAGTTGCTACTATGACATTAAATGGGAGCACTAGCTTAATGATGAAGAATTTTTCAGAAGTAGAGTGGTATCTGTGAAGACTGCAAGATTACCTCCACAGGCATTTCTCCTGAAGAGCCTTGAGATCTTCTATAGACTCTTGCTAGGGGTATCAATAGCAGTATTTCAAGATTTCCCAAGGAACACTAGCAATGTTTATACAAGTACAAAAAGACCCCATGTTGTTCTTTCCACTCAATTTTTCATTCCGTATTCCCTTAGACAGTGTTTCATGAAGATTCGCTAGCATCTTTCCAGTGCCAGCTTCTGTCACGGTGGGCTTTTAGAACCAAAATATTATAATAGCACTAGTGCCATTAATATATTTGAAGAACAACTCTTACAACCTCATCTTAAAGATGAAGCAAAGGTGAAATTCCAGATAATATCTAGTTTCCAAGCCCTGTCTTAAACCTTTCCTATTAAGAGATAGCCTCCTGGTTATTTAAACACCACAATGCAAGATAGTATGCCATGAATATTCTAGAAAAAAAAAAAACCTAAATTTTCTCCTTGATGGGAAAGGATAGGCAGTTTACTCAGTACTTAAACTGTTCATAAACTGAAACTCAGTTTTTATTTCTGATTACTAAATGTCACATGATGAAATAATCTCTTCAAAATTTGGTTATATAAATCAAAAGCCTCTGCCTAGAGATTGCTTTCCAGCTAGATTTACTTACTACAGGAACTAGATGGTCAGTTTCAGCAATTCTACGATGGTTCTTCTGAATTTACAGTTCAGAAACATTTCTTGGGGCACAAAGGAAAAAAAATAAATGGTCTTTCAGATTCTCATCTTCAGAATGTGAATCTCAATTTTTCTAATTCATGAAAATGGATCTCAGGTGTTGCAAATACATTATTTCACAATTTCTCACAAGGATTTTTTAAACAAAAATCCAGCAAAACTACATATTTGAATTGTATGCTAAACTACTCTGTTTCCAAATGGAAACATGGAAATTACCATCCATGCATCGTGAAAGGTCAAAATCTAGTATTTATCATATCTTGAAAGATAATTTGTTTCATTCTGAACAGTAGAGTTTATTGATACAGTTTCAAACCAGATTATTCCATGGATCAAGATATATCTTAATGAGCTTCATACAGGTCAGAATAACTTATTTGGGAGAAAATTAAGATTGAAAAAAAAATAGGGGAGCACATTCTTCTCCCTACTTTGATAAATATTCTAGAAAAATATTTTTATATTATTATATTTGATCTCTGTTGCCACAGTAACCATAATAGAAAAGAGATAATGGCTACTGGATGCTCACTGCAACATAGTTTCCATAACAATAAATGTCAGTCTCCACTTTACCAATGAGAAAACTCAGGCTCAGAGAAGTTAAGAACTTCTAAAGTTAGAATTTGAGTTCTGGTCTGAGCTCTGTTTATGCCTACCATATTTTAAATAAATTTCCACTAAATAGTTATTTTTCTAGGCTCTTAATAAATAAAATTTGATTTTTAAAATAAGAGAATTATAACCTATGGATATTACGGATATTAATATATTACTTATTTTTAAGAGTACATTCATTATATATATATATATATATATATATATATATATATATATATTCTCTTTATCATGTATTTAGACAGTCTGTGATGTCCATTTAAGGGGATAGCAACACACAAGTCTATTTTACCATATGGGCCTGTGTCACAGAAGACCATTCCTGAGTGTTTGACCACCTGCAAGTGGGGATTGCTCCCCAGTGATACCATTTCAGTTCTGACTAAAGAGTAACAGTGGTAGTAAAAAGGTCCACAATCAAAGCATGGAACCAACAAGAATTTTTTCTCAGAGGGGAATCTAAAAGGCAAATATGTCATCCCAAGAAGCTTTGAGCCTCCATAACTTCAGCATGATCTTGTTAAGCTGGGAGGAAAACGCTGTTGTGATAGAACTCGTCAGCTGCCAGAAGTCACAGAGATCACTTCTCCAGCATCCTTGTCTTAGCCTAAAGAATGTGGAGTTTGGAGAAACTAACAGCCAAACAGCTCCTCCGTGGTACAGCTGAGACCAGATTCTTCACCTTATGACTCTCAGGGCCGTTTGCCTCGGAAGGAAGCACCACTCTGAGACTTAGAGATTCTCCTAGCTGATTGGGGAAATAAAATGAAGCCAATAAATTTGCAGCAGTTTCCCCAGTACTATACAAGTTCTTTTGATGCAGTGTAAGATTGTCTATCTCTACTGTTTATCTCCTTGTTAAAAAACTAGCCCAGTGGCTAAGAAATCTCAGAGGCTTCATTACATTTGGATATAATAAGATAGAACATGTTTCAATTATACTATTTGTATACTTTCCAGTGCGCCTAATTTACTTCAGGGAATTACACATTTGTTCATATTTATCGATAATTAACTCAATGACAGACTCTTAAGAGAAGAACAAGAATGAGAGAGTAATATGATAGTTTTTATTGTTTTCTAAGTTGGCCTTGTAATTATAAAACAAAATATATTTCAAATTTAAGATGAGATATCAAGTTTTTCAAAATCTCAAGCTTGGCCGAATATCTAAGCATATATGGATAGAAAGTAGCCTGATAGGAGGGTTTTGGAGCCACAGATAGTAATACTCATTTCTCAGGATGTTTTTACTTCCTCAAAAACACATAGCATATCATATTTGTAGCACTGGAAAATTAGACAAGGAATTATGCATTTGTTCAGGAACGTTAGCAACCCTACATAACAAAAACTTCCAGGAACAAAATCTAATTCTATTCTCAAGCAAAAACAAGGGGTTCCCTTGCCCAAGATACTAACTTAGTGACACAAAATGAAGGGAGATATTTTATGTGGGGACACATAATAACTACTGTCCACCTAGAGAATCTCACACAGTTCAGCTAAGTAGTCTATACTCTTAATGTTCAAAACAGGTCAATAAACTGCAACCTCAAATTCAGAGGGGGAAAAAAATCCCTAAAAACCAGGAAAAGAACTGCCCTAAAATATCATCTGTAAACATTTAATATATTGGAATAGGGAATAAAGTTTCATTCATGGTGTTAATTACTAAAATTCATTTATAAACTATTATAAAATTGATTAAATTTCTTTCATTCTTTAAGAAAGACTTCCACTTTACAGCCTGTGTCTGGCCTGGAACTGATTATGCAGTCCAGGCTGGGATTTAACTTGTGAGAATTTCCTAGTCTTCACCTCCCAGGAGCTTAGAAAGTTGTTTAAAATTCTTGATAATATTTATTAACAGAATAATGAATTAGATAGTTGTGTTTATTTCATCAAAACAAAATCATTAAACACTTAACATTACAGTTATCAACCTTACCCCTACTTATGACATTTATTTGCCTCTTAATTTGGTACTAACAATATAAGTAACTAAAACCAAGCTAATTAACTAAAATATTTTAAATAAACAATTTTGGCATGATTCTCTCCAACTGTAAATGTACAGCTTCCCAAAACTGATCATCAGAAACCAACCAGACTTATTCTACCAATTCAGTACCTGCACACTGTCAAATGGTGAGATGATAATCAACACCCCATGAATCACCCATGTATCTGGCATATGTGTAGCCAAGTATTTGCTTATTTAACAATGCCCAGATGCACATTCGAAAAACATGACGTTCTTTTTCTACTCATTTAACTTTAATAGATACAGAAATATTAATATTTTTCTTTGCTCGTGCATCTCCATGTATGAAAACAGAGAAGAACTGCGCGGTGGCACCAATGGATTGGTGAGATTAGCTTTTCAAACAAGTCATTCAGAGTAATATGAAAGTTCCATGTCTTCCGAGAACTTTATTGACTATAATCTAATGATGGAGGAAACAATCTGATACTACCTGTTTACAGTAGCTCAGCCACTTGGTATCAATTTCTCAATTATCAGATGCTTACGGAAGGTCCCTCAAAGGCTTTGTTGGTCTTTGAGGAGATTCAATCTAATCAGGGTGACAAAAAGTAGACCTATGAAATGTTAACTATCAATATTAAAACTCAGGCCAGTCCACATTGCCAACAAGAAGTCAGAATGCACCGAGGCAGAACAGAGTCACAACTACCCTGAGGACTGGGTGATCACAAAGAATGACACTCAAGATGCATGTTTCTGAGCTGTTTTTAATGAATGAGAATTAAATCATGAAATAACTGCTTTCCTAGCCATGGTCTTTGAACTTAATAAAACTAGCAGATTCAGAACATCAAGCCTTAAACATGAAGCGCTTCTTGCCTTCTGGAGTATTTTGGGGTTTGTAGGTGATGGACCTAAAACAGAATTAACAGTATTAAATAAAACTATGTTCTTGATTGCTTCTGGTTTATAACAAGTAACTTTAGAAATGCATCCTGAGGTGAAAATACATCCATACATACGAGGTCGTAGATGAGATTGGAAGACCTTTGGGCTAGCAAGAATCACTAGTAATCCCTCTCTTTTCCTCTGAGAAATTGCATGCATAAAAATAGGAAATAGATCCGGTTCTTGTCAGAGATAATGGCTCACACTTAAAACATACCGCAGAGGACTCTCATGAAAGACTAAGGCAACCAGCTCATATCTGTAAATATAAATTGAGTAGAATAAAAACTTCAAGTGAGAAATTATTTCTTTAGTGTTATCTTCTGGCTTCAGGCACCAGCTTCTCATATCAGTTTGGATTGTTGAAGTTTCTAGTTGGTTATTTGTGTAAGAACACTCTAACTTATTTCCAAAGTAAAGGCAAAGCTTCATTAAAGAAGTCACTATACAAATAATGTCCATTCAATGATTTGGGAGTCATCAATTGCTTGCTCTTGTTTGGTGTGGAAGTCATGTTTTGTTTAAGTGCATCACAACCAAGTTTAAGGAAAAAAAAAAAAGGTGTGTGGTTCATGTCTTTGTATATATATATATATATATATATATATATATATATATATATATATATATTTGTTGTTGTTGTTTAGAGCAAATGACATCATAGCTGAAAATAACACTCCCTGATTTTTCCTGACGCATGCAGCTCCTCCAAAGTTTAATAGGATATGGCCGAATATTTCTTCCCTTGAGGTTTCTAACCCAAAACAAGGTAGGAGCATCTAAAATTCCTACTGATATAAAAATCCCATGTGTGTGGGGGGAATCCTATCTAAAATTCCTGCTGATATAGAAATCCGATGTGTGTGGGGGGGATCCTATCTACACCTTAACACAAACTAGAACATTACCACGGATGCTTTGTCTTTGAATGAATCCTAACTTGAATCTTTATTTTTTCTAATATGAATATAGTCCCAGAAATACCGGAGTGAAAGAGGACTGAGGGAAAAATCAGACAGAACAGGATTTATAAGTCTTGAAAAAAAATGTACTTTTATAGAGTCTCAAGAAAAGCCTAGACTTTAATTGTCAACATAGCATGGATATAAATCTTAAAAAAAACTTGTGGACACTACAAACTCCTTCCTTCCCTTTTTCTCTACTTAAGTAAACTCACTGGTTGCCTCCATTGTTCTGAGGATCAAGATGAATAGATGAGGGCATTACTGAAACTCCCAGAGGGTCTGTTTACTATTGGTCCATATTGACTTGCAAAAATCTCTCTCTCTCTCTCTCTCTCTCTCTCTCTCTCTCTCTCTCTCTCTCTCTCTCTCTCTTAATTTGTGTGGCAGCCTGTCTTTAAACATCCATAGCTAAAAA
>NC_034593.1:99401554-99418384 GCF_900095145.1 Mus pahari | reverse complement strand
CTCCCTCCCTCCCTTCTCTCTCTCCTTCCCTCCCTCCCTCGTTCCTGCCCTCCCTTTCTCTCTCTGCTTCTGCCTCTGCCTCTCTTTCCTTTCCTTTCCTTCTCATATATCTATATAAATGCATGATGCATGTATACACATTCTAAAACATTCTCTTGTTAGAATTATCCCTCCATCTCATCTACCTAGGAGCATTCACTTTTACCAGCTTAGAAAAAAATTCCTGGTCTGTTCTCAGAACAGTAATAATTTTATGGCTTTTGGTGTCAGAAGGAAGGAAGGAAAGAAAGAATGAAGAAAGAAAGGAACTAGAAGCAGAAGGAAAGAGGAATAGTGGAAACTAACAGTAGGATTACATAGGAAGAAATAGAATTATTAAAATGGATCATAAACTTGTGAAGCTGCAAGGTAATGTTAGATTCACACCAACACCTTCCTATATGTACATGTGTTTGTATATAAATAGGAGCTTATCTCAACAGAAAGCAGTGTTCTTTTTGCATTCTTTCTCCAAAAATAAAACATTCATCACTGACTTCTGCCTTCTTTAGTTATAGACAGGATGTTCCTTTTGAACTCTAATGAATACAGATGGAGGAGGAAATGAGCAAAAGGAGGAATCAGGAAATAGCTACTAAGCAAAACAAAATATATTAGCAATTTGTTGAGGAGTCAAATTGGAAGGGCTGCATTTTCAGTCCACTATCAGAGTGATGAAATCGAGACTGTCCTAGATACATACATTACTAGCAAATAGAATTACCTTAATCATTTGCTCTAAATGAATTTCTCCAAGTTTCTGAGTACATACATGGAAGAAGAAATACAGTTCAAGTTTATTCCTGCTAATACAATTCCCCGAGGAATGGCGGGTTTGGGGGAAAGCGGTTTAGCACTCTTATTCCTTGGCAAGTTCACTGAGAGCACCTTTGAATGGCACACAGTATTTCCCACTGAATTCAGTACTATGACAAACACACAAGAGAAGACCTCAGGCTTAACACTTCTCCACAGTGAGTTTTGAGCTGAAGATTATGCTTTGTTCAAATCATGAAATGGACCCATTTGATTATTTTGATGGTTTTGGTGTTATGGGACTAAAGCTTTTAGAAACGGCATTAGAGAAGGCCAATTGTACAAATTTTTTTAGGATGTAGATAAGGAGCTCGAATGAAGCTACTTAAAAATGTAACACAGCTGGATTAAGTGCTTAAACTCGAAATACTAGTGCCAGGTAAAATGTCTGGTGGAGGACTGTTCTGTAGAACCATAATTGATCTTGCCAACATCAGCAAAGACCCCCAGACCTTATTCTGGTTTGTTACTTGCATCATGAATCGGTGGAAAAGAAACAGCAGACTAGTTTAGAAAGACAATCCTGTCATTAACAAAGGTCAGAAACACTGAGGCAACACACAGTGAGACGAGAAACACAATTCTTAGAGGGACCCATATTCATGTGACTAGGACGTCAAATGCTGCTGAATGCTTGATCGTATGACTATGTTGTGCAATCTCTAGTATGTTTGGCAACAACAATGAATGGGTCTAGCTGGCTCATACATAGACATTTGTGGTGACCCAGAAAGAGTGACATGGTAAACCGAGGCACTGATATTGCTTGTTACTTCAACATTCCAATAGTTCCATGTGAAGCAGGATGATCAGGGATCCTAGCACCTATATTGTCGTGAGGATAAGCTTTGCTCACGGGACTCCTGATATAAATGTTATTTCTTTATACCTCTAAAAACAAAAGCTTTATTACTAATGACAGTGTTGAAACATTTGCAGCCAAATAAGAGCCTTCCTTTGTAATTGCAACAGATTTCCAGGAAAAAAAAAAGATAAGAACATTCTCTTCATCTAGGGCTCCACAGAGTGGGATGGTAATAAGGTATTAATTACAGTTTGAACGTTTCACTATTGTCTCTAATTTGCTGTTCATTTTTTTAAACCTATGCAGTTGCTCCCAAATTAGCTTTGTCAACAGTTTCTTCTGTTCAAGTTGCAAACCACAAGCGAGGTAGGAATTCTTGGATTCATACAGTGATCCCATGGTGTTATGTGTTGTGAGACATTGCACTGTATGAATCTGGAATATCTGTGAAGTGTACCCATCAGCTTATTGGTGAGGCATGTTGACTGATACCCAGCTAATGCATCAACAAGTACCGAGAATGCTACATATATGAAAAGTGGCTTCACTCAGAAATTCACCTGCAATTAAAGATGCCCCAGGATTTGTTTTCTGAAAAACTAATGTTTTGGTAGGAATTATGACAGTTAAGATTCTTGGGTAGGCCATGAGTTTGAGAGCTCTAACACCCATGCTCCTTTTATTGAAAATAAGAAAATCCACCGGCAGTGGGTCTCAAGGATGTTTGTTGTGATGCCAGAAAGGCAGGCTTCTTTTATGGTTCCCATTTCACTGTGTGACTAAGGAAATCTATTAGAGTTTATGATGCCAAACATGGTTTTGAACAAATGTGCAAAACATCCATGAAGAGTTCTGGATTAAGTATTGGCCACATTCTAAAGTAATAGTCCTATGGCTTCCTTTAAGTTAAAATGGGCAGCAGCTCATCTGTGACTCATGATTAGCCTACTCCAGCTAGCATCTGTCATTCACAGAATGAAGATTTTTCAGGAAACGTGAAGACCCTGTTTTTATTTCTTCACCAAATTTTCTTAAATGTCCTCTGTAACAGGTGTGTCTTGTTTTCCACTCTTCACTGTTGGGCATATGTCTTCCTCCTTGTTTCTTATTTTATTTTCCATGAAACACCTCTTGATAAAATCTGAACTTGGTTTGGTCTTTGTGGTAAAACACCAGGAGAGCTTTCTTCTTGCTTAATAAATTTAACTGTTTTCAAGATTGCAGTCGATACTGAATTTATATTTGAAGCATATGGAGAAAAGGAGAAAATTGGTATCAATATGGGAAAAGGGAAAATAATCATATTTAAACTGTCCTGATGCATCATGGTGTATTTTGAATTAAGGGATATTGAGAATGCCTTTGGAGACAATTTCATCTGGGCTGGGAATTAGAGAGAATAAATACAAATAAACATGTGGTAGGTTCTGAGGGTTCGAAGTTGATCTGGACTCATGATCTATATCACAGCAGTCATTATAACTATGGCAAGAAGCTTCCCCATCCATAATAAGCAATGCTGTTGAACCAAACAAAAGAGATGAAGGAGAACGGAGATGAGAGAATTGGTCCCCTTTCATTCATTCTTACGCCCAATATACCAAAGGCCTCTTGATATGAGTCCGATCCTGTGACCTCTTGTTTCTTAAGCCAGAGCAGTAATTACTTGCAGACACATTTCAGAGGCAGGAAGAAGGCAGCTAATAGAGGAGATTTATTTTTTAAAATGTATAGAAGAGTCTCAGAACCTGCAGAGTGAAGAAGAAAAAGAATGAGAGAGAATTCTGCAGGTTCTTCGTTTCTGCCATGGGGAAGATCTCAAGGGAAGCATCATATTGTTAGTTCAATGAAGGAAAAAGAATTTTCACAATTTTTATTCTTTGCCTCCTTTCTAAAGTAGCTTTTCCAACCTTTTCTGTGTAAATTAATGAAATGAGTTTTCAACAGCTTTGGAATTAAGTAGGCTTTCCTTGTTTGAGGAAATGATCTATGACAACCAGAGTGTATGTTGTTGTCATTGCTGTAGTCACATGGGTGATATAATAATATAATATTTTAAAAAAAGGAGTAAAATAAGGAAAAAAGACATAGAAGGCCAGGCAGTGGTGGCACACACCTTTAATTCCAGCACTTGGGAGGCAGAGGCAGGCAGATTTTTGAGTTCGAGGCCAGCCTGGTCTACAGAGTGAGTTTCAGGACAGCCGGGCTATACAGAGAAACCCTGTCTCAAAAAAACAAAACAAACAAAGACATAGAAAGGAAAAGAAATCTTTTCTTCTTCCTGATACTGTTTTTCTTCAATTGTCTTTGTCTCTAACTTTTGGTTTTCCTGTGATCCCCATCTGCTGAGGTCTTCCACAGCCAGTTTCAGTCAGAAGAAACCTTGTGAAAAACCGAGAGAGCTATGGACCTTGGTTGCCATGGAAAGCCAATTAACAAATCAATTAAAGAGTCAACTATGAGCTCTTTCCCTCTCAAAAGCATCTCTAGCCTGCCTTAGTCTTAACTGGTCACTAATAAGCACCTCATTATCATAAGCACCTTGCATAACAGAACACTATATATATATATATATATATATATATATATATATATGTGCTATACATATATATATATATATAATATAATATACATATATATGTATAGTATATTATAGATCTAGGCATAGTTGTAAAAGTCACTGTCTACTGAGTAGATCACTAGTCCATGGCTGAAGACATCCAAAGGCATATTTGTTTGTTACACATTGGGGTTTTCTACTGTTCCTAAGGCTGATGACACTTCTGCATTTCCTTCATTGCACAGGAGAGCCCAACCCAACAGAGTATCTGACACTAAGTGTTAATCACACTCGTGCATGACTGGACCTCTTTCTCTTTTCCTCCTTGCATAAGGTGCCTGGTACATGAGAATCTTGATAAATTTGTTGCCTGTGCTTGCTCTGTCACACCATGTATTCGTGATTGTGTGCTTTAGAGACTTCAGCTCTAACACATGCCTGTTATGTTATATATTACAATATGACTTGAAATTTAAAAATGTAAAGGCACAGCAATGTGCAGAAATCTATTTTTTTCTTCCTAAACTGGTCTGTACACAGATGCATTCACTCAGCTAATATAATCACTAACTCATTTATTTCTTATTGTGCGGTGCTGTTTTTCTAAACTGTATAATGCGTAGGACGTAGTTGGACTCTCTTGGGATTTGAGTGGTATAAGAATATATTTAAACGTTTCTTTCCTCTGTGTTTTCCTCTGTCTCCTGTGGGAGAATACTTTAAGATCATTATTCATTCATTTATTTTCTCATTCAATAGAATTTCTGAATGATTAGCATATGTGAGGAAACGCTTTAAGTTCTGTGGTTACAGCTTCAAGCAAAGCAGATATGGCCTACACGCATGTGTTTATACTGAATAGATAGATAGCAAGACCTTTTTAAAATGCAATTTTCAGATATTATAAATGCTAATAAAAACATAAAGACAGATTAAGATACTGGAAGATTAGTACATTTAAGTGGCAGGGTTATTATTTCAGATGAAGTACTCAGAGAATTTTCTTTAGCCTGGACTTGACAAAGTGCTGGGGGAGGGAAATACTGAGTAGAGATGTCAGGAGAGGAATACATCTAACCCACCCAAGGGACAATATAACCATGGAAATGTGCTTTATGTGTTTCAAGAGCAATAAAGAGGAGTCTTGCAACAAGTGAAGAAAAGAGTGGAGAAAGTCAGGAAGAAGTCAAGGATTCATAAACTAAAGGAGGGAGCAATGAACTTTCTAATATGAATGAAATGGGAAGCCAGTAGGATGTTGAGGAGTGAGGACCTCTGAGTTTCTATTGGATCATTCTCACTGCCAGGAAATGCAGCTTAGAAATGGCAACAATGTCAGTGAAGGGTGATAGTATCGGCAGCTAAGGATGAGATAGATGGTGGAGATGGTGAAAAGTCACCTTTGCCACAGATATGAAAGCAGAGCCAGGTGGGTTGATTGTGTGGGCAGAGAAAAGAAGAGATGCCAAAGACAACCCTGGCATTGCAACCTAAGCAGTGGGAGGGATGGACTTGGTATTTCTTACGATACTGGTTGAGCCGCAGAGCTAGGAAGGGACCCCAGCATCTTAGTTCACACACCTTAACATTAAGATGTTATTTAAATATACTGGTGGAGATGGTGCGAAGGGTGCATGGAGTCTCACTAAATAGGGAGCTGGTTCAGGTTGGAAAATAGTATTTTGGAGTGTTCTACATGGAGATGTTTTTAAAGTCTACCTCTACATGATTTTTAAACTCTTAAAAATATCTAGGTGGCATTTAAAAAGCATAAAGGCCCAAGGACTAAACTCTGAAACATGTGAAGTTTGAAGACAAAAAGCAAATGTATAACAACAAAAACAATGAGTACGGAAAGAGGAGATCCAACATCTAAGGTTATACTGTGACTCTTTAGGGAAGGACTACGCGGTAACCCACAGGATGCAATTGTAGTTAATGAGCATAAACTTCAAGTGAGATTTCTTTGAAAATAGGAAATAGATTCCCATTTATGTATGGTTGCTAACATTTTAGCATGGTGAGGTAAAGAATCGAATTTATTCACGAACAATTTTCCCCAGAAGACAGAGTGGAAGTAAGAGGGTAGTGGAAAATATAGAAGGAAGTGAGGTTCTAAGAAGGTTCCATAGATTCTAGGCTGAAAGGAAGATGTGGTAGGTCAATAGTTAGTATCATAGCTTGGGACTTTTGATGTGCAGTACAACTCCAGTTGGATCATATCAGGAAGGATCATGCCAGGTTCTGTGCTTGAAGAGAAGACTAGGAAACTGGAAAGTAAAGGATGGTAAATTAATAGCCCCAAAATAATACAACAGTGTAATAATCACTTATGAATTATCTCTTTGTAGAATTTTTATAAACTTTGTTATAAAAGTACTTCCAAATAAATTAAAACATCATACCAAAATTAACCATACCCAAATTCTATATAGCTTAATGAACAGATACATAGATTATAATTGATATATATTTTATGGATATATCCCTCTAAAGCCTTCCAAATACTTTTCAAATACATTTTAAATTTTATATTCTCAAATATATTATTGCCAGAGAAGACAGCTTTTCCAAGGTCTCAGAAACATTCTCAAAAAAGTCTTTTAAAAGACGAAGTTGTCATCAGCCTACTTCCTAGAACATCTTTGATTTTTTAATATCCACTTACCTTTGGAAATACATTTATGATAGTACAAGTGTAGTAGATTATGCTTTCTTAAGTAACTATTGCCAATTCTCCTATCAAATTAATAATTTGATTTTCAAACAGGACCCGGAATAGTTAGTGCCATCACAGAAATGAAAGCATTGTGGGTTTGGTGACTTGTTTTCCAAAGTAACTCACTTCAAGATCTGTAACTTGACTGCTGTTGGTAGCATTGTTATTGCTGTGACATGTCTTACTTCATTTTATTTCAATACTTTCACTCTCACACTGAAGTTTCACAGTCCCTTTCTCTCGATCTTTCTTTTCCACCTGGTCCTTTCCTGCTTTCATCCACAGCACTATTCCCTACACATCTATATGACTAATCTCCAGTCATGTGGCTTTCAGATATCCACCTTGCTCTTGCTTCTCTTTTATGCCACTCGATCCAACAAGTTGCTGACACGGTAATGTCTCTCTTCTACTTTTCCTCACCTCCCGAGTCCTCCCCTTCTTCTAGACAAACTTTAATCTTAGTGTTTATTGCAGTAACCAGATCTCTGATTAATGAGTCCATACTGTTCTGATAAGTTCAGACATAGCAAATATAGTACATATAGCATATTTATATGTGTATGTATATATGTGTATATCACCTTTCCTTATTCCCTTAATTTATATACACATTTTTACTCTGATACAAAAATATTATATTTCTAAAAAAAAAATGAGTGTAAGCCAAAAAAGGAGTAAATTGACACTTATAATAGTTATGTTCCATTAAAATATAGAATGGAAGAAAGAATGAATAGATGAGTTCAAATAGTTCGTTTGGCTTTGTTGCTGGGTAATATAAGACATTAATAAGATGAGTATTTGTAAGCAAATTCAGTTGCAGAATCATGGTTCACTTTTCTTATAAATGTCAGCTAGGTAAATCCCCATATTTTGATTCCCACCAAACTGCCCCTCGCAATTTTTTGAGAGTTATTAAATTGTTATTTATTCCAATGAAATCATTGTAGGCTTTTTTTTTTAATCATTTCTTTTTGACGGTTGAATTATATTAAAACAATTTCTTGTGTTGGGTGAAATGCAAGAGAGAAAAGCTAATGTCTCTACAACCACTTCCCGGCTCCCATCCTCTTCATGTCTCTATGGTTCATACCATATCACTCCTACAGCCTCTTGGGCATCTCTGGATTTTTAAAGAGAAAAGGAAAACAGGAATTTGGGGTACAGTATGTCACTGAACTCCCCTTTAGTACCAGACACAGTAAGAAACTCAAGAGAAGGGCATTTTAAGTGTTTGTCCATAGGAATAATCACCCCGTATTTTGTGTTTTCTGTAACACATAATCATGTATATTTGACTTAAGGGAGACAAACAAAATCAAAACCAGTGTCATTGTCTCAATCCTTTTGAACTTGCCATGATGTCTATAGAACTCCACCAACATCATAAGCTAAAAGGAAAACAAAAGAGCCATGGGAGTCAGCAGATCCACACACCTGCTGCTGCTCATATGCGTCCTTTTTAGGGCTGCAAAGATGGGGAAAAAATGGGAGAAATGATGCAAAGTCAGTGAAGTTTTTCATGTGCAAAATTAGACTTTTGCATCCGTTGAAACGGAGCCTTCCCAAAATTTTAAAAGGTGTACACCTGCAAATGCTTCTGTTCATCTTGTCTGCCAAGAATTAACAATCTTCAGTAGTGTTTGTCCGACCTTTCTATCCTGCTTGAAACAGCCACCTGTTGTCACCATGTGTTATGTTGGTTTCCATATATGTAATGCCATGCCGCCATCTTTTCTCCATCCCACATGTCACCCAAGCATGTAGCGTGCTATTTCTCTGCTGCTGTATACATTCCGTATACATTTCTGTTCTTCCTTGCAAGACTGTGAATGCTTCGGCCACTCCAATCGGTGCAGTTATATCGATCTGCTAAACACAGTCATTTGCGTGAGCTGTAAACACAACACTAGAGGGCAGCACTGTGAGTTATGCAGGCTGGGCTACTTCAGAAATGCTTCTGCACAGCTGGACGATGAGAATGTGTGCATAGGTCAGTTCCATTATGATTTCAGCTTTTGTTCTGTGCCTTTGGAGCTATGGGAAGCTGGTTAGGGTGAAGAAGCTGGTGAACTGCACGACGGCTGAGCCAGAATGAATATCCTCAATGGAGTAAATATCCTTGGTAGACTGAAAATTCGCTTGCATTTGGATAAAGCCATATTTGGTCTGGGGTTGGGGGAGGATGGAACTTGAACCTTATATTGTTATGTTAAAGATGGTGTCATGAGAAATCATATCTAGGAAATGAAGAATATTCGAATTTTCTTTCTTTGGTCTCTCTCTCTCTCTCTCTCTCTCTCTCTCTCTCTCTCTCTCTCCCTCCCTCCCTCCCTCCCTCCCTCCCTCTCCTTTTTTCTCTTTAATTTTTGCATGAAATCTTAAAATCTGATAAACTTTTCATCTGATTTTATTCACCTCAAAGTGTACATTCAACCTTTAAGATGATAATTAACTATTTTAGGTAAAATACTTTGCGATAAAGAGTCAGGTATAACTGATGATGACCTATAAATATTGGTATATTAAAAATGTTGCTATTAAGAACTGAAAACTACTAGTAAGTTCTAATGCAAAAGTTTGCCTACCTTTTCTATATGCAGCAATGAAATTCCACTTATTGGATTTTCCTATTGTTCCCAGAGGAAGAGTAATTTCTCAAGACTTCTCCAGGTTATAAATTCTGTTAGATCATAAGGTATATGAGCTGTAGAAAATAGAGTCTTGGGAAGAGAAATCCCAGGAGCCTCGCCCCTCCTCCATGACTGATTATTCTCAGCTGAGAAGGATCAAGTGTCCCTTCCCTTTTGGAAGTTTCTTCTACCTTCTCTATGAAGAGCTTGACTTTAAGGAAGGAAGTCTGGAGCCAGGCATGCTGGGGCATACTTGTAATCAGTGCAAGTGGTGGATGAATGAAAAGAGTCAGGAATTTGAGGCAGGCTTTGACTACACAACGGAGAGCAGCCTGCATCGCAGGAGCCCCTATCTCAAAATAGTGGCATGAGAGAGCCTGATAGAGAAACAATAAATGGAATTTCATTGTATAATTTACTCTTTAAAGTATATATATTTGAAGTGTGATGCCTGTTACCATACCAGTAATTATACAGGCAGAGTTTTCCAGAGACAAATTTCAGTAGTGTTAATAAGTTAGAAAATTCGAGCATAGTAGACATAAAATGAAAAGTGATCTTTTTGGCAAAAATAAGAAGCAGCTTTTCAATTCAACTGTGAGTCTCGGATCCCCACTTTCTGCCTTCAGTATGACAATCATGGACATTCTTGCCTACTACCATTGAATAGCACTATGGTTATTTTGAATTTATCTGGACCAAGTATGCATATGCCGACAATATTTTCTATTTCTTTCAAAATGCTTCTTTTTTTTTATTATTTGTGAATTAGTGGAGAAAGTACTGGAGTTAGATGCTGGAGAGCTGGGTTCAACACCCAATTTGCTATCCCCTAGCTAGGTAAGTCATTTAAACCTCCTGGCTTTTTTGTAAACAAATGGACAGGAAACACTGGTAAAGTATGCACTGACATGCAGTTAAAAAAAAAAAAAAAGATAAAACAACTAATTCTCATTAACAAAACAGTAGGGTAAGTATTATAATAATGATCTTTCCCTCTTTCATATTTGGAGTGAAATAAAGACAGATTGACCCAACTTGTCCACTCTTAGCTAAGAACACCCTGACTTCATAGACTGGACACTCTCTCCTAACCACTCTAGCACAGCCAGCAACGCTAAAAATGCCTAGACTTTACCTCCAGTGTGCTTTTGCAGGACAGTAGCCATCCTACTGCCATCATGAAAAGGCGTCCAATTACATTCCTAACACTTAGATTATGAAGACTTGAGGATATTAATAGAAACAAAAAGATGTACTGCTGTCTTTATTTTGAATGTAGAATATATTCTGCTGTATGCCACTTGTGAAAATATATAAATACCCTCCTATAAATAAAGAAAAGATAGAAAAGGTTAAGTGAATACAACCACTAGGAGAAACCCTAATTCAATATATATATGAAATTAAAGTATCTCACATTTAAATACTTGAAATAAAGCAAAGCAAGAAGACCTTACAGGGAAAGATTGAATATTTAATTTGTAAGTCCCTACCACAATTGAGAACTAATTGCTATTTAGTCCAGAAAGAACTAAAGGAATGGATATTTGGTTAACTCATTCTCATGGCATTCTCAAATACTTTGAACTCTATATCATCTCTGAATTAAAAAAAAAAAAACAAACTTTTTCAAAAGATGCCTTTTAATTTCTTTTTTAGTAATTGTCAATTAAATTCACCATCCAACTTTGAGGGAATAGCTCACATCTCTAATCTAGCTAGATGTTTTGAGGTCACTTTATATTATAGCAAATTTATAATGCAGCTGGATAGTTCATGTTGCCACAGTGATTGCTGCTTTGAGTTGACTGGTGAATTTATTCAATTTTCATACATATTCCAAGAAGACATACAATCATGTCTTCTGAGATACATGACATTTCCCCATGACGATGCAACAATTACATGAAAATGGCATCCTTGTTTGCTTTTGTCTTCTACAAACCTGAGCATTAAGCAGGAAGCTAGAGGATGCATGGTTTCTGACCTTGAGTAATCACTGTTAATAATTCTCCTAACGAGCTTTGCATCAGAGAGAAACACAGGGCTCAGCAGTTGCTACTAAACATATCTCAAAGTTATGATGCATTATTTTTAATTCTCCTTGAAACCCACGATCAGGTAATGAGAGCTCCCTTGCACAGAACCAAGGAAACTCAAGATGGTTTCAATGCCCCTAAATAAATTGTAGTATAAGGTTTTAATTGAGCTGTACAAAGTATTTTATGCTGGTTTGCAATCTGACAGCCCTGTATTTTCTTTATAAGTTCACGTAATAAAATATTATCCTTACGGTCTCTCCTACTATTCCATGTATCATTGAATAGAACTTCGTAAGTTATAAATCTAAAAAATGGTATTATTCGTATATAAGGTGAAGAAGGGAAAACCTTATGTCTCTTGCCCATTTATTTTTATAACTAAGATTACATTGTCCATCTTTCTTACAACAAAGACGGGGGGTTACTATGGATTAGATGTTGGACAGTGCATTTTTTTTTTAATTTTTAAAAACCTATCTCTTTGATCACTGTGGACTACTTGGAACAGCATGTGGGTTCATGCTGCCCAGGTGTAACTACAACTGGCTTACCAAACACCAACAACTCTTTATCAACATGCCCACTTTATAAAGTGAGACCCATTCCAGGGTGACCTAGGCACAACTCAGTGAATACAAATGTATAAACAAACATTTAAAACCACAACAAAATAATGACTTTTAATTATTCCTATTCACACATAGACACACGTTAGAATAAAAAATGCTGCCAGGGAAAAATAGAAATGTTTTGCAATTTTATTTTAATTTTACACACACACACACACACACACACACACACACACACACACACACACATACACACTATCATTAGTTTTATAACTGTTTGTTTCATGAGAATTCTAAGCTCTAAATACTGAGTTAACACGACATAAATCATAATTCAAAGGTCCTTCACATTGTTGGAAGAAATTTTCATTTGTCTCCATGTCACAATTTGAGTAAAACCTCCAGGTCTATTCACAATGATAATTCCAAGTCCTCATCTCTAATAATACAATTCACTTAAAAATAAGCTGAACTCCCCAGAGCTTTGGTCCATTTGCTACATGATTTTATTCCAACTTTTACTGAGAGATCCTCACAATGGTTCCATCTTAAAACAGAAACAGAAAGTCACAATAACCCACCCAAGATCACAGAGCATGGTGGCTGAGAACACTAGCTCAAACATCCCTCACTCCAAACCACCTGTGCTTCCCCACCTAGAGGACAAAATAGGTTTCTCACTTCCCACTTAAGCTAGGAACACTGCAGAGCTTCAGATATTCAAATGGCCTGTCTAGGAGTGCGTGGGGATCAAAGAAACATTCCCTTGGCTTTTTATTACGCCAAGCCATTACCTTGCCCAGACAAGAAAGTTGTAAAGACAAACATCCATCTCAAAGTTTATTTTCCTTCAGATTGGGAGTATGAAATTTATTTTTCTTTCATGGTTTTTCACTTAAGCTACATAAAAGCTGTGTGATCATGGCCAGCAAACACAATGGCTAAGGGCTCATCTCAAAACCCAATATACATAAATAAGTTAAGGCACCATCCCAAATCATAAAGCAAAAGTACCTTTAAATGAGTAAAGTGCATTCGTATTGTACTTTGAGAAGCTCAGCCATTCCCAGATACTGAGGGTAGCAGATAAACCCATTTGAATAATTTAAAACAGATTTTACACTGATGGAATATTGATTTATCCTTGATATACACACTTCTCATGGCATTCATTAAACCATCTTAAAAAAATGACCTAACAAATGGAATCTCCATTATGATCTGTTACTGGTGAAAGCATGATGTCTTATTTCCTTGGAAGGGTTCAGCTCTTTTCCTCCCCTATCATAAAGATGATGCCATGGAAGGCTGAGCAAGTAAATAAATGGCCCTGAAATAGCCACATTTGCCAAAGCATTTCATTAATGGACATCTTCCTTTAAGTAAGTGAATCCTTCTAAGTAAGTGACGCTCCTGTGTTGATAACCTCTAAGCCACACGAAGTGTCTCCAGCCTGTGTGTTGTCTTGTTTCTACAGAGTGTTATTGTAACCCTTTGGGCTCAATCCATGATCGTTGTAATGGCTCAGGATTTTGTGAGTGTAAGACTGGAACGACAGGGCCTAAATGTGATGAGTGTCTGCCAGGAAATTCCTGGTACTACGGCTGTCAACGTAAGTAACTCTGGGAGCTGCCCTCTGCCTGCTGCAGCATGGCTGATTCTGCTTGTCTAGGCTGGTATGTGCAGCATCTCAGAGCAGAAAAAGACCCATCTAGCTGACAAGCTCCATAGGCTACTTAGTGCCCCAGCCTGTATAGGAGAGTGATCCATCAGTCGTCCAGCTGGATTCTCTGAAACTCGCCCTCATCTCCTCTGATGGCTAACACAGCTTATATTGAAATATTGTATGGCAATGTGTATACCTGGTCAGACCATAAATTAAGTGGCACAGTAGGGAACCCAGCTTGGAAATGCTCACCATGAAATGAAGTGTGATGTGTATGTGGTTAATATATTTCCTAAACTGAAAGCTTCCCTGGAACTGCAGAGTTCATAAATTCAACAATATCTACATAACTTATAACCAACCTTGCTATCATGCCCACCACTGAATCTTAACCCGGATCTTGAAGGTAATAAATCTAAGGCATATTGAAACGCCATGGTGAAAGAAATAAAAAAAATCAATATCGGGTTTTGAGACATTGGGGTTAGGTGCCTCGTAGTGAACCTTACACAGTTGCTATTTGGTTCTTCCTCTGCAGGCTCTCAAGTCTTCTCAGAAGCTTGTCAAGCAGGGGGCATGTCGGTGTGTCCATTCAATCAAAAACCATTTAAATCTATGCAGAAACTTCCTGCCTGTGTTGTAACTTCTTCTGTTTTATGGTTCTGCACTCACTTTGCTTCCCATGTTTATAAACTTACGACTATGAAACACCCACAAGCCAGGTCGTCTGAAACAAGGTTGCCCCGATGAAAAGAGAGGAAGCCACAGAGGCCACCTCAGTTGTATTGCTCTCACGCTAACAAAAAAAAGAAAAATGAAATATGGAAAGGAGATTTCAGAACTGATTTGTATTTAACCATAAATATGAAGGAAATTATCATTTGAGCATATAATTAATATAAAAATTACTAAGGAGATATATTCCCATCTTTAGGATCTTTGGAAGCATCTGGGTGTAATTATAGAACAACTCAACTCAAACTAAAGCCCTAACAGCTTCGTGTCTGCTCTATTGGATAGCACAGCTATAATTCTGTGTGCTTATTTCTTATTTGAATCCAATAGTAGCATGCAGGAAATGTAGAGACAGTTTCTACAAGAAATCATGTTATCTCTATAATACAATCATTTTATTGTCTACATAAAATTAAAGAAGATAAATACTATGACAACAACTAATAGCATTAAATTTCACTAGAAACATGTACAAAAAAAAAAACAAAAAACCTGATCTAATTTTCTATCTGCCACTCATGTAATTTCTAGGTATCTGGCAGTTACATTTACATGTAACTCAAAATGGCATACTATGAGAAGATGGACTGTGGCAATAAGCA
Source organism: Mus pahari (assembly GCF_900095145.1). Lineage (NCBI taxonomy): Eukaryota > Metazoa > Chordata > Mammalia > Rodentia > Muridae > Mus > Mus pahari. The sequence continues at coordinate 99,403,192 of NC_034593.1, read as the reverse complement.
GAGATGTTTGGCATTGGACAGGTCAATATTAGAGGTACCAAGAGCTAGACACTGAGAGGAACAGTGAAAGGCACTCAGACAGCCCAAAGAAAAGCAACTCACTTGAACAGTAGCTCAAGATAAGGCTAAGAATTAAAAGGCCTGTCTGCTGTAATTTTCCAGAAAGCACTTATTCTTAAGAGTAGATTCCTAAAGCCACATGACAAGATATGATTCAGAAAGCACTCAACAGTCCTAGAAGAGATGGTCATGAGTGCCCAAACTGGCCATCAAGCAAAAATAGCAAAGGACAGATGGGTGCCAAGGTAGAACCAAGTGCCTGTTAATCCTGCAATTCACCAGGAAAACAAACAAACAAACAAACAAACACCATCATTTTGAACCAAATTTAAAGCAAACATGTATCAAATATTAAATATAGACTATGAGATGAACTTTGGTCAGGACCATTCCCCCAGAATGTCCCAGCTTGAAATCAGAAGAAATCTTGTCACCTAAGATTTTCTTTTGGAAACAGAAGGTACATTTGAGCCTCTGATCCACAATTAAAATAACAAAAAACAAAAGCAAAACCAAAAAAAAAAAAAAAAAAAAAAAAAAAAAAAAAAAAGACCTCTGTGCTTAGCACCTATCAACCTTAATGCTTTTATGTGCATCGTTGCCCTTGAAAATGATGGAGTCGGTATTGAATGCCTCCTAAAGTGCAGGGTTAATGAGAGAAGCTTCAAGGATTTAAACAGATAGCTGCTGTGACATAAGGTCGTGGGGTAGAGTAACAATTATGACAGGACAAAATCAGAACAAAGGAAGATGTGTACGCGGACATTTATTAATGAGGCCCAATTGAGAATGAGGCTTGAGCAGGAAGAGGTACCTGAGTTAACTTCCTAGGGCTTGGTAGGAACTGTCCAAGGTGGCATGTGAGCAGAGTGCCGGAGTCAATATATTGTCTCAGAAATATCAAACACTCTCCTGTGACTTGGGAAGTGTGTGTGTGTGTGTGAGAGAGAGAGTGTGTGTGTGTGGTGTGTGTGTGTGTGTTCCAGTAGTTTCTCTTTCTCTTCTCTCTCCTTCTCTTTCTCTTCCCCTCCTCCTGCCCCTCCCCCCTCCCCCACAGTACCCTGCCATGTGTGTGCACATGAATGTGCCTATGTAATACAGAAAATATTTTTAAATAAAGGAAGGAAAAATAGAAAGTAGATTGTGTGATATCTTGAATTCTAGCCAAGAAGTTTCATGTCACCATGGGAAAGAACCAAAAATACCATATAAGAGAGGTATGGGACCCAATATGCTATTAAACAAAGGTGTATAAGAATGAGATTTCATTTTTGAAATCATTTTTCTTATACTTTATTAAAGGAAAGATTGGAGTAGTTCAAAACTAGGTTTAACATATACATTTAACATATTAATTTGCCTTTGAGCACATACGATTTTTGGTGTTTTATTTTATTTTACCTCAATCTAAAAGCCTTTTGCCTAGCTCAGTATTAGATGCAGTTGTTGTGGCAGAGAAATTAACATGGCAAGAAATCAATACCAAGAAGAAAAGAGTAGTAGAGTAATGCTGGCCATGAGATTGGTAGTGATGAACTGAAATAGGTGTGTGTGTGTGTGTGTGTGTGTGTGTGTGTG
>NC_034593.1:99379495-99401409 GCF_900095145.1 Mus pahari | reverse complement strand
AGAGAGAGAGAGAGAGAGAGAGACATATATTTGTACATTTATAGACATATATATGTACATTTATAGGCATAGGCATATATATTATATATGTGTATTTATAGGCATAGTATATTTCAGCCAAGTATAATGACACACAACTGTGATCCCAGAACTTGAGAAGTAGATGCAGGAGGGTAAAGAGTTTGATGTCATCCAGTGTTCATAGAGTGCTCAAGAGTAATCTTGGCTACATAAGCCAAGATTTTTTTAAAAGAAAAAAACAAAAACGAAAAACAAGAAAAGGAGAAGAAATGAAAGAAGGAGAAAAAAGAGGTTTTGAGGATAAAGATTAGTTTAGTGTAAAGGTTGTCCAAAAAAGAAACAAAGAGAGTTTGAGAGTAAAGAAACAATTTCAACTAATAACATTTTGAAATCAGAGGTCACAGCCAAGTCTCAAAAAATAAAGCTGAAAAGAGCAGCAGAAATGCATGCTTCTTGTAACATGTGAAGGGTTAATTCAGTACCAGCACAAAAATGACTGAATATATGTGAAATATTTTCTGCTAAACATAATGTAAATCTCCACATTAGAATGAGTGGCTCTAGTGAGAGATATGTCATGTTCTAGAAGGACACACAAAAGATACATTAAAACCCCACATTATTACCTTAAGCTACCAATACTCATTTTTTTCATTGCTTATGATATGTGAAATCACATGCCGCATACAAAAATAGGTTCTGGGAGTGTTTGAGCATTTGAGGGAAGACCCATTTTATAGGTTCTAATACAATAATCATCAAGACCATTAGTTTTTAATGCAAAAGAAAACCTTATCTTACAGATAGAATACAGCTTTTGCTTGAAAGAGAGGTACACAAGAATAAAACCTACTTCAAAAATATACTTACTTGGATTGAAAGGCAAGGTACAGGGCAAGACTTGAATAGGGGGCTTTGGGGATAGCATTTGAAATGTAAATGAAGAAAATATCTAATAAAAATGAAAAAAAAGAATTTTAAATTAGAAAGATCAGACATTGAAATATTTTTAATCAAAATGAAAGACTGTATGGAAAAGTCATTGTGAGAGAAAGAGTGTCTTATAAATGAAAGACCATTTGAAAGGGTGGGCTGCCTTGTATAAATTGAAAACTTTTAAATGCTCTTTACCCTTCAATACAAGTGAATTAAATTGTCAAGCTATCTGATCAAATGAACGGTGTGTTCTGCTAAAATTGTTCACATATATTGATGAGAAGTTTTCATCCAAAAAAGGGAAGGAAGTTATATGGTATTTTTATTGCTGTTGCTACTGTTTTTGGTTGGGATTTGTTTGTTTGTTTGTTTGTTTGTTTTTGTTTGTTTTACTTTGAGATGCTATATCCCAGGCTGGCCTAGAACTCACTCAGTCTGTAGACCCAACTGGCTTCAAACTTAGAATAATCTTTCTGCCTCATTGTCCAAGTACTGGGATTATAAAAATTATCATATCCCTCTTACCAGTTCTTTGTTTATTTGGTGGGTTGATTAGTTAGTTGAGTGGTTGGTTGGTTGGTTGGTTGGTTGGTTGGTTGGTTGGTTGGTTAGTTGGTTCATTCATTCATTCATTCATTCATTCGTTTGTTTGTTCATTCATTCATTTTGTTTGCTTGGTTTGCCTTTAAGTTGAGCCTCTCATCAAGACCCGTAGAGCCAGTATCAAGATGAATCCCAGTTGAGCAGTAAACACCATGAAGGATTCCATTTCATGGCCAAGAATAGAAAATGTGAAAGACAAACATGCACACCAAACTCTTGTCTCATTGTGGGTCTATGAAGTGTTCCAACCAGAGTAAAGTAGTGAGAGAAACAGACCAATCAAACGGAGGGATATGCACATCTTTTCAGAGAATGGGCAGACATGTTCCAGAAATTCAGGTACTGCCTCATTTTTGTTTCTTGCTTGGTTCTTTACACTTGTTACTCTGACAACTGTCAACTGTCAAGACACTGTGGAGTATGTCATTTAGCATCCAAAATGAATTATAAGGAAGTAAGGATTATCCAGACTATCTGAAGTCATGTTGGGGCCAGTGCACCTGAAGAACATCTGACCTATAAACCAGACTACGATGGGGTAGAATTGCAGTGAGGTCACCAAGCCAGTACTCAGAGTAACACACAGTCAGAGGATAAGAAGACTAAACTACCACTGTCACACAAAGGAGTAAAGGCTTCTAAAAACCTCATGTATTGATGTCCAGGATATTGAAAAAGTTTCATAATATTTTTGATAAAACTGTTTAAAATGTGTGAATAAGAAAAAAGGAAGTTTCTTTTAGAACCTAACTTAATAATTAAGCATTTCACTCACTTGCTATGTGTTGACATTCTGCTGCACATTTAGGCTGAAAAAAATATAAATGGTAAAACTCAGATAGTAGGGAACTGTGGGAACAGTCATGTAAGTGGTAAAGATGCAGAGGTCCCAGATAAAAATCCCATCTTCCCCTCAAGACAGGATATATAAATGGCAAAGGATTTAACACAGTTTTAGTTGAATAAAGGCCAAAGGTCATGATCCCAATAAAGCATACTGCATACATCTAGTCGTTATAACACTTCCATCTCAGCAAGGCAAGGATGCAGGACAGCTGTTCCCTTGAGAGAGGTGTTTTTCACGTGAAGAGTTGAAGCATATTGGCAAACATATAATTTGTCCGATTACAGATGTCAGCCAGTGTTTATTACTTTTCTCATTGCTATGACAAAGTACCTGACAGGAAGCAATTTAAGGAAGGAAGGGTTTATTTTGGTTTATAGTTCAGGGGAAAATATTTTATCATCTTGGGGGAAGACATGCAGCAGGGGCAGGAAGCCAGCCAGTCACATTACATCTGCATTCAACAGTCAGAGAGGCTACAGGAAATGTGAGCAAGCTACAAAACCTCAAAGCCCACACCAATGAGTGACATATCTCCAGTTAGGCTCCACCTCCTAATGGTTCCATAACCTTGCCAAACAGTGCCACCAGCTGTTAGTTTTCAAACAGACGAGCCTGTGTGGGACATTTCACATTCAAACCAAACACAGAACATCGAGGTCTGCGTTGGATCGAGTAGACCTGTTTGTTAATGGAGGTAGAACACAAAATATGAGTAAAATGAAAGAAGGTGCTTTCAACTTACCAATTTCTAACCACAGTTATGTCTGTCTGAGGTACACTAAGAAATGACAGGTTCCCCAGTCTGTGAGAAAGTTCAAACAGATGATGAATGTGCCCTTTCTTGTGGTGATTCTGGATGGTCTTGTGTCAATAGAGAAGATTCTAATGAAGATGCCTCCAATTTTCCAACTTTGACATTAGAGCAAGCCCATGGAGCAGAGGGCAAGTATGCTCAGATGTCAGCCCAGTTATCCTTAGGGGACATGCAGGGCCGCTCTACTGTGTTTCTCTCTAGTTATTCTTTACATCTCTATCACAGTCTTTTCTCTCAAGCTACTCCTCTTTTGATCTATTATTTTTTCATATGGTATATTTTGATGATATTTCTTTCCCTCTCACAACTCCTTCCAGATCTCCCCCATCTCCATATCCACCCAACTTCATGGTCTTTCATTCTTTTTGAGAAAAAACAAACAAAAATCAAAATCAAAACAGAATCATCATCTTTCAGACTACTAGAGTTTTTAATCCTTTGAGAGTCAGCAGCCAGGGATTAATAAATTTCCCTTGATTCTATGGATAGCTTTTGACCCCAATTCTGCTACTACAACTCAGGAGTTTTTATTTCTTCCTTTTCTTTCACTCTTTTTTATTCTATGGAGATTAATTTCTGCAGGCCTGACAACTTGTGATCGTGGAGCTATTAGGACGATGTTTTCAATTGCTCCAGTGAGATGAAGATTACACCTCCCCAGACAAATACCTTGAACCTAACTTGTAATTTTTCAATTGCCTCTGGTTGCTGCCTCTTCCTATTTGCCGTGCTACATTAAAATGTCCAGTTCACATTTCACCAGATGACCTTACATGTTGAATCCGTTGACAGGAAACTTGTCACCTAAATGTGGATATGTCTATCATGCCCGAGAGCATTTACAGTTCTAGACAGCAGATTCTACTTATTTAACTCTTTTATCTCTATCACCAAAAGTTTCATTTTGTCAATAAAGTGAATGACTCATTGGACGCAAGCTTTTAATTTCCTTCCCACTAACTTGAGTGTTAGCATCATTTCCCTTGCTGAGCACCACACACGGAAGAATGATGAGCGGTCAATACCCTGAGAGGGTTCTTGCTACTCCTGCTATGCAGATTCTCTGGGTGGGAAAACAGTCCTCTTTAAATAGACATTCCCAGCCTCTCGGAGGTAATCAGAAAGAGAAAATATTAGGAAAACAGAAGATAGAAAGTGGCAATGTATAAGCATTACAAAAGTGCTGGATCTTCCTCCAGGGGAACAAGGTTCATTTTCCCAGCTAGAAGAGAAAGCTCAGAGCTGCCCCCAGTTGTGAAATTCCTCCTGATTCAGCAGTCATGCTAAGAGCTGTTGCTCTCCAGCTACACTTCTTGCCTTCCCTGATATTTACCTTTGATTTGGAGTTGTCAGACAAGGCCCACCTACCTCTACCATATCAGAGACCTGGGGCCACCCCTGAGTGATGAGGCTAGGGTGTCAGGGATTATGCTGGCTGTGTGAAGTGCTGGAACTCTCCACATGCTAATGGATCCATTCAGGGAAGCCATGAGAGGCAAATACTGTCACAGCTAGCTTGGTGAGACTGAGTGGTTCAGAATGTACTCAGGATAGGATTTTATACTAAATGGATTCAAAACCTGCAATTCCTGAATTTCCAAAGGTTCACTTGTGACAAATACAGATACTGCACAATCAAGAGAGCAATTTCAGGCATTTTCAACATCATGAAACTCACCTACTAGCCAGTGCCTCTAGTACCTTGTTCTCAAATCAAAAGGAGCCCTAAGTTCTCGTCTGCAAATCAGACCTTAAAATACTGACTTGGAAATGCATGGTTTTGTTTTTTTTATCTTTGTTAGACAGAACATTGAGAATACCAAGTATACTCGACTTAATCCTTCCATGCTAGCAAACTATCCAAGTTTAACAATAAATGTCTATGAGCTGTCACTGCCAACGTCCCTTGTCAAGTGCAGGCTCAGTTGCATGAGAAGAAATGCAACAGCCCAGTCCTATGTGATGGATGATCAGAAGGGCAAGTGGAGATGAAGACTAGAGCTCCGCCTTTACTTTAGACAGAATAAATATAGGGTCTCTACTTGGACCACTATCTACACCCTGGTAAATGCATGCTTGAACCTGTGTGTGAACGAGAGAGAAGAGACAGAAAGTATCAAAGTCATAAATCTGTGTGTACAAAGATTAGAGCTAAGAAGTGTGAAAACGGCCCAACAACAACACGGCCAGCCAACTTGAAACCTGAAGAAGAAACTTGTCACTGGAGAGTCAGTCCTTAGCACTCACTCATAAGTATAGAACTGGAATGTTGTTGCAAACTATAGCTGGAGGGTTCCTGCTATGCAGACTGTAAGAGTCACTACAACTCATAAAAATGAGGTTTACATTGGAAGTCAGGGATTTTTGTAAATCAATCTCTCTCTCTCTTTCTCCTCTCTCTCTCCGTGTGTGTGTGTGTGTGTGTGTGTGTGTGTGTGTGTGTGTGTGTCTACATGTCTGTGTCTGTGCTGTGTGAGATGGCGGAGGGAGAGGGAAGTGAGATGGAGAGGGGAAAGCAAGTGAGGGCAGGAGAGAGGGAGAGAAAGAGACAGAGGTAGAGACAGCACACTGGTACATGAGTTTTATGTGTTTAGTGATCCAAAGTTGAGATAGCCTTAGTTACTAGTCCTTGCCTTCATCCTTGTTTGAGACAGGTATCTCTTTGTTCATGATAGCTAACAGAGGTCAGGCTAACTGGCTGGAGAGTGTCTTGGGTTTCTCCTATGTCTACCACTCATATTACAGTAGGATTGGTTAGGAGAACTGAGATTATTAGTCTATTCTACTACATCTTGGTTTAAATTGATTCTAGGGATTTCAACTGAGATCATATTGCTTGCATACCAAACACTGGAGTCAAGATTGTTACTTCTGGGTGTAATTGCTGCTATGTCTCCATGGAGTATGACATCATGCACCTCACCCATGACTCAGTGACATGAATGGTCAGAGAATTGTCTGCTCCCGAAATTGTATGATCATGAGATCTCACTAAGGGGCTGAGCTGTATGCACACATCAATTTCTGCTAAGAATAGTGATCATTTTAAGATAATAAAATTGTATGAAGCCATTTCTGTGTGTGGGGATCACTCACCCATGATCTCCTTCTGTGGAGAAGGTAAGCATTTTCCTCATTTTGTAGATGACAAAGCCGAGGATTAAAGGGGTCATTTGGTCTAATTGAAACACTTTAAAGTAGCACAGAAGCTCCCAGCGTCTATTGGTGGTCATGTTTATTGTGGCTTTTGATAAGATTTTGCCATTTTTACTTCACAGACTGAGAAAGAATCTGATGAGCTCTTCCGGGAATCAGCAAACTTGTCCTCTAAAGATCTAAATCCCTATGCTAAGCTCTGTGGGTCATACAGCTGGGTCCCAGCGACCATCATTGCTGTCAGTATATATCCCAACAGCATTCATGTGTGGAACGTGATGATGGCCCAAGGAAACTTTATTCATTGAACTGAAATTTAACTCTTACACAAATTACACATATCAAAATGCTATTGCTTTTCATTGTGCTTGATTTACTTTAAAAAGTATAAAAGCAATTCTTTGTTCGTCATCCAAGTGAAAAGATGGCAGCCTAGGCTTTGCCTTGTAGCCACAGCTTGATTTATTCCAAACTCAACAAAACAATTGCAAAGAAAGAAACAGAAGGGATAGCACATAGATGGATAGAGCATGTAATGGGAGTCAGGAGAGACCCTAAGAAGAAAGATGTTTCATTATAACCTTGACATGCATAAGGCAGGGGGTTGAGCTAACAAGTTCATATTTACAAGGTCCTAATTGACCTTAAGGGAAAAAAGTTGGTTAGGATTCCCAGAACCATGAAAGCTTTGACCATTTAATTTCCAGGACGAGATCACAGACATGGTCGATATCAACTGTTTAAAGGCCTTAAGAGCCAGCCAAGCCAATTTAGCATCAATTTAGTACAATCAGCAACTAATGAAAGAGAAGTCGGGGTGGCCATAATATAATCAGGACTGTTCATGTCAGAGGGAAGAATTATTCTGCTGTGTATCACAGGGAGAGCCCATCACCTTGAATGTCAGCAGGAAGCACCACTAAGATAGAACTACACTAATAATCCAGTGTTCCAGTGCCAATGACACAGGAAAACTACGTTTATAACATGTAGATAATGTAGGAAATTTTTTATCGTCACCTTTAATATTGCTAGTAATTATCCTTACTACAGTGCATGTCAGTGTTGTGACCTCATACTCTCTCTGCTCAGATTTCTTTTTGAGTGTGACTGAGCCTATTAAACTCAAGACCTTTTGAATTGCCCACAGGAATGACTCCACGACCCATCCATATTCAAATGCACAGATGCTTTTGGCCCATGTTTTCCAAGTTTTGTGCTTTTAAGAGATCTTTATGTGGGTCCTGAACAACTGGAGCAGGAGCTATCCCAAAAGCTGTTGCCTGAACAGTAGGAGAAGAAGCACCTAGCCTAGCAGAGACTTGAAGTGCCAGGGTTGGGGGATACCCAGGAGGTCATTCCCTGGTATGGAAAGAGAAGGGATGGGGGATGAGAGAAGGGTTGTGGGAGGGAGTGCCTGGGAGAAGGGCAGTAGTGGGATGTAAACTGAATAAGTACAAAAAAATAATTAATTGAAAACCTAAAAACTATTCCTTTTGTTGAAAGGAATAGCAGCTTATATAAATACACAATGGATTATAACAGTAGTTATCATTCAAGTTGTCAAAAGGTCACTCGTGTTTTCATTGTAGATTAGAAATAATTCCTAAGATATATTTTAATGACATAGCTTGTCTTGTCTTTTCTAGTCCTTAACTTTGTGGTGTTAAACTAGTACAGTGCACTTACATTTTCTAAAAGTACTAAGTCGTGAAGTCGTGAAACACCATGAAATGGCAAAGTGTTGTTATAACTTTTTTAAGAATTACAATTAAACCTTTTAAAAAAAAATATCGCCATCACCCTTATGAACTTTCTTCATATGCTAGCATTCGTTATTAAGAAATCAATAACGTGGACAATTATGTTGCTCACGTGAATTTAAATACAACACCACATAGTTTTGTGGGGTCTGTTCCATAGCAGCCTAGAGACTGAGGCTCATACAGTCATTCCATGTATCACGCTTCTGATGACTCAATGTTTTTCAGGACAACATGGAAATATTGCACTTACAGAAGTGCACTTTCTAACTAAAATAAAAATTAAAGATTCCCAATGGATCCCCAAATGTATTTGCATATAAAATAAGAGTTCTATTTAATTATATTAAGCTTTAAAAGTTTTAAATATACTGTGAATTCATTTTGAAAACTTTATTTATATACATATTTTCATACATATATATGCATATAGAGACAGTTTAGTCATATTTACCTCTTCCAACTCCTCCTAGAACCCCAATGAACCCTTCCCAACTCCATATCTTATTTTTTTAAAGTTTATTGTCCAATTAGTGTTTTCTATATATACATGGTTGTAGGGGCATCCACTGGCGCATAACTTACCAGAGACCATACCCCAAAAGAAAACTTACTCTCTCCTTAATATTCATCATTAACTGTCAATTGCTCCTCATCTGAGATTTGGAACTCATGCGCCTCCACTTTTATTTCATGCTGAAATGTTGCCTCTCAGGGTGCAGCCACAGCTGCTGTGAGTTCAGGAGTACAATGGTCCTGTCACATTAGAACCCTCCTCTCCCGTTTGTATAATCATTCTATCTCTCTTCCACTAGATTCTCTTACTAGGGGGTTAGGGTATAATATATATGTCTCATTTGTCCCTGAGCACTCCATACATACGTGCTCTCTACACATGGACAGTAATGAGTGAGTGTCTTTATTACTCACTGTCCACTACACAAATGTGGTTCTGATAAAGACTGATAGTTGCACAAATAGATGCTTTTGGAGATGTGTATTTAGATGGAAGCTCAATACTACATTTATTTAGCAAAATGTAGTAGTAGGCTCACCTCTGGACCTGGAAGCTTCCTACCACTGGTTCTTAGATGAAGTATACAGATACGAGTTTCTTCTTAGGTTGTTGGTCCTAAAGTCCAATCAAAATGCAGTTGGTTACAACAATCACCTTCAAGCTATTATCGTCATGTCTTGTAAAGCTGATCAACAAAAGCTTTACAAAGCTCACTGGCCCCATCCACATGTAGGTATGACCGTCTATGGTTTTTCTTCCCCAGAATACTACATAATATCTTACAGTGTTATTAAAGTTAGGTATTGGGGTAGAGTGCTCCAGGACAGTACCAAACTTATTTCTCCCGGTTCTATGATCAAAGTGTGTGAGGTCTTCAGGATAGGAATTTCCTATCAAGTTCTTATCAAGACCAATAACAATGGTCTGCTTTGTGGGTCTCTGATAATCCCACCAAGCAAAAAGACAATGGGAGGTATTACACCTGTCACTGGGATTTTTATTTGGCAGTCTATAGCTTCTGGGAGGAGCATTAAGCCCCTTGTAGGGCAATTCAATTTAAGCATATATGGAAGTTTATAAATGTTGTTTCTATATGGCCTTTTCTTAAATCTCTTTTCCCTCCCCACAACCCCTTCATTCCAAACCTCTCTTTCCTCTTCCACTTACAAGCCCTTCCTTCACTTTTCTACGTCCCTTCTTCATTTTGCTGGAGTGTCTCAATTCTTAGGATGGAAGAAATTAGGTTTCACCCGATAAAAGCGTCCTATAAAGCCATGCCTCCCTTCAGATAAAGCGAAGGTTTGATCATGCTATACAGGAAACGCATGCATTTATTTAAACAAGGTGATAGAATTACTTGCAGAATCTTATGAAGTAGTTTAACTGTCCTCTCTGGCAATCTTTTATAGTTATTGAGTCACTCAAATCTTTTACTTCTTGAGTCTTACACTATGTTGAAAAAAAGAATAGCATCACCTTGATTATCAGCAAAATGCTCTTACAGGAAATTTCAGTAAAAGTTTATACATTTATTCATTAATTTATAAGGTCATTTGATTACCAGCTGCTGAAGTCCTCTTGCATACCAGGTATTACAATAACTTTTGGCTACCAAAGACAAAGAAAATGTGAGTCCTGCTCTCCAACGTCTGGCAAAGACTCTCAGTCAAGCAGTGCTTCATTTGTGCCTGGTCCCGGTCAGAGGAAATGATCTCAGGGCTACTTCCCTAGCTGATTTTCTGCTTATAGACAGTTCTGTCATACATGCTTAGATGCTTATCTTAACTGGAACCTTACAGGCTTCATTTTAGCCATTTTAAAGTCACATATTAATTATCTTCAATAATATGTATCATATTGATAAGGACCATGGTTTTTTCACTGTTGTCTATATGTCAGGCATTTATAACCTTGTGTAGAGTATGTAAAACATACTTCATAGTCACCCTCATCTTACAGACTGATGACAGCAGGCACAGAATGTCCACCATGGCATTCAAAATGATGATGCATGGGCTGGAAGGATGGAAAGATACCATTTAGGACCATTGGCTGTTCTATCAGAGAATACAGCTTTGGTTCCTAGCCCCTAGATAGAGCTGCTCACCACCATCGGTCACTCTAGTTTCAGGGGATCTTACAGCTTCTTCTGGCTTCTATAGACACATTTATACACATGGTTCATAGACAAATACTCATGAGTGTTCATACATGCACAATAATTGACAAAATAAAATCAGTGTATGATTCTTCAATCAGTACCATGCACATTGCTGGGAAAATACTTAGAAACACAGAATCTCAGGCTTAACCTTGAGAGAGAGGGAGAGAGAGAGAGAGAGAGAGAGAGAGAGAGAGAGAGAGAGAGAGAGAGAGAGAGAGAGAGAGAGAGAGAGAGATCGATCTGTGGGTGATTCCTAATTATATTAAAGATTGAGAAGTAGAAGAAAAGTGGGTATTTTAACCTCAAATATAGGTTACTATTCTTAAGTCTAATATGATTTTTAGCTGTCATTGCTGTTGTTGCTATTGTTGTTGTTGTTGTTAGTGGTGGTGGTTGTGCTGGTGGCGGTGGTGGTGTGTATATTTTTAATCACTAGTTTTCACAAAATAATGGCAGTTAGAACTTGGAGAGGGTATACATGATTGGAAAGATGCTTGATCTAAAGATCAAGGGCTCATCTGCTCCTCACCTCATCAGCTTTTATCAGCATGTGCTTTACAAATCCAAACAATATTAAAATAAGGAAAATCATGAAAACTTAAACAAGTGGCCTATTTGTTTTCTTTCACCCACATAATTTAAGAGTGTTTAATATTTGATAGGCTAATAATAAATATTTTAATATAGTATATTGCATTTGGTTATGAGTATATCAACAAGAAATACAAAGTGAGCTGCCAAAGACAAACTTTTATTGGGAACATGAAATAGAACATAAAATTTGATGGCAATTATCATTTAATCTATTCATGTTTAGGAACATATTGAAAGAGAAACACATAACTCAGTTAATTGTTATGAATTATTAATTGCTCATTTGAAAAACAGTGAACAGGACTGTGCTTGTTGAAAATCTTCCTTTCTCAGTGGCTTTAACCTTTATGTCATTGGCTTCATGAGAACAAAAGAGAAAAGAATGACAGCAAAATTTATGTTTTCCCCAACTAGAAAGTGACAAGACACTGAACATATCAGTAGATAGACAAAGGTTAATCAAGACTGGAATGAAATAGTTACGACTGGCCCCTCTCTAGCATACTAAAGTATGATTTGCTGAGACAAGATCGAGGCATCTGAATTTTACTAACCATCCTCCAGCCTCAGTTGATTATAATACATGGTCAGGATGGAAGACTATATTTAGTGTTTATACCTTCTCTAAAAGATTTACTTTAGCCATGAGTCAACTCATGACAGACAGAACCCAAAGCAAAATGCAAGAGCACAATGGATGCCAGGGCCATCTCAGAGACCATGGTCAACTCTAGATACGTTCTAGAATAATAATAGAAGATGACCTTATCAGACATCACTGGAAGGGGATATACAGCACTGGTTAGCCAAGCAGACTAAGGTGCAGAATATGTTTATATTTTAAAGTATCTAACTTAAATAGCCTCTTCTTTCTCAAAAATTAATGTTACATTTTTCTTCTGTGGAACTAAAAAAATTTCAAAACTGGAAGTGTTTTCCTTATTTAAATCCAGGCATTTATTGTTCGGTGTCATCACCATAATTATCAAAACTATATAACTGCTTTATAATTGGTTTTTCTGAAGGGTACTGAAAACATAAGCTACCAAAATTCCTTCATCTTAACATGTGTGGTCACTATTATTCTAAATATATATGTTGTCAGGATCCCAATTACCATTTAAAAATTATCATCTTGCTTTCTTACTTTTTCTTGATAAAACATTTCCAGAAAATGGAGAAAACAACTGCCTATAAAGAAAAACTATAATGTATAACTTCTCTATTACTACTAATGGCTATCCTTCATTCTTCACAAATTTGTTTATTCTCAATTTGTTTTATAAATAAATGGAGTTAATAAAAATGCATTCACACATGTTTTTTGATAATTAAAAGTAAGGACTTTATATAGATTAGGACAGAATTTTATAGATGGTAAACAAAATAAAGTATTAGCAACTTTGGTTTCTAAGCCTAACTTCTTACAGAACCAAGGGACATTGTAATTTATTATCATTACATCCATGAATACATTGTGTTGAAGAAATTGAGGCCTCATTTACCCTCAATTTACTCATTAAAATGAAGATGAAAAGTGGAATCAGTAGACATCTGTGACAGTTGAAAAACACAATGCATTCAAATGCTTAGCTTGGTTTCTGACACACAGTAAGAGGATCTGGTGAGACAATCTAATCATCCGACATGACCTCTACCTTTGCCGATTCATTCACAATGGTTTGGATCAACACACTTAAAGAAACAATCAAGATCCAAAGAAATAAAAACAAAATGTAATATATGTTAGTCTAGTTTATTTCTGAAAAAAACTGAAAGTCTAAAAAACCAAGTGTGAGATTTAACGGCTATTATGCCTTTTGTGATTATTTTAAGCCGTCACTGTCATCTATAAATGCAGCATTTTTATCTAGTAGTTTGTTCTAAAAACAAGTGTCCTCCAGCTTTTTCAGTATCAAATAAGCAAATAAAACCCTTTATTATAAATTCTTATCCACTGAAATATACCCTAACGTTAGCGGCAATTCTTTATCAATTTTAGCAATTTCTAGGATCCAATCCTGGATCCTGGAAATTACACTCGAATGCTAAGATGACTGCCTGCCAGACATGTCTTGACTTATAAGGTATCCTATACATACCAAAACAAGGCTCAGCTCTCCTGTGGGACATAAACCAATTTCTCAGGAGTGATTGTGGGACAGTTGCAATCCTTTGAGCCGCCATCAAACCTATTGAATACATGCTATTTTCAGCCTGGTGACTATTGACACCCTTCAGGATTTGTATGTCAGAAATGCATTCAGTCTCTTGGCTTTTTTTTTTTCTTCAGAACTCCTCAGGAGACTTTCTGCAGGGTTATTTGGCTATTCTTAGCAAGTTCACGCTATGTGCTATTTTTTTTTTCAGCAGGGTTAAGGTTTCTCCTCTTAGACTAGAAAGGGCCTCAAATTGAGACTTTTACTTTGAAGAGAATAAGGTTGTTTATTCTTATAGATCTTTAAAAATAGCATGTGTAACAACATAACCACATGTCGAGCTGTCCTTGAAGCGAAGTTGAATTTTCATAGTGAATCAAAAAGCATTAGTGATGGAGTCTAAGTTATGACTACTGTGGCCTTAACAATGTCACTCTCACCACAGACTGTGAAAGAGATATGGAAGCCTAAATTCTAAAGAGGAGGGAGAGTGACAGCGAAGCTGTGTTGCTGTCACCTGCAGCAGCTTGTACAGGTCACACTGTCAGGGATCAGCCACCTGTGTTGACATAAAATGCTCTCTTCCTGGATTTTTCACTACGGTCATATCATTTAACGCTTTGACATTGTCTTAGTTATTTTTTTCCATTTACTGTGATAAAACACCATGGCCAAGGCAACTTATAAACATCAGCAATTAATTTTAGCATTACAGTTTCAGAGGGTTAGAGTTCATGATCATCAAGCGCAGCAAGCTCATCTGAACACTGCTGCAAGCTCCTTTAATACTCTCCACCCACGCCGCCCCATTGGTCCCAAGAAAGCATCTCTTCTAAACAGCAGGTCCTGATTGGCTGCCATTGTCTGTACCAGCAATCCTTGATCCCCCCCCCCCCCCAGACCTCAATTAAGTCCTCCTGCAGGAGATTCTTTTGCAGCTGCTTGACCTCTGGCATTTACATAGAGGTGGCCCCTCAGTTCCTCCTACAATCAAGTCTTTCAAAACTTTAAAGCCCACTTCCAGTGACAGATCTCTTCCAACAAGACCACATCTCCTGATCCTTCTCAAATACTTCTACTAACTGGGGAGCAAGTGTTTAAACATACGAGCCTATGGGGGGGCATTATCATGTAGACTAGCATACAATAAATGTATGAATCACTGAAAATACATCTTGAGTAAAAAAAATCATCAAAGGAGAGAAAAACAATGTTAAGAGTACTACTCTGTAAGAGCAACGTGGGAGATATATGCCAACCAATAGACAAGTGTTTGCTGACCCTTTGTACCTTGCACTACCATAAATACTAACTCAGAGTGAAAGTCAGTTTAACACAGATCTCCTTAAAAGAGATTTTTCAACCTGAGGAGATTGAAGTAACACTCACAAAACCATAGAATGAAGGATGAATTCCCTGCCCCTAGACCATGAGACATCATAATTGCCCTAAATATACAAGGAAATTAGGCATTGTTTTTGGTCTATTCCAAATGTTCAGCTTTTTCACATAGTGTTTGGAATCCTGCCCGTTCCCCTCATTCAATGTATACAGTAGAGAAAAATTATGACTTATCAATCCTGAAAATTCACTCCTCAAAATGGAAAATTATACCTCATAGGGCTGTTATCCAATTTATATTAAATGCCTATACACTTCTAAGCACAATTCCTGGTATATAATCAGCTCCATAAGTAAACATTATTAGTAATATCAATCTGCTATAAGCAGATGTCAGGAGGTAAACTTAATGGAGAGTTCAGAAGGATTCGCAATTCTCAGTTATCATTTTTAAACCTGTAAGTGCAGATACCAATAATAAGTGTTGGAATTCAACTGGATTTTCAAGACAGCTAACTGTGAGTGTCTACTGTGAGAATGTAGGAGTTTGCTGCTCATGGGCAGTTCCTCAGCATGGTTTGCCTAATGCAGAAGAGTCATAGAAATAAGGACTTCAGTGTCTTTCCTTCTCTCATGAGGTAGCATGCATCATGGATTTGCTCTTCTGTTCCCAAGAAGTTTAATGACGTTCTACTGAGTACAGAAATACTAGTTTCACTTAGGAACATCACTTCTTCCCTCTGAGTCCCGAGAGTGAGAGGATGGACCTTCCACTCACTTGGATTGACTTCCCTAAGTGTAACTGCATATCCTTAAATGACAGCTAGCAGTAACCGTCTACAAAGAGAAACCAAGAGCTCGCATCTGCGTCCCATTTTAGATTCAGATTTTATTTTGTGAAACACTATCGTCAACTGTGTTTGCTCTTATCACGCAAGGTAAAACTAGTCTGTTGTTTCCCCCGCCATCAGGAAGACAGGAGCCACCTGGTCTTAGCTCCAAATTTAACACCAGTACAAAGACGAAGAAAGAAAGAAACCACATTCCTTTAGAGCATGGAGTTCTGCCTAAAACTTCATCCAGACTCCGACAGTCACAAAGGACACTGCAGGCATGTTCGCTTTCATGAGAAGACAGGAGTTCACTGGGGAATCTTTTCTGTCCCTCAGCGGGGTCCTAGTTTCCAGCCACAGAATATCATTATTCACTGAAGAGTGTATTTGAAAACATCAGCAGAGATCATGACCAAAGCTCCCCCAGGGAGAATTCAGTACAGCAAAAGCCCTATTTTCTCCCTTCAATGTACTTAAGATTTTCCTGCTGGCTGTTTCTCTCCTTTCAAACTGCCATGACTCTAATAGGAAGCAAAGCTGGATGCCATGTAGGAAAATGTGTGTGTGCATGCGAGTGTGTGTGTGTGTGTATCTCATGCTATAAACATCCTATAAATTAAATTACACTATAATTAAATTATAAATATTCCAGTAACAAGTGTATCATGGACCCTTGCTGGGGCTTAGACATGTCACATTTATTTCATTTATTCTCCAAATAACCCTGAAAGGAGATCCTAACATATTTATTTTATGGATAAGAAATCCTTTGTTCAAACTAGAAGATAGAAACAGTGCAAAGCCAAACTACAGATCTGACTCTTTGCCTCATATACCAAGAGCACTCAATACATCAGATACAAACTAGATCCATGTCAAACAGCTGTCCTGTGCAGCCGAGAGGGGGAGAAGAGAAAGCAGTGTTCTGAACACAGTCCAGGTCTACCTTGCTTTCAATGGAGTAGAAACAATGCTCAGAGGTCATTAGTATTTCTGCCCATGAGCACAAGGAGCAACACACAACTAAGAAAGAAAGAGCTTTCTGGCTAGACAAGTATGAACAAAAGATTCTCTCTCTCTCTCTCTCTCTCTCTCTCTCTCTCTCTCTCTCTCTCTCTCTCTCTCTCTCTCTCTCTGTGTGTGTGTGTGTGTGTGTGTGTGTGTCTTTCTTTCTCAGCACTTTTTCTTCTGTCAATACTCCTAAGTGTTTATTTACTGCCTTATGTGTACTGAACTTTTTTTCCTTCTCTGATTCAACAACTAAGGCAATGCACATTTGGCCACTTGGAACACACACCTTATGCTCAGATGGCCAGCTCTCCGAGGCTCAGGTGTGTACCTAGGAGAGACCCTGTGATGCTGCATGCCACTGAGAAGGAGGCTATGGGTTGCCTACAGGTCTAGCTGATCAAGTCATGAGGTGTCATTCTGAGGATATGTCAGGTCACCTCAAGACCTGCACATCTACCCACATGAAAGCATCACTGGGATTTTCTGACCAGTTACTCACATCTGTCAAAAATTCAAATAAATTAACACAAAAAAGTAGCCCATTTGGCAGACTCTACAACAATAACCTGCAGAAACCAATACCCCAAAGGAAAAGAAAAGAGTGCATGTAAGTAGTTACATATAGTTAATCACAGACTCAGATGAAGGGAATAAAGGCACTATCTACTGGCATTGTTATGGCAGACTTTTCTGTCATCTTACTTAGTTTTCACTACGTCCTTATAACAGGATATTGTGTTCAGCATTTTAATATGAAAGAAAGAAAACAAACAAACCCTAAGGCCTGGATAGGGACAAAAACTTGTGCAAAGTCAAGAAACATCAAGAGCAAGGAATACGCATTTGGAAATCAGTTCTCTCCCTTTCTATTGCACACCAATTGCATCCATCCTTCAAGTTCTGTGGACAGAGGACTGCGCTGTGCCAAATATGGGAAGCCTTGTGGAGGAGTTTAAAAGAGAGGTGAGGTTCAGTGAGAAGGATTCCTGAGCATCAGACACTCCCATGGTGGTTTTTAGAAGGAATAAATTGTCAGTACCCACAGTGATGCCCAATAGCCTATTGTAGAGGTCCTAGGGACTATGGAACTGAATGCTCAATGGTGGACATATCTTCTAAAACAGCTGAGTTAGTCCTTGTGGAAAGTAATAAATTCCTGATTCACTGTAAGGGTCCAATATTCTCAGACAGCCAGGGCAGCCGCAAAGTGACTCTAGGATGCAGTTCTGTGGTGACATAGAAATTAACTGCTGTTGCACTATAGCCATTTCTGTGAAATGAGGTGACAGCCCTGAATAGCATGGCAGGAACAATATGTGGAAGAACCTTTATTGTGGTAGCAGCTTTCACAATGACATGTCCATCTTACATGGTCAGGCTCCTTCTGTTGCCCTGGAGACAAGGAAAGGCAAGAATTCTCTTCATCATCAAATCGTTAGTTGCTGGTCACAGTCACACTGTCTCAGCTCCACATCCTATACTTGTCATCTGGCCTAGAAGGGTATGTAAGGAGAAGAGGCTGGCTGCAAGTACTGAAAACAGAATCTTTGTAAATATGGACCAGTCCTCCTCTGACAGTTTTAGAAAGATTTTCCAGTTTGAGAAAGGATAGGAGTGTTTCTTCAGACTAAGCTATGATGACTCACTGACTCACTCTAATGGGAGACAGGCCATTTCATGTTCATGTGAGGTAGATGACTAATGAGAGACAGGGCTATGAAAAGGGACAGCGGGAGGCATCCTGAAGCTGTATGTGACTTTAAGTTGAGTGAACAGCCCTGCTTAAGATAAAAGACTATGATAACAGGGTGATTCGCAGGAATTTCTGGCACACTCCAACGATGATTGGATAAGCCACAGGGTTTCATGCCTGCACACTACTTGGTTTCACAAAATTAAAACTCCTTAAATATCAAATAGATTTCTCTGTGTGTCCCTGGTATGAAATTTTGAAGTGAAGAATGCAATTGGTCACATGGAGTGCCTGCCTTATTGTAGATGCACATTTAATTCTGGGGACTCTGAGTAGATAGTCTCACTCTTGCTCAGGCAAATGAGTCAAACATCTTTGTTATCTGGAAAGGAAAGTGAACATGCCAAAGGGCTAAGTCAGTTTGTTTACTGGGAATACTGGCTAAAATTGAGGACATCCTTTGAATACTGTGCTGTACTTCATCTACTCTGTCATCTTCAATGAGAGTTGAAGCTAGAGGGACCCTTCCATTCCAGGGTTAGTGACTCCACGAAGGTTCATGTCAATCTGCACATGACTTGGTTTGGCTATGCAATGTACACTGTTGCTTACTTAACATCATATAAGACACTGGATCCCAGCTTGGATGGCATTCTTGTTTGAATGGGCCATTGGCTCTAAGAGGTCCTCTGTTTAAAATGGGTACCATGTGATCATTCTGGAATGATAGATGATAGGTGTGTGGAATTAGACACTTGGTATTGTACCATAAAATCAATGCAAACATGAGTAAATGATTCTTTAATAGAATTGCTACATATAACTCTATAAGTACATGCCTGAAATTCATATATTTGATGCACCATTGAGCTCAATACATATAGGATTTGGTGAGTTTTTAAATACCAGGATCAACTATAAGATACATATATATCTTGGGTATTCATGTAATAATCTTATAAGAACATAGGTTTATCTTAATTTGTTTCCTTGTTTTGAGTCATCTAGAAAATTCTATTCATTTTTTCCTCGTGATAATTTATTTTATTAAAATTTTTGTAACAAGAAAATCCCAACATTCTTTTAAAATTATTACAGCTTGAATCTTACATAAGCCTCCAGAATAAATTATTTATGTTGGAAGATTTATGAGTTTATTGCATAAGGATATGTTTGCCTTCTAATGTATTAGAAAATTATGAATCTCCTACTATGCCACAATACCTCAAAAAGCAGAATATTAATTTCCTGCCATGTGTGTGTTACAAGTACTATAAAGAAATTTCTCTCGAGACATTTCTTCTTTATTTTGTATTAGAGAATCCTTATCTATTGAGAAGGCTAAATTCTCAATGTGATATGTTTTATCCCATTAACAGAAGACCACAGTTTTTCAAATACCCCAAAGTGCAGATCTACACAACTGCAATATACTCTTTTCTTCAAGTTTGGGAGTCTTATTCACTGTATGTGAGTGTCATTGAGTGAGACACATAGAACAATAAAGAGCTGATTCAGAATCCCCTGACTTTCAATCTATTAGTCAGATTAATGGAACACATTGGTGCCACTGTTAAATCTCTCCAGTGGCAATCTTCTAAAATTAGGGACTGCCAGTCTAGGGGGAGCAGAAGAACTCTATATCATTTTAAATTTAACTTCAGCCTACTCGGGAGCTGTTAGAGGTGATTAAAGGAGATTTCCAGCCATTGTGTTCAGCCCAGTAGTCTTGAAGTTCAAAAGGTAAAAAGCACTTTTCACCATAAATAAACTGAGAGACAAAATTATTTTCAATGAAGTTTCAATTTAAGTGAAAATAAAGTAGGTAATTACATTGGCTATTATTGAGGTCACTGCCTTCATTGGCCATCTGGTTTAAGACTAAAAAATAGGTATCATTTGAGACATGGACAGAAATGAGCAGTGTCCGTTGCTTCCCTTTTAAAGTCTTGTAAATTCAGTTAATTCATATATTAACAATCTTCATGCAGCAATTACTGGGGAGAAAATGACCTAATGTCCTTTTAAGAAGCTGAATAAGTCGGGGGAGTAGGGACAGGAAAGGAGGAAAAAAATATGTCATGTCTTACCATGAATTATAATTGCCACATTTCCATAGTTACTGTTTCTCATATGATAGTTGTAGCATAAAACTAGTGCAGGACAAAAAAAAAATGGTGGGCCTGATATAACATTCCAACTTCTACATTCTTCATATGTGGGATCTTAAACTTTATTTTCAAACTGGAACCATTATTCCCTAGTAAGGAATAGGATTTAATTTTTTTTTCTAATTTTGTTCTACTATGGATCATCTTAGAAGAGATCAAAACAATACAGGAAATTGTGTGTATTTTCTTTCCTTTGAAATTCTCAGTCCTTTCCAATGCATAAGGACTATTCTATGCTTATTATTTTCTTCTATATTTGAGAAATGTCATTCCTGGATTTTAGTATATGTGTTGCTGCTACCTCTTATTGCTGCAACATATTACAGGAGAAGTTCCATTTCTTTTCTTTGTCTTCCTTTGCAACTTTTCAAAGGCATAGCATATTGTTCAAAGAGAGCAAGAGATGCTTTTAATTTGATTTGAGTCTTTTACTTTAGGGTAGCTTTTATTCACATATCCTTTGCTAAAAAAAAAAAAAAAAAATCCAGGTTTTATTGTGTTTTGCTTTCCTAACTCAGAGGCCACTTGCTTCAGGTTATGCTATTCATTCGGTCTCAAAATAGAACACACACTTTATGAAGGTCTCTTTTTCTGAGTCCATGGTTGTCCAATAGGCTTTCAAAATACACTTGATGTTGAACAGAGATGTCAACCTAAAACCAGGAGAGTAGGAACTGGGGTTGGAGCAAAGCAGGCTAGAAAATAAGTTGCCAGGAGGGTAACAGAAACCTGTATTTTCAAGCTTGAGGTCATTTCTATTCAGTCAAGTGGTTAGGAATTATTCACAGTCAAGATTAATGACTCTGTACAGGTGGAGGGAGGGGCTGAGTAGCATCCTCTGCAATTGCTCCTGACAAAATCCATTATACAGCGACTCTCACTCTCACAAGGAAGTGGGTGTTAAAACATCACTGGAATAGAGGCTGAAGCCACCAACATGGCACACAGGGCTCTTCCAGAGCAGAGGGTGAGGAGGTAACATTTTTAACACAGAGCTGTACAGCTGGGTTCTCCTGGCAGAGTATGACTTGAGGATTTTCTCCTAGGCCTGGCCAAAAAAAAAAAAAAAAAAAACTAATCACAAATCAGACACCTGCCCCACCCACAACTATCCAGCTGGACAATGGAACTGCAAATGAAGCTACTGGGTAATTCCCTGACACATACCCACACCCACACCCACACCCACACCCTCACTCACACCCACACCCACACCCTCACCCTCACCCTCACCTACACCCACATCCACACCCACACCCACACCCACACCCACACTCTCACCCTCACCCTC
>NC_034593.1:99307520-99379395 GCF_900095145.1 Mus pahari | reverse complement strand
ACCCACACCCACACCCACACCCACACCCTCACCCTCACCCTCACCCACACCCTCACCCACACCCACACCCACACCCACACCCTCACTCACACCCATACTCACCTCTGCACTGATTTTACTCTGATACTTTCTTTTTCTTTAGAACATTGAGAGCAGAAAAACACTTTCCTAGGCTAGGAGATAAAACGCTTTAAAATCAGCACTCAGTGCAAGGAGCATGTATGCAGGAGTGAGACTGCTTAAAGACTGAACAAGCAGTTGCAAAGTCACAGATGGCGAGTCTGGGGCTTGTCACAAGCTTTCATGACCATGTGAGTGGCTTAGTGTCCAGTTACTAAGTCACACTTGCTCCCAGTCCCTCACTCCCGATCCCCGATCCCCTAGCCTGCTTGGGTCATTAGTGGCTTTTGTTTACCATGACACATGGTTTCTCCCCTCTCCCCTCCGGAAGAACAAGTTGACGTCACACCTGCTTTCCAAGAGATAATATTTCAGCATGCAGGACCAATTTTGCCCTTTGGAATAAGCTTGGCAATTAGATGACACGAAGAAATGCTATGCTTTCCTATTTGGAATATAAAATGATTCCCTCCGTGGCTAGTGGTGTAATATTGACTACTTACAAATATTTATATACCTGGCATCTTAGCTACGAGGCTTGAGAGAGAAGATTCAGCCCTGTGTGAAAAGAATGGTTCTGATTATTAGAGAGCTCCTCTCTACAGCACTACACCCTGTAGTCCCATGTTACGCCAAACTAGAAGTTACAAGGCAGCCCAACCATGGGAACAAATGCAGAAAACTGGCCATCCATCACCAAGGAATGATCTCTTCCCTGAGGGGGTTTCCTGCTGGATTGCCAAGTGCATAATATTCCCCTGGAGCAAGGCTGCATACAGAAACACCACTGCAACACATTTCTTGAAACTTAACTAGCAAGTCTTAAAGCCAGAAGGTCGGAAGGGTTTAGCTAAGTGTGAGGTAGAAGCACAATTAAAATCCATCAGAAGAGCCTCAGCAAAGCCCATTATCTCTGGGCTATTTTAAGCCCTGAAAGGATGTGCACTGCATTGGACAACCTTCATTTTAATCAATAAATATGCAGACAGTACGAGCTGTGTCAGCCACTGTTCTCGATACTGGGGTTAGCACCATAGGAAAGACAGACACACAGACACAGACCTTGTGCTTGAGCTTCTGAGATGATGAGGGAAAGGAAATCACTTGGTGTCCTCATCAAAATCCTCTGTAAAAGGGTATTTCTTCAGCAAGAGACCAACAGAGTTATAGAGAGAGAGTAGAAAAAGTCGGAGAGATGAGCGTTCCAGAAAGAGTATTCACCTCCTGCTAAAGTCAAGACTGACCCCTCTCATAAAACGGAAAACAGCAAGGATGGCTGGAGAGCACTGTGGGGAGGTGGAGAGGAGATGGAGGGAGGCAGACATTGCATCTCTCACTGTCCATGAAGCCAGGGTGAGAAGTGTGGATTTTATTATTAGTCCAGTGGGTCTAGCAAAAGAGTGGCACGTTGTAGGCATTTTCATTTAAAAAGAACAACCTTGAGTATTATAGCACTTTAGACATAGATTTCATGTGTCAATTTGGGAGGTCAGATACAAGGCAGTTAGACCAGTTGTCTAGGCAAGAGGTATGAGTAGACTGTGCTGGGTTCAGGGAAAAGCAGGTAATGAAAGCAGAAGGAGCCCGGAAGTCAGTCCGCACCTGTCTCTGTACTTGGTTCTAAATCTAACTTTCTAGGTAGGTTAGAAAAGAGACGTGCCTTTGTTCCTTTGCATTGCCCCTGCCATGCAGATACCTTGCTCTGATAGTTCCTACCTGACAGCATGGAGAGAGAAATGAGAACACAAAAAGCATCATTCAAAGTTGTGAGTGTTTGTTGATGCCCAGAGTAATGCTAGGTCAGATCAAAGAACCTAGTGACTCTTTTCTCAAAGCAGGTTGATCCCAGCCATTGCCATCCATTACCTATGTGAGCCTCATGGCTCAGATGCCTTCTCTCAACCTTGGAGTCTTCATGTGAAACTACCAATATGAGGGTTCTGTTTACCTTGTAAGATAAAGAGAGTTAACTAAATCAAAGCATGAAAAGTGATTTAGAATAAAGGTTAGTACAAACCAAGTGCTCAAAAACCAAATGGTAGCTTTCACATTCTTTTTATCATTTAACGTAATTGTGGTGCTTTTAATGATATATCAGCATGGTTCCTTTCCACCACTGAACCTAGGGGGACTATATAAAGAAATCATTTTTTAAATATCTCTTCTAAATAAAAGAACTAAGATTTGTTACACACTAGATGTATCATATTTAATTTCATCTCTTACAAACCTCTCTATAATCAAAATAGTTACCATCTGTGGGCAATCTTTTAATAGATTGGTATCTGTTTTCAGCTCCAAAGCTGTCAAACTGGGTAATAACCCCCTGTAGCCAACTTCACACACCTGGGAGCCAAGACTTAGAAAGGTCAATTATCATCTTAAGATCCAAAGCTAGTGAGTTTGTGATCTAGGATGCAAGTCTTGGTCTGTATGACTCACAATCATTCCTAATTTTCTTTAATCATGGATAATAGACAGACTTCACCAGGCTACTTCCAACTATCAAATCCATCATTAAAGCTGCCAGGGAATTAAACGTCTCCTTTCTCCTTACTCCATGCCCACCTCAGGTTTTCAATGTGCCGGGACTAGTTTCCAATTAAGAATGTTCTGAGCTAAATTCTTAGCCTAGTTAGCATGTATTGATCATGCATTTTGATGTCATTTGTCAAGCCACCCACATCAATATGAATTCATTATGGGCTTCTCAAGAAATAAACTGAAAAGGGCTAGAAATCACTGGAAACTTTTTTTTTTCCATGTGGCCATTCAATCTTTTCCCATTATTCTCACTTTATTGCTCTTGGCAATGTAGTTTAGGCTCTATTGATGTTAGCATTGTAAGCTAAATCTATATTATATGGTTTATCACTTGGCCATAAAAATTCATTTATCTTGAAATTTGGGCATGATTCTTTTTTACTGACTGAATTCTTTGTCATAAAGTTTTGTTGTATGAGTTATGTACTTCTACAAAGAACAAGATACTATTTCAATTTATGATTCCTTTGGTTTTTTTTTTTTTCTTCTGGCTCCTCCAAACAAGACAATGAATTTAAGATAGCAAGTGAATAACCATAATGTTAATTAAAGTGTTTTAGCTGTATAGTCATTACAGCTAACAAAATCCAAGGGTTCTCAGCAGAAAGTTGTAAAAAATAAAAAAAAAATCTTTGTTTTTGCAAGACTTGATTTTCAAAAATTTTACTCCCTGGTCCATGCCATGTAAGAGTTCTGATGATAATGTTGGTATCCAATGCCATATGTTTATCAAGAAAGTATCCTTATTCATCACTCATATCATCAGAGACCAAAATTCAACAATACCTATAATGCAGGGGGGGGGGAGGAAATCAAATGTTAGAGGTAAGTTTGGAAGATTTAAGGTAGTTCTAAAAATGCAGAATTTCTTATTAGACAAGATTCTCAACTGTCCTAATGATGTGAGCCTTTGATACAGTTCCTCATGTTGTGGTGACCCAACCATAAAATTATTTTCATTAGTACTTCCTAACTGTAAATTTTCTACTGACATGAATCATGGTGTAAATATCTTTGTTTCCTAACAGTCTTAGAAAACCTCCAGGAAGGTATCCTTTGAACCTCCACAGGTTAAGAACCACTGTTAGACTATAAAGCAGGAGGCTTCTCAAACATGTTTCCCAGGAATCAAAATGGGTAACAACAGCAGAGTGAAGCTTCCATGTTCAAGTTCATACAATAGCTTTGTTCTCAACTCAGTATATTTTGAGGTGTGTTTTTCTTTCTCACTTCTTAACCCAAGTGGAAGCATCAGCTTTGTGTTCAGGAAAACCTCTTCCACAGCCTTTTGGTGAAATTTTAAGGGCTGTCAAGTCCTACCAAACTAGAGACACATCTTGGCTCCTCAAAATGTGGTATCTCAGATGACAAATAGCCTCTCTAGATATGACTTCTGTTGCATGACTTTTTCAGGGGCGAGAAAAACAAATGTCTATTAGCCACATGTCGAACACCAATAATAGACCAAATATGTGATTCCATTTCAGTCTAGTTTAATAAACCACTGAATTCATTGGGATTACTTAGAGGATTATGGATGAGGGGTTACTTTCATAATCTTGAGTGTCTCAGGCAACATCATTGAAAACTCCACGAGCACATGGAGCTCCCTGCCCAACCTACAGACTGCTACACTGAAATGCCTACTCCCCAACAGCAGTTGCTTATTGCCTATCCCTTCTATCCCTTGGGAATGGGTCATGAGAGTCCTCTCTCTCTCTCTCTCTCTCTCTCTCTCTCTCTCTCTCTCTCTCTCTCTCTCATGAGTTTCATGAGCCTTTTCCCTTCTGTTCTCAAGGGAATGTTTCAGTCCTAAGGAAAGAGCTTCGCAATAGCCTCCATATTTGCAAAACAGGTGTACCATGTTTTTATCTAGTCTAGCAGTTTTAAAGCTCAAATGAATCTTTTCTTGTTTTGCAAACAGTAAGTAAACTAGTCATCCAAGCCAGTCATAGCTTAAGACTCTAGGCTAGATTCTTTAACTTTGTAGGTATACTTGATATGCATCAAGAGTTATAACCTGCAACATCATTACCCTAATTAAACCTTGGTTTTACACCTGAAACAGATCCTAACCAGAATGGAAAGATGTTCAAAAACTTTGTCAAGTTAGGAGCACCTGGTGTGAAAGGCACCGCTGTCCAGAAAGCTGTAATTTGGATTTATATAAATGGCTAGATGTAGCCATGAGGTAGACACACTGGGAAAGTGGGATGACTTGCAGCAAAGAGCTTTAGATTACTAATAAACTTACACTCACTGGTCATATAAAAACACAATCAGGACCCTGGAAGATAAAATTAGATAAGCCAACACGAGTGGGATCACTCAAACATGAAACAGCATATCCATTAGCCAGAAAGTGTCTGGTGCTGCGAAGAGTAGGGCTTTAATCACTGCCCAAATAAGCTAAGATGCTCATTTGGACAGTAGGTGGAGAGGTTGTCCCTCTTCCCTGTGTACCTTTTCATGAGGATCACGTGACATCCAATCATACTTTTAATCCTTAGAGTAAAGTGGCCTAGATAAAGGCTAAGTCAAGATAGAATTCAGTATCAGACCTTAAAGTCTTTCAGCATGTCACCGTGATCCCTAACTGTAGAGAAACAGAACTGGGACACTCATCAAATAAGACAGGTCCCAAACTCTGGGCAGGTCCCCCTGTCACTCAGCCCAAACATGTTCCCCAGTCCTTCTCTGTTTGCTTTAATCCTCCCTCTAAGCTACTTTCCTTCTTCCTACAAGTCAAGAAATAGAAGCAGAATGTATAGAACGCCACTAAGGGGAGGGACTTCTTCAAAACCTCCAGTTGGAGGCAGGGATGAAAACCCAGACTGCTCTTACTTATTCTTCAGGAATGATGTCCTCCCTCCATAGCCTTGGAAATGTCGAGATTGTCTGACAAATCATGATTTGAAAAGTGAAAAGTTTCTGAGAATTTCCTATGACATATCAGACAAAAAGATAGATGCTTAGGATTCAAAGATAAAAGATATGCCTGAGGTTACAGAAATATAGGAGATATCTGCTATCCTCACTGAAAAAAGGCCAGCAAATGTCCCCCTGGTGATGAGCAGCTCATCAGTGTGGACAAGGAAAGCTGCAAAGCAGTGGCTTGTGCTGTGGTTCAAGAGACAAGAAATGCACATGGGCAAGGAATATTTGTCGCAGGCTTAGAAAATCCCGTGTCTATATGTCAGGAATTGTTCTATTCTAGTTATATATATATATATATATATATTAAGACATTTAATCTACATAACAGTCTTTGAGGTAAACTTCAGGCATGAAATTAACCATATTGTGAATTAAATGGTGATTGGTTGACTGACGCACACAATCATCCAGCTCTTATTCAGAGAAACCAAAGTTCAAATTCCGGCTCTCTCAACTCCATCTACATGCACATCAATGCATGTCCCACTATCTAGACCATCTGCCGTGTGCCTTCAAAGGTATGACAACTTCTGTGGGTTCAGGCAAACAATCAGGGATGTCTTCTTGGTGGGGCTTATGGAGAAGCTGAACCTTGACTAATGGGTGAGAAGTTTAGGAAAGAACACATCCAGAGCAGAACCACCAAGTCGGGTGAGCTGGGGACACTAAAAGGTCAGGAGAGTAGCATGGCCAATGCTAAAGAGCAAAAGAGGCATTACTACTAGTTCAGCATCTGCGGTTCCACCACTATAGTCCTTGGATAAGATCCATAGGTTGCCATATAATAGAGATATTTAATACTGATTTTCATACTGATACTGATACTGATACTGGTACTGTCTATTCTTCCAGGCTATTGGAATATTCAATATGATGACATTTATAGCATACGTAAATTTTCTGGTGCTTTAATTTTAATTGTATGGACACCATTGTGAGCCCGTGTACATGTGTGTTTGCTGGCAGAAGAAAAGCTGTTTCGTCGAGCCAAAGCAGATGATAGGAAGATCCTAATCACATCCCGAAGGACCCCGGCTATACTGTTATCCAATTAGCAGTGGGGCGCCACTGAAGGTTGCAAGTGAGAGAAAGAATGGATAGCTCTGTGAAAACACTTTCTGAAGAAACGCAATCTGGCTGTAGCACTTCTGCGCAATTTAATTTAGGGGCGAAAGAACAGACACAGTTGGAAAACTATTTTAGAAGCAAAAAGGAAGCAATGGATATGGAATATGTGAATTTTTTCTATATATTTCATTTATTCATTCACCCAAAAATACTCAGATATTCATTGAGCACAGTCTGTTACAAAGTGCTGTTCTGGGCGTTGAATACCAAAAACCAAAACAGGCAGAATCCTTATCTTTGTGCAGTTTACATTTTAGGAAAATCTTATTAGTTTTATTAGGGGCATAAAACCAAAACATAAAAAAAATATTAAAATAAACATGGAAGAAAGTGAAAGGTGTAGAACAAGGCATTTTAAAACTTGATGCCCTGTGATGACTCTTTCCCAACTCCACCCAAATCTTCTTCATTCATACTTAACCTAATCTTGGCAAAACTTCATCTGCTTTAGACAGAAACTAACATCTTTTCTCTGCACTTTAAATAATACACACAGGCTCCCAGTTGAATCCAAAGTAATCCATGGTCATTCTTTTTCTGCATCTGGATCTGTTGTCCCTGATGACACCGCTTTTATATGTGTCTTGCCAGACACATTTTCTTCATTGAAATCTCTCCCCCACCTCCCGACACACTACAGCTCTGCTGTTCATAGGATGAGCATTCAAATGTGACTCCGATTCCTTCAGGGACTTCATTGCCACCACCCCCACCCCCCCTCAGCTTATACTTTAAATACCTTTTGCTTAACCCGCTGGGAAACAGCTCCTGTATTATCTCGGGACAGGACTCTGCCTACTCTTTCCTCTCCTGTTTGAAGTTCAGTTTTTGTAAAAGTTCTATTCCATGAAGTGAAGAAGCACAACTCACAAGCTGGTTGAGCATCCCATGAAACCCTTTTATTAATTGAGGACTTTTATCAGGTTTTCTCTCACTTAAAGAAACATGGAAGATCTTCAGTGGTAAACAGTTCTTCTATCACTGAAGAGAATGTAGAAGTGAAAGACAATTTTCTTTTCTTTCTTTTTCAGTTTAGCAAGAACTTATCAGGCACCAAAGGAAGCTAAGCTAGAATGATAAAGGTGAACTGGAAGACACAAAGCCTGTTAGGCATATTATTTCTAAGGTGCTGGGAGGTTCTCTCTCTCTCTCTCTCTCTCTCTCTCTCTCTCTCTCTCTCTCTCTCTCTCTCTCGATTGTAGGACTTAGAGCAGTGCCTAGTGGTTACAATGCACTTACAGACAATTATGTGTCCCTTCCTGTTCACAACAGCCATACAGAATGGTTGGAAAGGGAGAGGCATCAGTAATCCCAAATAGAGAGCCCAGAGTAATGGTGTATACATTTAAACCTATACCTTTGAGTGCTACCATTATAAGCAATTAAATATGAAGCTTTACATTTCAAATTTTGAATGTCACTGGAATTTGTAGATGGAAAAGGACAATGTGCGCTGCTGTGATCCACACTAACATTACTGAAAAGATTTGCTTAGGACGCATTCCATATTTGTCACCTCTTTGTCCTTTCTTAACTCCAGTAAAGTATTTTAGAAAAATTAAATGTTGGCGCTCCAGTGCAGTGGCAAATGCATTTTGGAAATTAGCAATCATTTTCACTCAGAGTCAGGCGTCCCTAAATGAGTCCTGTCATCATTTTGCACATTCTCTTGATTCCATAATGCTGTTTTCCTCATCTTGAATTTATTGACACCAATTCATTTTGCTTTGACATTGGCATTAAGAAGGAAATGGCTTTGTTTCATCCTGACATTATAAAATCACCTCTTAAGACTTAGTTTGACATTGTCAGGAGGTGGACAAGAGTGAATTACAGTGATTCCCAGAGAAAAAAATCATTAAGAAAAGTTACTGCTGTGTGATTTCAGGAGCTATTTTTCATACTTAAATATCCCCGCTGTTTAGAAATCCTAAGAGGGCTTAGACCATATTTAGAACTCTCTTGCCAAGTATACATCGGAAAAAATTAAGTCTCTAAGGAGATATTTGGCTATAGCTTGACAAACAGGAAACTCAAATTATATTTTAGATTTATAAAATACTCAAAGGCATTAAAATTCTCTCTGTAAACACACACACACACACACACACACACAGAGAGAGAGAGAGAGAGAGAGAGAGAGAGAGAGAGAGAGAGAGAGAGAGGTACTAATGACACAATTATCTTCTTTCATCCCAATACACTTGTGTTTCTTAATGCTTGCTCCTCCTCAGGATGCACAATACCTTAAAATTTTTGTATTTAGCACAGTATGGGGTTATATATATATTGTCTTTCATAATCCCCACATCATTTTTTAAACAGAATCTTGCTCCTGTTTACAATGTCTCCCTAACAGGTCTGCAATTCCCTCCTACATGAAGTAGCTCCATCCAGACTTTTAGCCTGTTATCCAAATTTAACTAATCACCTTCTGAATTTAAAAACAAACCAAAAAAGTTACAAATACCCTTCAAGGTCTCCAAGACACCTGTTCTGCTCCATCATATTACTCACAATGCTCTCATCATAACAAGAAGTGATGTATGTTGCTTAATAAAAAGTGAGAGACATGTTTCTGGTCCCTTGTCTCTGAATGCTGGCCATCTTTGTTCTTTTTCCTATCTTTCACCACTTCCCCAGGTATATTTTGAACCATCAATGGAAGAAACTTTAATACACATCCCTGCCCTCCTATTGTTAATGTTTTCTCCTTAAAAACCACAGCTGAGGACCTCAAACACATTATAATTTCCAGCCTAAGTTGGAGTGATAAATGCCTCCAAGTGATTTTCCCAAGTGCATCTGGTTCACTTCTCCCATTCGCCGTCAATCTTTCACAAAACTTGCTTTAGAAAACACCTAGCTCTGACTTCAGATGACTGAAATGAGGTTATCAAGGGAAAATTCCTTCCATTTCTTGCCCTCTGACCTTTAAGCTTTCAGGAATCTGCGTCTGTCCATTTCCTACTTATCTGTCCCATATCTAGCATATTGTCTGCTTATTAGTAATAGATAGGCATGCGTCATTCACAAGGTGGCAGAGGAAAAACTAGACCAAATTAATGCATTTCCCTAATAGATTTCTACTGAGCATAAAGTTTGTGCCTGAGATAATTCTGCATCCTGATGTAACTAATGAACAGGGAACAGGGAACCAGGGGAGCTCACCATTTATAAAGGAAGAGGGTTAAAGTCTTACAAGCTCAGGCTTCATAAAAGAGGTTTTAAGTTGACTTAAATACAACTATGACTTCCTCTATCTCAGAAATTACTGTGGCTTGATCTTCAAAGAAAGTAATGTCTAGACATTTGCTCTCTTTTGACTAGTTACCAAAAACAATGGGCATTTGTCTTGAGATACTTTTGTCTTTGGGAAGTTCTGCTGGTTTACTTCTTGCCAGAGACCATGGAATGCTTGGTAAAAGGAGAAGCCAGTGTCTGGGACACTTGTTATGAGTTTGGGACCACATAGGAACTCACTCATTTTTCTGATATATTTTGAGGCATTTAGGAAAATTGGCAGCAATATATATATATATATATATATATATATATATATATATTACTAAATTTTGCAGAATGTGAAAGTATGATTCACTTATGAGAATGAATTGCTTTTATCAGTTCAGGAAACATATTTTTCCCACCAAAAAATAATACATTCTTTTTATGTTCAAAATACTATATATTCTTTGGTACAAATTTGGAAAGATTAAAACAGTATAAAGATAGAGTGGTTAAACTGATAAAAATCAATTCTACTCTCAACGGCCAGAGATAAACATGGGTAATATTTGGTTATAATTTATCCCAAATGCTTTGCTAAGGCTTTCATTATATAAGCTGTGGAAGGCACAAGAGATCTGCATTTATGGAGTAGGTCATGGATAAACATCTCATCACGGAAGAATAGCCTGCATCTGCTTTTCTCTTGACACAATGACTTGTACTTGGGAAGGGTGAGCTATTCCTGGACATGTGTTGCCCTTCTGTGTGAAGATGCCTCCCAGGACAGCCTTCTTTCACCTTCAGCCCAGAGGAGAGGTCGCACCTTTTCATTAGATGAGAAAAGTGTCTTTTGTGATACCAAAGGAGAAAATCTGTGATTTCTCAGTACTGTCTTTATGAGCACCTTGCCTATGTCCGTGTCTGAAAGTGGTGACCTAAATAGGATTTCAATACACCATTAATGATCACTTTGGGAAAGGCGTCCAGCCTTAGGCTTGTAGAATTTGCCACGAATTAATTCTTTCTTAACATCAGTTGAGGTTTTTTGTTTTGCAGGCTGTAAAGCCAAAGCCTTTAAGGTATGTAGATGGTGCTTCCTCCCCCTGCCTTGGAGTTACCTGTCATCTCTCCACATCTGCTGGGATAATACAGACTGTATGTATATCTCCTTTAAAATAAATGGGGCTTTTCTATGGTATGGTAAGCAGCATTTTTCTGGGGTGCTCAAGAGAAAGGATCACTCCCATAACGGGTGCTTGGCTAACAGATGAATCACAAGAAATGGCTGCTCCTTTGGTTCAGAACCTGCTATCCCTGATTAAGTAGATGAGACAGGGCTGATCACTGAGCTGACAGCCTCCACACAGTCCGGTCCGCCCTTCAGACCCTGCTCCTTGCATTTGTTGCTTTGAAATCAAGCAGACTGGATGCTGTCACATAAGGGCCACGCTTGGCACCACCACTGTTCCTAAAGGGGACAGACACAGCATAGGTTGAAAGCGAGCAATCAGGGTTCCTTCCATATTCTGACTTTCAGATTTCGGTCTGTCGCTTCAGTCTCTGCCTGGCTCTCCCCAACATTCAGCACTAAATAGGTAAAGGTAAGCTGGGGTGCAGGTTGGCGGTTCTCCACGTACATCTTTGTGCCTCTGGAAGCATACCACGTTCCTGTATGCTGACTGATGCAGAGGAACACACATAAACGAGTATAAATTTCACCTCTGAGAGACAGGGTGCTGCCATTCCAAAGTGACCTTGCAAGACTCTGGAGTACACAGCAACTGAATACAAATGTTCAGCGACCACACGCTTTGACTCCAGGCGCTCTCTCAAGATTCATATCCACAGAATGTATGCAGATGCTGCCTTCAAGGGAGGGCATTCACTTTCCTTCTCACTTCAGGTGTCTTGGATTGGAGATGTAAGAAATTCATTACTCTGACCGAATTAGCACCTTGCTCATCTACCCTGAATTCCATGCCTTAGGGAGACTGAAGAGAGGGAACCGAACACTAACAAAGCCTACTTGGGTTGTATTCTGTCCTTTGCAGAACATTCCTATATAATCCACCTTGAGCCTCCCAGCACCTTGAGATGGGTAACAGGACAGGTGCTATTTTCTCTGCTTTAGAAGTGAAGAAAGAAAGCACCAAGAGGTTAACTCATTTCCCCAAGTTCACCCACCGCATTAACCATAGAGATGAGACTTGAATACAGAGTCGAAGTCTCCTCATCCTATTTTATGAGAGGCAAAAATCTATCTTGTTCCTTGGGGTGCCAACTTAGACTGCCAGGCAAAACAAATCAAATGAAAATAGTTACTATCTCTATCATCAAAAACTCATAGAAATACACAAGTCCAATCATCTTATCAAGCCAGATATCTTATCAAATGAGGGAGAAATTCCTAATTATTTTCTTTTGTGGCAACATACTTCCTATCAATAATAGTCAAGCTGGACTAGGGAGACAGATATGGTGATAAAGCACTTGCTGTGCTAGCCTGATGACCTGAGTATGATTCTCCAGAATCCATCCAAAACAAGAAGAGCCAGGCATGGTGACACAAGCTTGTTAACCCCAGTGCTCAGGAGGCAGAGGCGAGAGGAGCTACCTGGTCCATTCGCAGTGCATACTTGGAAAATTCCAAGAGGATGAGAGACCCTGCCTCAAAAAAACAAAAACAAAAAAGGTAGACATTACCTTAGAAACAATACTCAGGGCTGGCCTCTGCACACATGTACACACACACACACACACACACACACACACACACACACACCTAAAAATTACTTATGCAAACATACCCAAAGGAGTTTAGAAAAATGATTTTTTTAATGATATAGTTTTCACAGAATGACAAGTCATATGCACAAATGTATATTAGCATTGTTAGTCTGGCCCATATATATGCACCACCTGAAAAGTATTTAGTTAAAAGATAGATGGACAGAGGTCACTAGCCAGTTCATGGTGAGGTCTATGTCTCAAAGTAAAAATGTGACTATCTGAACCAGAATACAGGATTAATGGCTCCTAACCAGTTTTCCTATCATGTCATGCCATCTCTCATGCAAATGAAAGATGGGGGATGTAGTTGGTGTGCCTAGAACTTGCTCCCAAACTCAGCTGCAGTCTGTAAGTTTTTGCCATACCCCAGGATCTAACCTGCATGTTCTATTTTCTACCTTGCTCACAATATAGTAAAACGGGCACAGAGGCTGTGTAAATGGGTCATAATATGGCTCTTCAGCTCCCCGCTGCCAGCTCTCAAATACCTGCATAAGACCTCAGTGCAGTACGCATGCCTTTGTTATTACCCTGTTTGGTGGAGGTTATTTGCTCTTTGACGTTTCTTTGCAAAGGATGGGAACAATTTGGAACATCTTTCCCTCAGCGATCCTGGGCTTGGTTCAGGTGGTGAAGGTAGAGGTCACTTTATTAATACAGCCATCAAGGAAAGCTGTCATGGTAACACATTGCATCGATTCCTTGAAGTACAGGAGACAAAGCCAGAAAGAGAAACTTTCAAGTCTATAAATACAGACCCAGCATTGCTCAAGCATAGCAGCAGCTCATGGACAGGGCCAGCCTAAATGTATAGCTTTGAACCAAACACAAACACAGAGAGAAATCTCTTTGGTAATGCGATGGATCATTGTGACCATGTGGGAATAAGTGACCCTTTCAGTTTCTAAAGGAAAAAGGAATAAAACAAGAAATGAAACTAAGTCCTGGTTGCTGCTGTCTTTGAATATATGAGAGCATTTTCTAGGTCTGCTTTTTGACTTGTTCCAGAGAATTCAAGATTTTGTACTTTATATTTTCAAAATACTTTGTTGTTTGGGAAGAGCAGATTATATAGTATTCAAGAACACCCATATACCTATATATGCAAATTCACACAAAACACACATACACATGCTTATACATACATGCACATGCATACATGTTCATGCATAGACACCCATCATATGCACATATATATATATATGCACACAAAGACACACATCACATGCACACATATACACATACAATGCACATCTACATGCCCTCCCTACCATGTACATATGTATATACACACTCCAACTTCCACACACAAACAAAATAAAACAAAACAAAACATCCTTAAGAATCTGAATAATTTAGTGATGTTCTCTGGTTTTTCTCATCCAAGGTCCAGTAAAAACAGAAGTAATAAAGAAAATAGTGCTTGCTCCTACTTTCTCCCTGTGGAATTAGGAGTAGATTTATAGACCATGGCAATTTGGAGATCCTGTTTGCCTGCTTTTGTGTCTTGCTTACCATAAGCAGAGCTATCCTAATACCTTGCTGACTCCAGCTGACCCACTAAGATTTCATAGTTCATCTTCTGGCCACACAGCTATTTCAGTCTCAAATTAATACAATAACCTTATCTGCCAATGTCTTCTGGTTATCTTTGGCACACTATTGGAAAGCATTCCAAAGAAAGACTAGAGTGTCAGAAGGTATCAGGTTATGTGGTATTATTATATTGGCCATGCTATAAGTAAATTACTCTTATCAACAGTAAAAAGAAAATTTAATAAAGGGAACTCTACAAAAAAACAGTCACAGTATTATCAAAGGAATGTCAGCTCTTTCTGTATCTGACTTAGACTTTACCACAACAGAGAAAACTGTATCAACCAAGGATCGATTCACACCCAATCCTTGGACAACAGTTATATAAGAGATTTTAAAACGAAGCTTCCTGATTACTGAAATACGAAGGCCCTTTCTAGTCAATAACGATAAAGAAAGTCTAGATAAACTTAAAATAAATATTGCCAACTAAATCCAGTCTGAAAGACTATACTTTCAGGGATCATTTCTGTAGCTTGTTACTAAATTCAGTAGAAGCTGATCCTTAGAGAAAACAATACCAACTAGAGAGATAACTGAAATATTCCATAGAGAAAGCAATACCAAATAGAGACATAACAGAAATATTACTTTAGGTAAGATTTTCCAGCTCTTTAGTCTACAACATCATGCAGTGCAGAACAGAAAGATCATGAACACTTTACTGGGGTTTCATTCTCATGCCTGGGCCACAAGCTAATGACGGGTGCCTAGAACTCTGTGATGAAAAGGATTCTATAGTTCAGTACAAAAGAGCGCCATTATTAAAGAGCGACATTCCGTTTTAGTTCATTTTGTGGTACCAGAACAGAATGTCACAGGATAATTTATAATAATAAATAGCTATTTATGAGCTAAAGTTCTGGTTTTTTTATCATAAAGTTCTAGTACTTTATCATAAATGGCTGGAAGGCATTGCATGGTTGAAAGAGAAATCCCCATTAGTCCATCATGTGTGCATTAGTTCATTCTTAATAAAACTTTGGAAAGGTCCCACTTTTTAAGAATGCTACAATGTTCACTAAACTTCACCATTAGTTTTGAAGCCAGACTTTGAAACCACAGGAAGACAGAAATGACACTATAGATGTCAACAGGATTCTTACTCTCAGTCTAGACCTTTGGCATTTCTACTCTTATTTTTATGTGACCTGATTTAAATTTGGGCCTCCATATGTCAGTAGAACTCTAGAAGTTGGAAGCAATTCAGAAATGCTATTAACAGATATCTCTGCCCCATCCGTGTAGTTTGAAATCACATTAGCTAGGGGTTACAGCGTAAAATGTATTGCCTAAAAAGTGGTCCCATAACTCCCAGACATGGGGTCAGCCATGTCTAAGAGTACAGACCATTGTGCCATCTAGAACCTTTCACTATGCTTTTCCAGACACTTCCCTTCTATACAAAGTGCAATATGCATGGGCTGACACTCAAGCTCTACCCTAAAGTCTAGATCTAGATCTAGATCTTGTCTAGGTTGTTTGAAAAGTGGCTGTGAGTGATGGTACAACTGTTTCAATGGGAGTAAAGAGCAAATCACAAGGCAAGGATGCCTTTGGATCCTCCTCTGCTGCTGCTCTAAGCAACATTAAGACTCTCCACTCTAGCATTTCCGAGTTACCTACATGCATGTTCTTGCATCCCAATGGCTGTGCATCTGAAAACTCGATGTTCTTTTGATCTAGAACTGACAAATCTGTATCCTGCTATTTTTCCCAGTGTACACCAGGGACAACTGTTTACTTTCAGTGAAAAGTCTGTACTCCAACCCAGGAGGTCACCATTTTACCCTTTATACAACTTTTAATTTCTTCTTGGTAGAAAAGGAAGCTGCCCCAGCCAATTTAGGACATTTTGTGCATCCATGGCCTCTACCCAACCATGGCATGCTATCCTTACCCAGTTGTAACAAAAATAAATAAATAAATAAATAAATAAATAAATAAATAAATAAATAAATAAATGCAATCTAGTAATTGCCTAATATCCTCTGAGGGTCTTAATCTCCTAAATAATTGAAACCAACCCCTATCAGCTGATGTCTAGGGACCTCCATAAATTGTGATAACCTCAATCTTTCCCAGTGCTTTTTCTAATCATTTCATAACCCTTTCTGGCTGACTCAGTCATTCAAGACACATTTCGTTGGGCCAATTCAAATGCCCTTCTTCTCCTCTTCTACTTCATATGTTATGTCATGGATGGTCTTCCATATCAGGAAAGCATTTTTATGATTAGTTTCACGGCGTCATGTGACCATTGCATTCTGATGACATTTCTCTTCAGTCACTCTTCACCCTGTTGCTTTCCCTGCAGATG
Organism: Mus pahari; assembly: GCF_900095145.1. Classification (NCBI taxonomy): domain Eukaryota; kingdom Metazoa; phylum Chordata; class Mammalia; order Rodentia; family Muridae; genus Mus; species Mus pahari. Next base: position 99,362,729 of record NC_034593.1, on the reverse strand, counting down.
GCTGAGGCTAGCACTTTTCAGGGCCCTAGACTCAGTTCTCACTTTGACATGACTGATACTCTCCTACCATGACACTGTGTACTTTGTGTCTGGGGACAATGACTTTCACCACTGTTATTTCACTTCTCCATCTCCATAATGCACTGTCTCCTAAACCTTGGTATAGTTTTACCAAATAATAACAAAACATTAAATAAGAACTTACAGACAGAGTCAATAAGTCCAAACATATCCATTGCCTTCTCTGACTGAATTCCTCTTCTGGTTCCTTTTCTTAATAAATCTTTCTGTGATGTATCGTCATAGTCAAATGTCACCTTAAAATCACTCACCCTTATTATGTAAACAGCCTTCAGTTGTGCCTTCTTTCTCCTCTCAGGTGCTATTTTGTTGAACGTCTGGTCTCCTTGTCTCCAGTCTACTTTCATCTAGTTTCATCTTTCCTTTTCCTTTAAAACTCTAGCTGACTCATTTACATTTGTCAGCTTCCCATCGTCCATTTCCCAAACCCTGCAATGTCTATATAAATTCTAGCCTCCTTTGTCTGTGTGCATCTAGCCTCCCAACCACAGCTCACTCATCATTTAAGGACATAATCAAGTTCCAGTCAGAAAACAAGCTATTCTAGGTGTTTCAACAGAAAAAAAAAATCACTATCAAAGGAAATAGGATAATAGGTTTCTGAGGACAGAAATGAGTACAGGGCACCAAAGTAACTCTTGGACATCAACTATGTCAAGGTTCATTAGCAATGACAGTTCATTATGGAGATGAAGATGTGGGCTACCGGTGGTAAGGGTCATTGTCATCAGACACATAGTACAGGTGGTAGCTGTAACTCAGGGACTAAGAAGTTACAAGAAGGAAGGGGGCATTTCTTGAAAATAATAGTGTTGATGCAAGCCTTCATAGACCTTATATCTCTGAGGAGGGGTGATGTCTGGCTATCTCTGTATTAGTTCCTTGGAGATATGCTAGCAGGATGGTACAGGAGTCTCCATGGTTCAGTGAGAAGCTGCTTCCAAGTAAAGACAAGCAAGGGAATAAGGATAAGATTGGCTAAATATTAAGGCTTAAATGAAGGACTCTTGCTACACAGTACTGTTAAGACAATCCATTAAGTAGGAAAAGGGAAATATTTTCACACGCACTCTCCTTCCCCCTTTGCTCTTTCTGGGGTCAAGTGTTGGTGAAATCCTGCAGGAAATTGGTAGGGTTTTCATTTCTGTTTTTAATATTGCAACATCAGAGAAGAAGATCAGTGTTCAAAGAAAACTTCATAATAACCTACATGGCCCTTTTGCATCTCTTTAACTCATACAGTTTCCCCATCTGTGATACTCTTTGATATACATCTATGATACCAGTATCTGCCTTGTGTGTAGTTTTGTCCAAGTACAACTCCTTTTCTAGAATTTCCCCTAATCTCTAAAACATAGACACCATCACTGGTGTTTGCCTAACACTTTGCACATACTTATTTTGTGGTCTTTCTTTGTAGTTTGTCTGATTATCTCTGATTGTGTTTGTTGATTTTCCACCAAATTGTGAGCTTCTTTATGGAAGTTAGAGTGATAACCACAAAACATAGCCAGATACCTGGCGAGGACAATTGGCTGAGAGGCTAAATCTACTAAAGATATTTAAAGGAAAGCAACACTAGATCACTTCTGTAATGTATTTAATCTCCGTAAGTAAACCAGAACTCTATGAAAACAGAGACCATGGTTTGTATTTGTTTTATTGTCTCCGTGGTGTTTAGGGCAAGGTTTTACATGATGAAGAGCTCGTTGATACTTAACCATCTAGTTTGTTCATTAACCAACAGAATTTTGGTACTAAATGACGTGAAGATGGAACATGAGGTTATAAGCATCAGGTAAGAACTCTAGTTAGACTTACGTATATTTCAAGCATGTGATTTCAGTCATTAGAAGGTACAGTATTCATCATAAACATCTGTACTTGTTGAATTTTAATAGGATGGGCACTATCAAGAACCCAAATGTAGTGTGCTTTGTAGTGAATTTTAAACTAATAAAATGTATGCTAGTTTCCATTTTTTTCTGTTTATATATTATCCAAAATATATTTCCCCAGTCCATGAGATGATTAATCCCGGGCTACATCTGTTCCTTGTGTATTTATTAAATTCTCAAAACCATCCAAATCAACTAGCAGATTATTTACATGTAGAGAAGGTATTGAATTTTAACTTAATCACTGGCTTCTTGGAAAAAAAAAAAAAAGAAAGAAAGAAACCTCTGCTCAACAGCTGCTTTACATTCAAGTCCAAGAAGAAGAAAAATAGCTTCGAAAAAAAGAGGGGAGTGATATTTAATTAACTATTGATTTCTTCTCAATTATTCAAGGCAAGCAATTATCGATATTGATGGAACAGATATTTCCCTATGTCTAGTGCCCAAATGAAAGGAAATATCCCACTCTGCAATCTGCTGTCTAGATCGAGAAATGCTCAGAATCTTTAACCTTTAATGGAAATGGTTACTTGGATCTGTTAATTCCATGTTGCCCCAATTAAACAGATATTTCTTGAAGTGTAAGCAAAACAAAATCCTGAACACCTCTGTACACTTTCCAAATGGACAAAAACCAAAACAGAACAAGACCCACCAGAATTTTACCCTATGACCCTGTGCTTGGGGACCTTGTTTCATAGCTACAGATGTTGACATGCCAAAAACAAACAAACAAACAAACAAAAAACCTGACAAAATACCATAATTTGGGTTCAATCTAAACCACTCACTGAGTAGCAGCTTGTGTGCTTGATGCTTCTAATCCGCGTGACACTGCCTTGTGTACCAGCATTTCAAACATGAACGATTAACTATTTCTAGTTATACCAATGTATTATGCATCTGTCTTCTATGTCTCCCTGGAATGTTGAAGAAGGTAGTCACACTGGACTCTGTTTTGAGAACTTTATTATTAGCTCCACGGATGCCCAGCACCACCTTCCCTCAACCATTCACACACAGGAGCATTCCTAAGTTTGTGGGTGTGGACAAAGCCCCTCTTCAAGGTGACATGAGTATTGAACATGATTAATAGGCAGAGCAAATGCTACCTTTAGTTATTATGTGGAAGGTGGGATTATTTTGAAACAATGATTTGTATTTAATAGCACCATTGTGGGGTGTGTGTGTGTGTGTGTGTGTGTGTGTGAATCCATGTGTCATCTTTGGAGAAATTGGACCATGACATCTTTTTGAATGAAAAACTTATAATTTATAAAAAGCTCCTTTTTCTGCTCTGTGCCCCGCCTGCCCCCTGTCCAGAGTGGTCTATGTGTTAAGTGCTTAAGCAGCAAATGTTGTCGGAAAGCGTTCGTTCGTTCGTTCGTTCTTGGCTCTCTTCTTCTCTGTTGTTGTGTTAATTTCCCTGGGTTCTATTTAACATTCTGCTAAATCAGTGAAACCTTGATTATCTAAGAGAATACAAGACATTGAATTAATGAGGTTAACGGGAATTTTGACGATATGAGAAATTATTAGAGGTGAAAGTTCTGTGACAGAGGCTGTGAATGAATTTCAGTCAGGAACTGCTTTTTGATTTTCCAACCCGATTCTATTCCTTGATGGATGTAATGAAATTTTGGTAATCAGGGTTTCACCGTTGCATTTATTACTGTTCCCAAATCAAGGTAACCTTGGGCTCTACTCCCCATATTTACAAGGTAATAAAAACCTCTGCTGGGCTGTCAGGGACAAATGTGACTGCTCTTCCTCACATGCCTCCCAAGCTTCTCCTCTTCCATCTGGCTGTTGCCTGCTTGGAGCATGCCACCCTTCTCACATCCTACACCTGCATTCCCCTGCTTCCCTGTGGCCTCTTTGCATGCGCGAAAAGGCTGGAATCCGTTCAGGGACAATGGATGGATGTCCTGACCTTAGAGGTTGTTGGTCATTTTAGCAACACTGCTTTGCATTTTAAACGGCACTCATCTGACTTCAAGGTTCTGCTTTCTTGTATCAGGCACTTGTCCTTTAAAAAAAAAAACAAAAAACAAAAAACAAAAAAGAACCAGGAGGTCACAACAGGTCTCACGTACACAAGAATTTCCAAACCAGGAGCATTGCATTACCTTAGATTCGATAGCCTGAACTGGAGAATAACCAAGATTGCAGGGGAAGGGGAGGGGGAAGCCTATATGAAAAGGCCTAATAAGATCAAAACAAAGGCAGCCGACTACATTTGTTTGAAAATTGGAGTCACATGCTTAGTTTGTGGAGGGAAGGGGGAGCACAAGATCGATAGAGAATTTCTTTTTTAAAGCTGAAAACATGATGTTCCAGATGAACTTAAATTGATTCTGCTTCTCCTCCCCTCCCCTTCCCTCCCCTGGTTCTGCAGCTAATGTCTGCGACAATGAGCTCCTGCACTGCCAGAATGGAGGGACCTGCCAGAACAATGTGCGCTGCGCTTGCCCAGACGCCTACACCGGCATCCTCTGTGAGAAGCTACGGTGCGAAGAGGCGGGCAGCTGTGGCTCCGACTCCGGCCAGGGAGCACCCCCGCGGGGCTCCCCAGCACTGCTGCTGCTGACCGCGCTGCTGGGGACTGCCAACCCCCTGGTGTTCTAGGGGTCACACCCAGCCCTCCGACAGGCCTGTGCTGTGGGGAAGCAAACACAACCCAAGCGATTGCCACTGACATAGAAAACACGCACACCCACTCCAACACAGTGTATAAAAGAAGAGGGCCTAACTGAACTAAGCCATATCTCTCAGAATCAGAATCGGACAGCACATCGCACTTCGGAGTCGAGACTGTTCATCATTGACTCCAGAGGAATTGGCAGCTGTTGCTATTCTCACGGCAAATCTCATTGCCAGCTGCAGAGCTGATTGCGGATTGGAACGGCTGTGAGAGCGCCCCCAAAAGGAAAGACGGAAAACAAACTGATCAACCAACCTAAAAACATTCGCTACTCGACCGTGGTGCACCCTAGTACCGTTCTGCTCAGTGTGTGGGCCAACCAAATAAAAGCATTCTTCGCTGTCAGGTGCATTGTGGGTATAAGGAAATCTGTTACAAGCTGCCATATTGGCCTGCTTCAGTCCCCCCACCCCTAAGTCCCTTCCAACCTGTGCTTTAGTGAACGTTGCTCTGTAACCCTTGTTGGTTGAAAGATTTCTTTGTCAGATGTTAGTGATACACATGTGTAACAGCCCCCTCCAAAGCGCAAGCCAGTCATACCCCTGTATATTTTAGCAGCACTGCGATCCCAGTGCCAGCTCACGTCCACTTCACAAGAGTGGTTAGAGGAAAAGAGAAAGTGTATCTATCCTTTTGTATTCAAATGAAGTTATTTTTCTTGAAATAATGTAATATGTAGATTTTTTGTATTATTGCCAATTTATGTTACCAGACAATCTGTTAATGTATCTGATTCGAATCAGCAAAGACTGACTGATGTTTGATTTTTGGTCCTCTTTGGTTTTGTTTCGTTTCGTCGTACAGAGTATTCTCTGTAAGGGCAAGGAACGTGCTGGCATCAAAGAATATCGGTTTACATATAGCAAGTGTAATAAGATTCCACCAAAGGACATTTTAAATGTTTTCTTGTTGCTTTAACACTGGAAGATTTAAAGAATAAAAATTCCTGCAGAAATGTTATCAGGAAATTGTATGGCCGTTTCTTAAGATGAAAGGAGCAACCGCCCAACAGTTTCCCAGTCACGTGACTGATTTTTTGTGTGGACTGAACACAGTCAGCTGCTGACAACTTTAATAACCAGGAAGATGGATTGATGGTCACTACCTTGGACAACGTCTGCAAAATATGAGACTATTTTCCACCTGGGAAAAAAATTATAACCACAAAAACAGAGAGAAAGAAATATCTAAGTGATTGCCAAGATTATGCCAAAGCCTGTTGGCAGAGCACTAAGAGACTTTTATTTTTAAGTCATGCTATTTTCACAGATTTATGGTGATCATGTGACTCTAGGGATGCTGATCTATGTATCCTTCCAAATACAGTGTTTACATGGAGTATCATAAGAGGCCACCTGGGGAACCAGGACAGCAGCAGGGAAATTGAGTGATTAGCAATTTGACTTTGAATATATTCTAAGTATTTAAATGAAATATCAAAATATACAGCAGCAAGTAGACATAACTGCTGTTCCTGAAATAAAGTCTGTTTCAAGTACTGCCCAAGGTGTAATAAATTCTTGTTTCTGCCTTTTATTAGGCCAATTACTGTACAAGACAGCAGAGGGAGCTGGGAGGGGGGAGAATCACTGCGAAGTTTTGGAGGGGCTGAAACAGTGTATGTTCAATCCCAGCACACTGCCACCCTGCAGGTGACAAATGTGTCAGCAATGGCATCTCTTGGAATCAGAAATAATTATGAGGCCAAACCAGAAGATTAAAGACAATGAAGCCCTACCTGACTTGGTAGGACAATAACCGATGACAGTATTAGGTCAGAAGCCTCGTTCCAGGCTGAATTCTTCACCCTACTGCCAGTCTCGGCTGAACCTGGTGGGCAGGGGGGGGGGGTCTTCTGATAAATAACTCGAGTCAAAACTAGATGAAGGAACAGCATGTCTTATTGGTTTTGTTCCCAGAAAAGCCAATTCAAAGAAGGCAATAAAAGGTAAGCAGGTAATTCCTGCTCTGCCTGCCACCCCACGTCCAAGTCGATTGGATGTTTGTTATTCAAACCAACAGCCTCTTTTGATATAAGAAATAGGGAAAGATGGAAATAAATTAGCGCTTTGGCTTAGTGCCAGAGTGGCCAACCAGAAATGGCAGATTTACATTAGAAGCATAAATAGAGAATCATATTCCCAGCTCACCAAAGACTACACATGAAAATTCTGATAGCATGCAGAGTGTGAGATTACTTCTAATGAGGTGGATTTCTGATATTAAAATGGAGTTTAAGTTGTCTTATAGTTTATTAGCACAAACCAAAGGCAGACTGTGTTATTTTTGGCAATGGTGCGCTTTATCATTATCCAGTCACACAGCTTTGTCACAATGATCAGGAATCAGACGCTGTACAATTCAATACGTGGGATCCTGAAAGCTAATTCTGAAATTTAATGAAGGCCTGATTTAAATCAGCTCATCTGCATTTTATCTTTATGAGGCTATAAGAATCTAAATTGGTGAGGAATATCTTGCATTCAGTGTATTTAGATATAGTTCTCTGAATTTCTTGAAGTGATGTGATCTGCTTTTAATAAAAATTCACTTTTAGGTATATAACAAACGTAAATGAAATGTTCTTTTAGATCTGGTTATTTAAAAAGTCGATTCTTTTTTTTCTTTTTAAATATCAGCCTACAGGGTTTTCTGTGCTGCTTTCTAGAATTCTTTGAATCTGTAATATTATGTTCCGAGACAGGACTGAGGCAGATAGGGTGGACTAAGTTGTATTCACATTTGAGGCTGGAGCTCTTAGTTGTTTCTTGGAATATTCTTCAATGTGGGCAATACAGCTATCCCATGGCATCTGTCAACTGCCCTACAAAGGAAGAGTATCATTCCTCTCATGACTGATGTGTATAAAACTCAAAAGGAAGTGATGTGGTGGGGGTGGGGGGGTGTTAAAAATGGCAGCTATCTGGAAAGTTTTGCTATTGACAGGGAGTTAAGTAATCTATCTTACCTGCCATGACGAGGAAATGACTGATCACACAGGCTAAGGGCAAATATTAGAAGGGCCACCTTTACCCTTCTCTGCCTTGGCCCAGTTATCCAGTCTAATTAGATGTCCCCACAGGACGCTGGCCTTCTGTAGGCAGGCAGCACAAAGGCAACCCTTGAGCACATGAACTGAAGAAGATATAGACGCCACAGTTCAGTGGTTTGTATTGTGTCTTACCTACCCTTTCCTGGACCTGTGACTTTACTGGAGTCTAAGAATCTTTAGATGGAAACCCTGAAATCAAATCTTTACTTCCATCTTCTTCATCCTCTACCACCAATAATCTAGTAATATAGGAATATAAAAACCCCATGATCCCAAATAGGATGCTCTTGGCCCTGGGAAATGGTCTGTTGTACTTTACCTCATGTTTATTTCTAAGTCAAATGTCAGTGGCAGTTTCTGTGCTCATCGGATTGAACAGGGGTTACATAGTATATTCATAACATACGTAACTGTCTACATGCATTTAACATCCAGAATGATTTAAAATTCTACCTTCAGAAATCAGAATGAGTTATTTACCTACCACTTTGACTCCCAGCCTTTATTGATAAGGAGGGTGTGTTCTCCACTTACCAAGAGTTGGGAAAAGCTGAGGCTAAAAAAGGAGGGTTTTTTTTTCCCCCAAAGGAAACCTAACTGAAGTGTGTAATATATATAAGAATTTTTAAAAAGAGCTATCCCTGGGATTTTAACATAGAATCTAATTATAAACAATTTACCTGGAGTCTAATAATTTGTCTCAGAAAATCAATACTGGTTTCTAGCCAATATTATTTATTTGTTTGTTTCTTATGTATGGATGTTTTACATGGATGTGTCTGTGTGCAACATGCACACCAGTGCCCTGGAGGTCAGAAGAGCGAGTCAGATGCCCTGGAACTAGAGTGATTATGAGCTGCTGTGTGAGTACTGAAAACAGAGCCTGGTCCTCTGCTCAAGCAAGCAGTGCACCTAACCACTGAGCCACTGCTCCAGCCTCTCCGTGTTATTTTCTAAAAAACATGAAGCCTTCCTATGATACAAACATTCTGAAAGTTCTGAGTACGTCCATATAAAGTGGTTTTTTTAATTTAAACTTTATTTTTACTTTCTTACATTAAAAGTAGCTTCCCCCCACCTTCAGTTACCCAGATGCCAACAAACTCCCCACATAAACTGCACACAAACACAAGATGATGTCAGAAAAAAAAGTAAGAATGCCAACTTCCGTATTTTGAATTTTCCCCAACCAATCTCCGGAACACAGAGAACGTCTGCTCTTCTCAACACCTGGTGTGGTGTGACTCACAGGCGACCATCTTCATTCTGCTTCGGGAGAACCGAAAGGAAAAAACACAGGCATGCCCCTTGTAGAAGCCCTACTATTGCATTTAACTGGAAATTGGAAAATAACATCTGTGGAAAGCAAGTTAATATTGACTAATATGCAGTTATTTAAGTTCTATTACATAAGAAAAATGGCGCCCTTAACACACTTTTAGAGTGCATTCTAAAATAATTCTACAAGAAGATATCGACAATTATGAAGCATCTTTTAAAGCATTCAAATCTTTAGTAACTGCTGGAATGCCACTCCCTTCAGCCTTCTCTGGTCACCTCAAAGCTGCTGTTAATTCATTGATGAATTAAAATGGAGTAGTAACATTACTCTACAAAACCTAATTATGTTAGCACTAAACACTTAGCTAGACTAGCCCAGGCAAACTGCAGAAGATCCGATGTAAAAATAACCCTCATTTTCTTAACTTAGTCCCATTTTTTTTCCCAGAGGTGTCATTTTAACTATTATTTAATTGGAACTACAATTTTTCTTGTTGGGGGGGGGAAATAAAGCTAACTGGAAAGAGAGAAAAAAGTGATTGTTACATTTCTTGCCACTATGAGAATAGAAATGGAAATTCCTGCCTAGCACAAATGTGTCAAGAACCTGAAAAATATCATATACCAAAGCTGTCCCTGATGCCACTCTGAGAGTACCACGGTAGGTAGAGCAAGTCTGTTACACAGGTAGCCATCATACTTGATTAAAACAAAGTGACAGAAAAGCACATGCCTGAAGTCCTGTTAAGAACCGGGTGGTTTTGTTTTATTTAGTTTTTTTGCTTGTTTGTTTGTTTTGTTTTGTTTTTGCCCCAAGGTAGGCAACTAGGGAATGTCAGGTTGGTTGGTTTGTACTTGTGCTCCTAAGGAGGGCTGCTCTTGTTGAGGAACAGTCTTCTTTCTGCCTAGGAGAAACACTGAAAGAAAGCCTCCTCCAAGGAAATAGCATTGTGCTATTCATGCAGTGAAACCCTGAGTAATTGTTTTGGCTTTCTTGGTGTGATGAACACCTCGAGGCAAAGAGATTAGTGTCATCTCCCTCCACCTTAGTTTCTCTCCCTTTGGAAAGGCATTCGGTGTAGGGGGTGACTCCCAATCTAACTCGACAAGGTTTGCGGAAAAACATTTGTCCATTGATATATAACTATGAAGTCATCCCCCCTATATATTAAGCTTATTAAATTAATAGGGTAACAAATATTGGAGCAGTTTACAGCCACTTAAACTTCTGTTTATATCCTGTGTAATTAAAATTCATAATTGGGAGAGCGGTCAAATCTGAATGCGTTCTGATCAATGGTTCTCAGGCTGCCAAGCAGATTGTACATACTACAACACAGCAAGTGGTTTTTAAAACCCAGAATTCAAATCAATTCCAGAAGAGTGAGAAAAGAAGGTTAACAGTGAAATGTTTTAAACTGTGAATTAGATTGTATGCAAATATAATTTTTTTTTCTCGACATAACAGTAAAAGTCATAAAAATGTAAGTATGACTGGCATAAGGGCTACAGTTTACCCTAACTTTTGAAGATATGTATCATCAAATAATACATTACTGTCATGAGAGGAATTATATATGCACAGAGATATATGAAAAATTACTTGTCCAGCAATCAACTCCATCTCAAACTTACCTTACATCTATCCAATTCCCTTTTGTATATACTTATATTTATTTCTCTAGAATGCAAGTATAAATTAAAAATGAAAAAAAAATGGCCCAAGTAAGGACTATTGTATGAGGCCAACTAACCAAAATATCTAAATATCTTGATAGGTTTGGTATATTTTTCATAGAACCACGTAGGGAACATGGAGATTCACATTTTCTGGTTTCCGTTAGCAACTTCCTCTCTGAGTTTGAATGGCATGCATTCCAGTAAACAGTCTCCAATAAAATTCTTAGGAGATACTCTATTTCATTTGTTCTCTACCTCCATGTCTTGACTCCCTTGGGGATTTGATCGTAAGATCTTCCTACCACTTCTCTTAGTTTATCGTAATGTAACTGTGTGTCTTACGTAGGGTTTTACTGCTGTGAGCAGACACCATGAACAAGACATCTCTTATAAGGACAACATTTAATTGGGGCTGGTCTACAGGTTCAGAAGTTCAGCCCATTATCATCAAGGCAGGAACATGGCAGCATCCAGGCAGACGTGGTTCNGGAGGAGCTGAGAGTTCTACATCTTCATCTGAAGGCTGCTAGCAGAACACTGGCTTCCAGGCAGATAGGATGAGGGTCTTAAAGCCCATACCCACAGTGCCACACCTACAACCAAAAAGGCCACACCTACTCCAACAAGGCCACACCTTCTAATAGTGCCACTCCCTGGGCTGAGCATATATAAACTATCACACTGTGATAACATAATCCAGCAATTTAAAGAAGAAATATTATTTTGACTCACAGTTCAATGAAGCCACCATAGCAGGGAAGCCCTGGTGGCAGTAATTTAAGGCACAATGTCACATTGTGTCAGGAAGCAGAGAACTATGAGTGCCTATGCTCAGCCATATTTCTCCTGATTTTATGCAGCCCAGGGTCCAGTTCCAGGGGGTTTAAGGTGGGTTTTCATACCTCAGTAGTCTTAATTAAGATAATCTCTTATAGGTATGCCCAGAGACTAACTTAATCTAAGTAATCCCTCCCAAATGTTTCTAGAGGTGTGTCTCCTAGGTGACTCCAGAGTCCATCATCAGCTTGACAATCCACACACACGCCCTCACATCTCTTATTATGATGTAATGATAGCAATCAAATTCCTGTGCCATTTCAAATAGAAAGTATAATTTCATGTTAAATTCTCACTTTAACACGTATGGCATATGTACAGTTACAAGCCTCTGTATTAAGGGCTATCTTTAATTAAAGGCAGACAGGACTCAGATGACCTGAGGCACATTCTTAAGGAATGTTAATATATTATGTAGCTTTAACAACCTCTCTATAGGTCACATTCTATCACTGGAAATGTGACCCAACCATGCTCAAAAACAACTCTGAAATAACAAATGTTCAGCTTTGGTTCTCAGGGCTCTGACAGTCACAACCTCCTCTGGCTTCTCCATTGCAGACGTTTTATTAGAAAGATCTTCAACAATATCTTTTCCACCCTAGACGTAAAATGTATGAAAAGCAAAATAAATTGCATTAGCTGCTGGAACCCATTTGGATATCACGACACAAAGCCACTTTCTTTTTGACCGATTTGCACCATTTGTACCATTACTCTTGCTCGCAAGAGTGAGATTAGGAGTAAAGGTCTCCCTAATTAACATCGCACTTCTCTGAGTATGGGCAGTACTCTGACTATACAAGGCTCTTACCTCATACTGGATCCTCTGAACTTGAACTAACCATTAACAATAGCTACCTACCTACAGCTATTGAGCACATAAACATGATTAGTCCAAGCAGGCAAGTCCTGTGACTAAGAACATCAGATTTCAAAGTCTTAGTGCAAAACATAACAAAAGAACTTCTTGTATCATTTTTAAAATAAAGTTTATACTGATATGTTAGAATAATAACACTTGATATACTGGGTTAAATTAAATATATTATTATTGTTGATTTTAATTGTTTCTATCTCCTGCTCTAATATGGATCCTTGGGGCCTTTAAATTACACAAGTGGCTCACATTATATTTCTATAGAACAGCATTGTTTTGAACATCAGATTTTTTTCCCATCTGTAAAATGGGATGAATAGCATTCATTCTCCAGAATTAATGTGAAAATAATCATAAGGTCACAAAACTAAAAAATTTGGTGAATTGTAAAGTGGGGAATACTTGACATTCTATATATCCCGAGACTAAAGCTAATGTTAGCTATGTATTTGCTTTTTCTGCTATTCGCTTCTGTATCACTGGCATTAGAATTTCTTTGTTGAATCAGTCACAGATATGAGTTTCATGTCCAACCAAGCCACCTGCCACATTCAAAACCTTAAAAGCATTGCACTCATCTCCCTGGGGGCCACTTGGGGAGCTATAATGAGACCTCAGGTTGAAAACTCATGTTAGAACATGAAACTATGGAATAAGACCCTGGAATATAAGCTAATTAAAAACCTCCCTGCAATTTATTCCGAAGTCCCCTGGAGCTCCGATCCCTGAGATTAAAACAGGTGTCCTGATTCTTACCCCAAAGGAGAAGGTGACAATTAAATGAGATCATTTACATGAAACTCTCTAATCCAAGTTTCACATTCAGGAAATGTCAGTTGCTACCAGACAATGCCTATTCCTCCCTAAACTATGCCTGCATCATTCATTTTACAGGAGAGTCCCAAAAGGCAATTCTAGCTCCCTGTTAGGAATTTGAGGCTCTACGTTTTCAACTCTGTTCAATGATAAAATGATGAAAGAGGCTGATATGCTTGGCCAAAGCCTTAGAGAGTTTCTGGAGTGAGAGGTTTAATGTTTTGGAACAGGTAAATTGCCAAATCTTTTTGTTTACTTTTTTGTTGATTCAATAAAGCAATCAGAAAAAAAAAATCGAACAGATTGTATGTATCATTCCTCAACTTGAATATTTGAGTTATCCTAAATTGAATTATTTGACTGGAACAAACTACATCGGGGGGGGGGGGGAGAAAGAAGAAATCAAATTCTCATTTTTCTTGTCAGTTCATGGTTGTGGCTTCCACATGGATTCTCTGAGGCCCTATGAGATTCTACTTAATTAAAGCCCGGTTCATTCTCACTCCAGCTTGCCCACTGACTCACTCTGTGAAGTTTCTCTCCGTACTAGAAAGGCTCGGGAGACTGTTAGTGCAAGGAATCAATGATCAAAAATTAATTTTAAAGCTTGCGGTAAGAGCACATTAACATGACCTGAACATCCTGCCTTGTGGAGAGGCTCATCTGCAGAGCTGAGGTCTTCCCGGGGATCTGAGGACAGAATCCTGCAGCTAGCACATATCTTGAGAATAATGATGTGTGTCCCTAATAACCCAGTGCTAAGTTGCAAGCCCAAATTGGAGACTTTGCCAAGAAATACACAGCCTCTGTAATTTCCAGTTTGGAGTAATAATATGGAAATGGCTTTTGGTGCTGCGACTGGATCAGCCTAAATGAGTTAGAATTGATAGCTGCCTGTAATACTAGGGGCAGGAGAGAGTGATCACGTCTCTGTCCTTGCTGGCTTATCTAGGGCTCTCCAGACGTGACAATTTTAGGAAGTGAGCCTTTAAGTGTGTTGTGAACACGTACTACAATATCCTGTGGCACAGAGCATGGCAATTCTAAAATCACCTCAACAAGGAAATCACCTCAACAAGGACAGGGAATAGGAGTCCCCTCTCCCAAGGAGCCCCCTCTCCCAAGGAGCCCCCTCTCCCAAGGAGGGAAAGAGCTATTCTTGTAAAAAAGAAAGAAAGAGAGAGGAGGAGGGAGGAAGGGAAGGAGAGAGAGAGAGAGAGAGAGAGAGAGAGAGAGAGAGAGAGAGAGAGAGAGAGAGAGAGAGAGAGAGAGAGAGAGAGAGAGAGAGAGAGAGAGAGAGAGAGAGAGAGACAGAGACAGAGAGAGAAAGAGAGAGGAGGAGGGAGGAAGGGAGGGAGGGAGGGAGGGAGGAAGGGAGGGAGGGAGAAGGAAGAAGGAAGGAAGGAAGGAAGGAAGGAAGGAAGGAAGGAAGGAAGGAAGGAAGGAAGGAAGTGATAAGCTTAGTGAAAGAAATGTGGGGCTGGGAAGATAGCCCAATCAGTTCAGTAAAGGGCTTGCCTTGAAAGCTGGAAGACCCAAGTCATATCCTCTCAAAATCACACTATTGTGATCTTATCATCTCAGGTCTGAGGACTCAGAAACTGGCAGATCCCTGATTTGTACCTAGGCAGAGAGCCTAGATTTCTCAGCGAGTTCCAGACCAGTGAGAGACTCCTGTCCCAACAAAAATAGGTAGAGTGCATGTGAAAGATGGTATTTACAGTTGTCTTCTAGAGTACACACACACACACACACACACACACACACACACACACGAAAGGGCAGTCATTTCTATCCTCTAATCAACAGGGCAACACTTCTCTTCCTTTGGGGACAAATCTACTGTGCATTGGTTGACTATCTGCTTATTCTCCTGATTGAAGTGCAGTGAAGTCAGTGTCTATGGTCAGTGACACAGGAACCTTAGAGCTTTTACAGTTTCCATAATATAGACAGCACTTGAAGCACTGCCCGACAGTCACTTCACTCAGAAGTTATCAGAGCATGGATATGTCATCAGGAAGCGTAGGGAGAGCAGGCTGTAGATTAGTACACATCAAGCTGTAAACATGGTGATGGCCCTTGGAAGGGATTAGTGTATATCAAGCGGGAAGCGCGATGATGGCTGATGGAAGGAATGAATGACTAGCTTGCCTTCCAGCACTGTGCATTTCTTTATCCTCAATTTGTTTGAGAGCTTGTGTTCCAGCAAAGTTCATAGACTGCAGTTCCCCAAAGACAGCCTTCTGTGGTGCACTAGCTGCGTCCACATCTGTGTCTCTTCTGCCCAATCTGTTCTCCCCATTGTGCCCGTCTGGAGCTCTCACCCCTGAAAACCCAACTGAAATACTTTTCAGTTTGAGTCTCTGTTCTAATTACAATGGCTACAGGACAAACCCATGAAAGGTAACATGGAACAAAACCAGACGAGGAAGGATGGTTTATCTGTCATCTTTCCTCTCTGATGCTTTAGCTGTAAGGACCCAAAGACTAGCAGCTGATTGTGGAGCTGGAAAGGCACGTGACTGGGAGAGTCAGCCAGGAGCAAGAGTGTAGCTGAGATGTGTCCAAACCTCAAAAATCTTATTTTGAGACCAGCAGGAGTTAAGGACTGCTCCTTCCTTGTTCTGGGTCTGCATGCTCCTGTGCATGTAGCCTATACAACCCCTACCTCCATCACCCTTGAGACAGTCACATAGCCTAGTGGCCGAATTATGGGTTTAGCTTCCTCTCTCCCTGTAAGGACAGGTGCAGCAAGCACCTGAAATTCCTCTTCATGCAAATTAAACACTCCTAGCCCCTTGATACCAACCTATAATGAACTCACTTACCCTGAAAGCCCCCTATCCACTCCCCACGGGTTTATTCAACCCTTACACAGCCTCCCAAGTAGAGTAGTTTTACTGAAAATTGTCCGTGAGAAGGCTCTTTCTCCCTGGCACACAAGCAGCCCAGATAAGCTTCTTCGTTTCTTCTATTCCTGCCCTGTGTGAGAAACAGTGCCTGGATACCCCAAAGGCAGAAACAGGACCAGGCAGCAGCTGAGAGCTGGGGCTGGGGGATTCAGTTCCACATCACTTCTTGGTTCTCACAATTCATGCCTTAACAGAAGTAGATGAAGGCAAAGACTAACTTACCTATCTATCCATCCTGTCCATGTCTTGCTGGGACAAAGGGCCACAGACATCTATAATGCAGCACTCCATTTTGAAAGATGTTTTTTTTTTTTATTTTAACTGCTGATTTTTATTAGTTGTATATGCGTCTGTGTATATAAGCACAATGGGTCATGCACCCATGAAGACCAGAGGAGGGTCTTGAACCACTTGGATCTAGAGTTACAGGGGATTATAATCACCTGGTGTGGCAGCTGAGAATTGAGCTTGTGTTTCTGGAAGAGGAATGAGCTCTCTTAATTGCTGAGACCTCTTTCCAACTCCCCCAACTCAACACGTCTTTCATTATCTGGCTTCAGAACTCATAGTTGTAAAACTGTAATGTTGTTCTGCTGATCAACACAGCTCCAAGTTAGTCCAGATTCATAAACATCAGTTTTACTTCTCATGGGAGGAAATATTAAATAATTGGAGACTGTTTCTTCACTGACCCTTTCATTAAGAGTGAGGTCTTTCTTATTTCTTCTTTGCCCACAATCTATTCTGACTATTTCATGTGTCTCATGATGTGACCACCATCAATGGTCACATGTCCCTGGAGAGCAACTTCATGGAAAAAGCCAGAAGAGCTTACATGTGACATTGACCTCAATGTTCACAAATGGCATTATCCTGAATCCTGTTCCCAAGAGCATCTCTTGGGATTACAACGATGCAGAGACCCCTTGAACAACCCATACCCAACCCAGCATACCAAGTTTGTAGAGAGCATTGTTTCTTAGGAGATAACCTGCTGAGCAAAAAAATTGTGAACTCAGACCTTTGAGCTTCATCATCAATGGCCACAGCAGTTCACAGCCTTTCCAGTAATGAGTACTCAAAGTCAAATGCCACCTGTGATCAATCCAAGGGCCTGAGACAAGAAGACCTTCACATAGAGAAGCAAGAGAGAACAGGATAAACCCGAGTGCTCCAGCATGTGTCCTCCACCTAGCAGACTGAATTAGATGCAGAGACCCATAGCCAAACATTGGATGGAGCTCAGAGAGTCTTATGTAAGAGGTGGGGAAAGGCTTGATGGCCCTGGGAGGTATGAAAATGCCACAGAACTCCACAGAAAGACCAACAGAGTCAACTAACCTGGACCCTTCGACCCTTGGAGCTCTCAGAGACTGAGCCACCAACAAACACACACACACACACACACACACACACACACACACTAATATATATATGGCCTAGGTCTAGCCATAATGAAACCACACACACACACACACACACACACACACATATATATATTGGCTAGACCTAGGTCTCCCTGCTCATATGTAGTAGAAGTGCAGCTCGGCCCTCAGGTCTCCCAACAACTGGACCAGGCACTGCCCCTAAAGCTGTTGCCTGTCTGTGGATTCTTTTCTCTTAACTGGGCTGCCTTGTCTGGCTTCTGTAGGAGAGGATAGACCTAGCCTTGCAGAGGCTTGATGTTCCAGGGTAGGGAGACATCCAGGGGGGCCTCCACCCTTTCAGAGGAGAAGGGGATAGGGGACTGAGGGAGGGACTATGTGAGGGGGTGATCAGGAAGAGGGAGGACAGTGATCAGAATATAAAGTGAATAAATAATTAAATTAAAAACACACATACAAGAACGTAGATTCATGCCTACTCTACTAACCAGTGGCTAAAGAAGTATGAAAGAATAGACTTTGGAAAAAAAAAAATATATATATATCTTTAAATATTTATGTATATAAACATATGGATTTATATATTTACATATAAATACATACATATACATGTATGTATATGTTCATATATAATATAAATATATTGATTTATATAAATCTATAAAGCAATACATATCTAATATATAAATATTTATATGAAAATTTTGTTTATATAAATATATTGATATGATTTTATATATTGTTTTATGTATATAGTGCTTTATATACAACTAACGTCATCATGGGGGATAGACTGAAGGGTCTGTCATTGTAAGCAGCAAGAAAGTATAATCAGAATACATTGTATGAAAAAAACTATTTTCAATAAAAGAAAAATAGAAAGAAAAAGAACTAATCATGTCCCTTAGCATTCATACATTGACACCTTAGCCCCCTTTGTAACTATATTTGGTGATACAGCCTTTAAAGATGTAATTAAGGTTAAATAAAGGTGTATAACAGAAGCCTTATTTGAATGACTAGTTCTCAGAAAGAGAGAGAAAGAGAGAGAGAGAGAGAGAGAGAGAGAGAGAGAGAGAGAGAAGGGAGGGAAGGAGATTGGGAGGAAGAGAGGGAGGGAGCGAGGAAGGAAGTTAACTTAGGAAAATATGTGTACAGAGGGGAGGCCAGAAGGGCAGTGTGAGAACGCAGCTTCCTGCAGGTCAGGGGTGCCTGCAGACCTGGAGAAACCAGCCACGCTCTCCTTTGTCTTGGCTGAGAACTTGTAGCCTCTAGAACTGTGGAAAATAAACATCGGCTGAAACCACCCAGAACTTTCTGATGGAAGCTTCAGAAACCAACACACCATCCAAGGACAACAGCTTTGTAAAAGGAGGAAAGATCTGGGCATAGTAGGCACCCATAACCCAGGACATGGAGGTAGAACTGCAATGGTCATTAGTTCAAGGGTAGCCTTGGCAACATGAGGCCTTGTATCAAAAATAAAGGTATATGCAAGGTCATCAAAGCCCCTTGCAACTACCTGAGGAGTTACATGTTCAGTATGAGTTAAAATTCCATGCCAAGATGCAACAAAAGACAAAGACAGGCTCTTCTTCTGGAATTCACAGTCCAAGAACATCTGTGGGTGATAAGCATGGGCACAATACTGTAGACACAATGTGTGGAAAGTGACACGTAATCTGGGGACAGAGATGAGTGATGCTGCTGCCTGAGATGGAGTTGAGACTATTTCATGACAAAGTGGCATTTCAGAGGGGACACAATTAAATGAAGATATTGGTATTACCAATACCTGGGGGAACTGTCACAGCAAACGCACATCAAGGATAGCATTTTAGGATGTTCATAAAGGAAGTATAGCCAAAGGGTCTGCACAAAGGAAAGACTAGCAGAGGACAGGAGACACAGTAGGAGTCCATATTATCCTTCACAGTGGTATGGAAATTTATGCAAATATTGCAGCAAAGGTTTCTGGGGAAAATGAAAAAAAGTAACCCCTTTACAAGAGTTCATCATTAGTCTTATTTCTGAGGCACATATGCTGAGTACTCCAAAGAATTGTTCAATAACTGCTTCTAGAATGAATGTACTCCCAAATGCACAAATAAACCAACTCCATAACAGTGTATGCAGATATTCTCAACTGTAAAGAATTGATATCTATCAGACCATACCAGGTTCTGATTGAGAAAACAAAGTCAATAAATATTATAGTCCACAATTAAAGGAGAAGCTGCAAATCATGAAAAATGTCGGAGGAAATGTGTAAAGTCTGTGAAACAGAACCCCAAGCCTTCAGGAAAGATTCGAGGGTCACAGGCAGTCTCCCAGGACACCCTCTCACCACATTTGACCTTTCCCTAGAGTGTAATCTCCTTTGTGTGAAGGCCTTTGTGACATTTACCTAGAGCCCTAGAAAAAAAGTAATAACAAGTATGTTGAATGCACCAGACCCAAGGGCCTGTTCCCCCTACCTCCCTCTATTCCCATCTCAAGTCATGTTTTTCTATTTCCCTGTTTCCCACACCTCAGGGTTTGAAATCTGCTGTCACACAGCCGGGCTTAAAGGGTATGTCTCCCACAGGGTCGGCTGTAGCAGCTGCTCCACTTCCAGTCCTCTTCCTTTCTTCTGGTCTTTTCTCCTTTGCCTGCTAGTGGCTTCTCACAGGTGAAGTCCAAATGGCCTTTGGGTAGCCCTCCACTCTATCCCATGTGTCTTCCTGCTGAGGCAGCCTTCCCTCACTGGCCTTAGACACCTTCCCTGCCTTCTCCCCTGGCACGCTCTGCTCGGGGATTCTTCACTTGTTCTCTGGAGTCTTGCATCCCTAGACAATACATTTAGGAATCTGTTCAAATGTCACCTCATCAATTAGGCCCATCTTCCTCACCAGTCACCTCCTACCTCTTTGGTTGGCTGGGGTTGTTTTGTTGTTTTGTTTTGTTTTGTTCCTATCACCTTCTCTTCGTGGACATTATAGAGTTCATTTGTTTATTGTCTGTCTTTTTTGCCAGAAGGGCTCTTGCATTCACTGTTCGGTTCCAAGAACCTGGGATGACATTTGGCATTATAGAAGACACAAAACAAATAACGTGTGGAGTTATGAAATTAAGGTATGCTCTAAGAGTTATTGATCTCAGTGCAGCTGCCTATGGAACCTGAAAGGGGCCTTGAGACCCTGGAGAGCTGTGCTCCAGTTCCCATCAGCACCCCCAAAGCATTTCAACCCAGAAAGTAAAAGCAGCAGGCCAGCTTTACGCAAAACTATGAAAGGTTTCATTTTTGGTTGTTCTAATAGTAAAGAGCATTTTTGGTGCTTTTAATCAAAGGACCTAATAATGTCTGGGATAAACAGGCATATGGCAAGTCTCTGCTCAACCTGAGATCAGCAGCCAAGATTAAGTAGAGGAGAAAGGCTGTGAGAATCATGGCGTACAAAATTATCCAGCAGGATAGTAGCTCAATTCAATTCTGAAGGTATTCCCATCCGCTATATGCCCCGTTCTCACCTATCTCCACTGAGGGTTTGGGATGAAGGGGAACACATGACTCATTATCCAGCTACACAGGAGAGGCTCTGCCCCAGTCTCCTCTAGCAGGATGGCCTAAAGCAATATGGCTACTCACTCTGGCCTAGTGCCTCTCTGTGATTATGGGTAGGGGCTGGGGTGGGGAGGAGAAGTGTTATCCTGTACTTCCACAGGACTCTTGGAGAAAGAATCGCTCTTGCCTGTGTTGTGACAAGAGCCCTTAATTTACAATTGACATTTGCTGTCTTCTAACATTAACACTCCGTCACTCTGGTGACATGATAGTCTGACAGGTCCCAAAGGCTTCCTGCACTGTCTCATGCTTCAGAAGCACTAGTGGGGTTGGTGCTAAATAAAGACCAGGGCAGCTGGGGACCCAACTCTGTGTTTGCAAAACCTCTTTCAGCCATGGCTCTCAGAGCCTTCCACAAGCATTCAGAGGAATTATTGTCCTCACTTAACATAAAGAGGGGAAACATTTGATTTCTTTAGTAATAGCCTCTTAACAACAGTTTCCAAATGTAATTACATTTGGAAATACCAACTTATGCAATGAAATTACCAGCACATTACATGAGAGAAATAAAAGGTAACACTATATCATGGAACATATCAAGTATAAGAAGTTTCCTTCAGATTCAGATTTCTGCTCTCAGAGGAGGCCATTCACGAACAGTATCACTGCAAGGAAGTATGGGACAGTGGTCAAATGTTCCAGCATTACCCTAGGAATACAGGATCCTAGGAGTACACCTGGCACAGTGCTGGGTACATTTGTAGATCTCGTTACCTTCAGTTCCCAGCCCCCATCACTTTGCAGAAGAGGGAACTGTGATGTAAGGGAGCAAGGAGCTAGGTGTTAGACACCAGGATTGGTGTTCTTTCTATGGCCCACGGCACGACTGCAAGTCTAGGACTGGGCTCATCTCCTCCTTCTCGCATTTCCAATTCATATCTATCCAGATAGACATGGGGTATACCTGAGACATAGCATTGATGAGCTCAGAGAAAGATGCTGGAGAAAGACGCTGCTCACTGCCAGTAGGCCCCCACTACCCTTTAAGGTCCCAAGCCTCTTTCCTTGTCTGGAGAACTAGTTGGGAGTGTATATTATAAGGTCCAATTGGCTTTGTACCTCAGTCTTTCTACTTACAGGTATGTGATCTTGGTATTAACTTATCCTTAGTATATCTCAATTTTATTACAGTGAAATGAATTCAATAATATCTAATGCACATTGCTAAAAGAAATGGGCATATTACTAAAGAAGCACTTAATAAATATTGGACATTGTAATTATTGTTTGTATTGTGTCATTGTTAACTTTCTTTAGTGGCTTCATCTACTCATATTGCTATTTTTAATTTTTACTTTATGTGTATGGGTATTTTGTTTTTATGTATGTCTACATACCCCACACAATCCTGGTGAAAGCAGAAGCCAGCCAAAGGTGTTGGATCCCTGGAATAGGAGTGGCAGACAATTATAAACCACCATGTGGCTTCTGGAACCCAAACCCAGGACCTCTACAAAAGCATTAAATGCTCTTTACCGGTAAGCCATCTTTCCAGTCCCTACATCTATTGCTTTAACCTCACTTCTACAGGGAACTCTGCCATCTCTCCAGTCTATTCAACCTCCTCCCCCTGAGAGGTGCCAGGAACGGTAGGTCTGAGTAGGAGCCAGAGACCAAGGCTCTGCAGGAATTAGGTCAAGCAGGCAAACGGTGATACAATCTGGAGCGCAAATAGGCAAACAGTGGGCACACCTTTTTATCTTGCTGAGTTTCAAATAATCAAAGCTGTCTTGAAATTTTCCCTTTTTGAGTTTAAATATGAGACACTACCCACTACAATTGAAGAAGCAAGAGACTTGGGAGCTAAGTAAATGTGAAATAACAGGGAACTGTAGAGGAGGGAGGTAGAGGGAATGATGAAAGTGGAATCAACTCGTTCCTGACCACTGGGATCATCCTTGACCACAGGGATTCTAAAGCCCACAGTGCCCTGTCAGTCAGTTGCCCAAGCACTTCCAATCAACACATTTTAATGCTTTGATCACCACTGGGTATTTTTGTCTAGCCCTCTTCCCCTTCACTCTTACTGTACCCATTTCACTTGAGAGAGAGTTTTCTTGCCCACCTACTGAACTGCTGCAAAATCCTGCCTCTGCCGGTCCCCTAATCAGTTCACCCTGCTGCCTGCTGCCAGGGGAGATGTATGATGCACACTGTAAGAATGCCAGTTCTGCCCTTTTAGGAAGACCTTTGGAGATACCCATTTTAATATTTAATGAAATCCATATGCCTTACAATTTTATAACATCCACTTGAAAGTCTAGGTATTGGCTAAATAAACCTATATTTAGTAGCCTCCCTGTTTCTATATCATGCAGATAAGAACACCAAGTTCTGGTCATAGCATAGCAGAGACAAAAGGAAATGTGTGTCAGGAACAGGTGGAAAGAAAGCCAGACAGACACATCATTAGGCAATGCTTGCTTACAGAGGGATTCTCATTTTAAATGCCATGGTTGTTGGGTAATTTCATTAATCAGTAAATTGCTTTAATTACATGAATACATGTGAAAGAGGGCTCAGATGCTAGCAATGAGCAGAGCAAGAGGATGTCCTTTACCTGTGTTCCTCCAACTTCTATGCACCTATTTGAGTCTCTATTAGAACATTGAATTTCATTGTTCAGGAGTCAATTCTACCTGCAAATAATAGAGAGTAAGGGAGTTGGGTTTAGGAAGACAGATGAATAGAATGAAACTGTGGATAGAGGCCACAACTCTAATACCACGTGATTGTAAGACACTAAGAATAATGGAGATTACATACCTTGCCTAAGATCACCCACATTCCAATTTCTTTTAAAACTCTGAAAAAAAAAACAAAACAAAACAAGTAGCTTGTCAGGGCAGGCTTGCCTCAAGAGAAGTTCTTTGCTGGCCTGTCCTTTGGATTTGTAGATCTAGGCTGGTCACCTCTAAAGAGTCCTGTGTCTTTAAACAAGGGCTAGAAATTCTTTGACTCTTGGTCTTCTACTTTGAAAGCTGATATACAGCCCATATGCCATCTTCTAAGACTTACAAATGTAGAATCTGTTTTCCCTTATAACTCTCTCTCTCTCTCTCTCTCTCTCTCTCTCTCTCTCTCTCTCTCTCTCTCTCTCTCTGTGTGTGTGTGTGTGTGTGTGTGTGTGTGTACACATGCACACATGCACGCATGTATAGGTATGCATGCATGTGTGTAACTGAGACTCGTCTATGCTAACTAGCACTCTACCACTTAGGTAAACCTCAGGTCCACAGGACAGTTATTAAATCAGAGGAAAATGAGTTTCAAAATGACCATAGGAGTTTCCCTCCATCTGTTTCACAGTTACAGGGAAAGTTCACTTTTCTAGATGACACTAAATCATAAGTGATGACACCTGTGTGTTGTGGTAAATCACCAATCCAAATAAACCCCAGCCAGGAAAACACAGCACAATTAATATGAATACATGCTGTGCACCTAGATTGGGCAGATCTACCGCTACACTGCCATCTTCCACAGCTTATGAGACCCCTTAGAACTTGCAGTTTCTCCAGGCCATGTGCTTCTCTCGGCTTTTCTTCTTCTACCTCCTCCTCTGCATCCTCTCCTCTTCCCCCTTTGTACCTTGATTGTCTGCACAGAGCCCCTGACTCTGGTTGGTACCTACCCTATCCTTTTCAACAAGAGATTGTCTTCTGAAGATAAGAATGGATTTATGCACACGGGCTATTTGTAATCTCATCTCCTAAAGCCTTAAGAAAAAAAAATTGCATTTTGAGACACGACCATAAACTATTTGGTAGGTCTTTATAATCTCAAGGCCAAGAATCACAGAGAAAAAAATATATAGTGCAGAAAGAAAAAAAAAAAAAACAACCAACATTACAGAACCATATCTGTAAAAACAACAATAAATAAAGATGTTTCCTGACCATAATAGCTAAGGCACGTGACCTTTCCTTCCTTGTAAATAAGAAGAGAAAATCTCTAAATTAAGCCAGTCAGAATGGCAAACCCAAGAGGTGCCTCCTGACTTGGACCTGGGCCTCAGGGCAGAGGATGAGTCTGAGAAATCAAGCAGAATTGAGGTTCCCCTGACAAAACTGTTATGATGGAATGAAGAGATGTTCACAAGTTGTACCAAGTTCTCCCTTGCTGGCAGGCTGTGGCTACTCAACTGAACATTCACTTTTGCCTCTGCACACAGTCCTTGTAAGTGCAATAATGTGATGTGCTAATGTGATTAGAGTTTGTGTCTCTCTCTAAACCAGTACCTAGAAGGGACCTCCCAGCTGTGTACTGTGTTAAGAGAAAAGATAAAACCGGCTCAGAACTGCATGATGCTCAGATACATTGACTTGGAAATACATTAGTGCTAAGTGAGATCTGACCCTCATGCATTCCCAGAACAGTAGGTCCCTCCTCTATGGTTCCCTTTCTATCTCTTGGAACTGGAATATAAACAAACCACCCATGGCATTGAGAGTGCTCAGAGCTCAGACATCACCAAGGAGAGCAAGAAAGCAATGTTTTCCTTCTTTGTTTATCCTCAATTCCTGTATCTATTTGATTCTCTGACTTATGAGGACCTACACATTGATGCTCACACCAAGGGTCAAATTATAAGGAAGATTATAAAGAACAAAAGAGAAAAATGACTTTGGAGTTACTTCTGCAGCCTAAGTTATGGGAGGGGAGTTTTGGATGTAAACCATTGTCCTCCTGGCAAGGGAATTCTTAATGAAATAAGATTGGAAATAGCAGCACTCCAGCAAGAAATGACAGGTCACTCAAAGGGAGATGCTTTCCATGATGACCTGAAGGGACTGTGTTTAAAAGCATGGGAGAGAAAATGTTAAGATCCTCTGGCTGGAGAAACAGCTCTCATCCTCTTGGCCTAGAAAAGCCAGCCATAACCATAAAACAAAAGAGCCTAGCAACCAAAGGAGGCACTTGAGCATCCATAGGGGAACAGCTTCTGGCTGCCAGGAAGAGATCCTAGGGAATAACCCCTCGTTTTCCTCTGCTCTTCCAAATTTGATCTGTGCCTCTAAGCCAAGCCTAGAGGGATGCAGAAGGCAAAGGAGCCCTTGTTTATGATATGTGAAGGACCCACCAGAAGGAAACCAAGGTAGGGGCAAATGGATACAAGTTTGGCCAGGTCACAGAGATACATGGAGAATGAATGGCATCATGGGATACCTTACTCTTCCCAGATACTGGCTGAGTGGGTCAGTTCACCACAGTCAATCCAAACGGCTTGACTAGGAGTATATTTGAAAGGTTGTTCCAAGTTATTCTGCTTTGGCTGGCAGCACCCTGAAATGTTAGCAAGCTTCTGGTTTCACAGAAGGGAAAAAAAATGCTTTGCTATATACTCAATGCAAGCAGGTAGTGAAAGTGATGGTCCCAAGGCCCCCAAAGCCATCTGTAGTAACAGTCCTTGTTTCAATTATTTTTCTATTACTATGATAAACCATCATGACCAAGACAGCTTGAAAAGAAATTGTTTACTTGGCTTATGGTTTTATAGGGTTTGAGTCCATGATGGCTGAGTGAGGGAAGAGCTGGATCCACAACCACGAGGCAGAGAGAGAGAGGGAGTGAGCCCTGGCAATCAGGAGACATGAGCCCTCAAAGCCCGTTCTGGTAACATACCTCCTCCAACAAGGCCACACCTCCTATATTTCCCCAAAATTCTACCAACTAGAGACCAAATATTCAAATATGTGAAATTAGGTGGGGGCGGGGGAGCATTTTCACGCAAACCACCATAGTCCTTTTGTAGGGGCCCAATGTTTAGAGGTCATTGGTGTCTGGTATGTAAACCTAGCCTCAAAGGAGCCCCTATTTTTCAACAAGAAAATTGTCAGTTAAGACCACAACTGAAATATTAGAAGTACGGGGATATCCCATACAGGCAGCAGAAGACTTGGGACTAAGTCTCAGAAAGACATTTCCTATTAGGAGCCACATAGTGGGCATTTTAGGTTTCGTGGGTTTTAATCCCCTCTGTTGCCTTTACTTAATTATATCACTGCAGCACAAAAATAACCATAGGGCAAGGAGACCAATAGGTGTGGCTGTATTCCAACGAAATCTTACAAATAGAAATGACAGGCAGATTCGGCTTTTTAACAGTAGGTTGGGGTCCCCTGACACAGTGTTGGAGTGGTGGGTTTAGAATAGTCAGATAATCCTGCCATCATTTGTCTCCACAGCATGTTAGGCTGGAGGTCCTTGTTTTACATTTTACATTTACATTTGCATCCCATTCCTGTTTTCTACTTGTTTGTAAGCTTCATGGAAACAGGAAGATGTATACTTGTCGGTCTATGGTTAATACCTACAATTATGTGAATGAATAGAAGAATCACTCAAAAATATAAATATCAATAAGATTATATAATTTATAGATCCTTTGCTTGTGATTACCTACGTTGAACCATGGCTTTTGTGTGTGTGTGTTTGTTCTTATTTTTAAAATATTTGATGATCAGAAAAATACAGAGAAACATATAACCTCTGTGGGTCCTAAATTTCTTGTAAAACTGAAGTACAGGTTCATGTACTGACTACTGCTGCCTTTCTCTAAAGATAGGAGAATAGGTTAACTCAGACAAACAACAGTTGACAGTAGGAAAGTAAGCAGGCTCCTAATCAATGTGTTTCTAATGAGACTCCCTGGATGGGTATTGAACCACAACACATGAGTTAGGTGTTTATTCGTAACATATGTTCAAGCTACGGAGCTGCTTAGTAGTTGGAGCTTTGTTTAACACTCATGGCCTTTAAAACCTTTAGAATAAAAATCTCTGTAACTCCAATTATTAGGATCTGTTAGTATCTGTACTTATTCCCTCTCTGTTGACCCTGATATCCTACAGAGCTGCTTAGTAGTTGGAGCTTTGTTTAACACTCATGGCCTTTAAAACCTTTAGAATAAAAATCTCTGTAACTCCAATTATTAGGATCTATACTTATTCCCTCTCTGTTGACCCTGATATCCCCAGAGCCTATGTGACACATCTGCTGTCCTTAATATTTCATAAAAGATAACTTTGGAACCACCTGTGAGTTACTATTCTTAATACCGAACCAGTAAAGCAGACATGAAGGCAGAACCATATATACCCAGTGGCAGTAGACAGAGAGAAAGCTGAGAAAACAAAGTGTCAAGCAGTTTAACTGTTAGAAAGTTGACTATGCTCAGGACAAGAAAAGTCTCTCTGTTTACATGAGTAAATACTTTGAAACATTTGACCGTACAATCTTGAAGTAGAGAAGTTCAGGGCTTTCCCATAGCAATAAAAGAAACTTTCTTATTTGGTAGAGTTTAAGGGACACAAAAACCCTAGGAAATGTGTTTTCAGCTTGAATGCTTGGAAATATCTATGATCAGTGTCAAGAAAGAGCTCTAACCTTCCTTTCTAGGTCACTGGGCTCACTCAATAAATATTTATTGCACATTCACCAAGTCTTCAGCTTAGAAGAAAGCATATCTGGACACTGTTAGCTCAGCCAACCCTTTGTTGATCCTACATACAAACTGTTATCTAGGTGGTTTTGTAGATACTAAGGAGATGGGTATTTGATACTTGCTTTACAAGTTTCACAGAGCCATAAACAAGTCCCTGGACACTGGTAATCTTGGCTTGTGCTATCTTTCCTGGGCTTCATCTGGAAGCACCTCGTCCCGAGAAAGAAGAAAAAGAAGACAAAATACCATTTTTATTTTTATGTGAAAACAAATGACTTGTTATGTTTATTCCAATCTAAGTAAAGTATGGATTTCATCTGAGTTTTTGTTATTCATCAAATGTGCCCTTGTTGTTTCTGTTTTGCTAAATGACAGAGTTTATTTCCACTGTTTCCTTTTTCCTAATGGCTCTTCCCACCTTTCCCCTGTGGCAAACATCCATTAGTTTGAGCATTAAGCACAGGCTGGTAAGTTACTAAGAAAAGAAAAAGCCGGGAAAGATCCACTCTGCTACTTCTGCGTTCTGGTCTGAGTGTGTCTTGGTTTGTTTAGTATCAAAGGAAGTTCTTGTCCACCAGTCCATGAATGGCACAGTCTTTTGCACAGGACAGATGAGGAGAAATACTGAACTCTTTAGGTACATGTATGTCTAAAATTATATGACATACCATGATCCAATCCCCATTTTTACATCACCCAGATATCCTAATAAAACTGATTGTTACCTTCTGAAAGTGTGATGAGAATATAGATTATAACAAATGCTACTTAGAATTTTACCATAAATAATTAATGTAATCAAAGCCAATAAGTGGAAGTTAGTTGTATAGTGAGGAACAAAGATAAACACTTCCTTTTGAATTTCTTAATTAATTTGAGAATTCCTTCTAAAGAAACTGCAGACAATTAGCAAAGGAAGATATTCGCATTTGTGGCTCTTGAGCAACCAGTGGGCAGCTTTATTGACACCATCTGCCTGTGAATTATGTACTCGGTAGTGAGAAAACTGGCATATTTTCAATTCCAATTGACACAATTCAGGATACACATATAACCTATATCTACCCCTTAATACTTCGTGAAGAGACATCATAGGAGCTGAGAAACTATCGATACCTAAAGTAACCATACAATCTAAACACTGGAGGAAAAATTCCTGAATTGCCACAGAGACTCTGAACAGAGTGGGTAGGATGTTCCTGATAGGGCTTTCATCGTGAGCTAAATCCTGCCGTTTAAATGAAATAAATAAAGCAAGCCTCTAGCCAAGTTTCTCTGAGGAATGACTCCTTGTGCTGAATCTGCTAATTGCAGCTAGGCTGTACATGTTAGTCCTCATTCATATGTCACATCCCTGTCCCTCTGGGTCATCTTTAAGAGAATAATACAAGAATTATCAGCGGCTAGTTGAAAATTCTCCTTGGGGAAATAAAGCAAACGTCCTACAATCCTGGTGTACACAAAAAGTGTCTGGGAATTACAGATCTTGCAATCTGATCCTGTGACTGTGTGAGACCTTTCTAGTTGGACCGTATGGTAGTAATTCAAATATGGATAAAATATATTCAACAAAGAAGTCATTTGGGTAGCGGGTTGGAATGCTGAAGTTGACATCAACAATCAGTCATGAGCCAAGACTGTACTAAGATAATTAGAACATGGAGATTTGACTCCAGATGCCACAATCACTGGACAGAAACATTAACACTGAACATATGCTGCTGATGTGGGTGTAGCTTCATCTAACTCTTCACTATAGAGACGAGAAGACGCTTTTGCAAATATAGCTAACAACCCAAAGATACCCATGGTCACAACTTCATTCAGTCAGTAAATATTTTATGAACATATATGATAAGTTGGTATCAGGCAGTGTTAGTGTGTGTGTCTGTGTGTCTGAGTGTGTGTAAGTGAGGGGTTTCCTTGGTTTACATATTTTGAAGTTGAAAATTTTTTCAGAAAGGTAGAAAAGAATGCATAAAGGGTGTAGTTATTTAAATGAAAATACCTCCCATAAGCCTGTAGGAAGAGGCACAATTAAGAGGTGTATCCTTGTTGGAGTAGATATGGCTTTGTTAGAGGTGTGTCTGTCACTGAGGGTGGGCTTTGAGATTTTAGATAATCAAACTAGGCTCAATGTCTTTCTCTCTTCCTGCTGCCTGACAATCCAGATGTAGAACTCTCAGCTACTTCTGCATGGTGTCATGCTTCCCATCATAATGATAATGGACTAAACCTCTGAACTGTAAGCCAGTCCCAGTTAAATGCTTTCCTTTATAAGAATTTCCATGGTCATGGTGTCTCTTCACAGCATTAGAAACCCTAACTGAGCAATGGATCAAAAGTGAGCACCCATATAGAGTATAATTAAGAAATAAGTAATCAAAATGTTAGAGCCCAAAATTGATACAAGAATAGAATAATTCCTAAAAATATCATGATTGTTGTGCCAATTGCTATCAGGATCACTGCTGTAATGACTCTTCCCTGGTAATTCTGGCTCTACATTCCTTGATCACCTCTTCCATTAACCATAAATTTTATGGAATTTTCTGCAAGCAGAAAGGTCATTCTGATGTTTCTTTTGTGATTTTGATAAAAATTTGTTTCTGATCATTGGTAGCTTGCTTGAATGTGATTTTATTAGCTTCATAACTCATTATTGGGAATGTAATACTGAATTTGACCATTTCAATTAACTTTGGGAAAATATATCTATCAAGAGGAAAACCTCTCTTTTGATTTGGCTACAGCAACAGAAGCAAATCATTAGTGATGTTTCTATAACTAATGAATGGAAGAGTCTTCCCTAGACTGACTTCAAGAACCACAGCATCCAAGCTGCTCTCTTCTCTGAAGTGCATGGACTGCCTCTGCCTAAAGACATCGCAATGGATTCACTTCAAATGGTCCTTCATTATTAAATCTAACACAAGATAAACAGGCAGCAGGGATTGTTTCTGGAAGCTGTGTGTGAATTAAATCAGTTAGCAATAACTTAACTACAGGTTGTAAGCATAAATTTGATGTAAATTATGAGCCACATATAAAATGTAATTGTGCGTGCATGTGTGTGTGTGTTATAACATTCAAACTTCTCTTAGCTAAATCTGCAAGTCACCTAAGCAGCATTCAACACAAGGACAACTGTGACAGAGGAGAATGAAGTACAGAAAGTTACATTGGTTTCAGTTAAAATATCTCATTTACTCAATTTTAGCAAAAGTATGACCCTGTGTGGACTTTTGTTAAATATTCCCCACTTCCCATCAAGTAAGGGACACAAACAAGGGTGAAGCAAACTACTTCAAATGCCCTCCAGGAGTTCGGGTTGTAAGGAGGAACATCCGACAGTTTCTACAGTCAAATGGCTTTCAATCAAACCAGTAAACCGGAAACTACCACACAATGAATTGTTTGCTGACACAGAGAATAAACATATGGACTACCCACAGAAACACATAGAGGACAATGTCATTCAGTCTTGGCACATAGCAGGAACTGGTTTAATTAACAGTAAAACCCAATTCCAGTTCACTCAAGCCAGCAGTTTAGGACCAGATAAAAGATCTTTTATAAAGGCTATATTCTACTTTGAGAAACATTTTAGTTTATGATCCATATGGTGGCTACTAACAAGGGAGAGATTGGAGCTAATTAGTGGTGGAGTCTTGCTAGACATTCAAAGTGATAAACTAGGAAGAGTGCCTTTCCAATTTAATCATCTTTCAAGGGTCGAGGAGGTTTTCTGAGAAATATGAGTTAGAGATCAGAATCTTGTCCCTAGGAAAGCTACACATTGGACTGGAAGATGTCACCCATTTATAACCTACCTTTAATCACTACTTATCAAGAATTTACAGTGAATTAGATCTGGGCCAATGAGTTCATGTGATATATTGCATTTAGTACATTTCATATATCTTTTGTTGGGACTTTTTAGTGCCCTTGCAAATATGGAAGTGGGTGCCTAAGGAGTTGTCTTATTTAGGGTTATATTGCTGTGAAAATCATCATGACCATAGCAACTCTCACAGGGAAAACATTTCATTGGATTTGGTTTACATTTTCAGAGGTTTCGTCCATTATCATCACCATGATGGGGAAAATGGCAGTCTCCAGGCAGACATGGTGCTGAAGAAGGAGCCGAGAGTTCTACATCCCAATCGGAAGGCAGCAGAATGAGACTATTTGCTACACTGAGTGTGGCTTGAATGTGAGACCTCAAAGCCTGCCCCCACACTTTCTTTAACAAGGCCACACCTCCTCCAACACAACCTCTCCTAATAGTACCACTGTCTATGGGCCAAACATGCAAACACATGAGTCTATGAGGGCCACACCTGTTCAAACCACCACAGAAGTCCAAATGTTTGCCTGGGAAATATATGAAGTGCATAGGTAGAATTTGTAAAACAGACTTTCTGACCCCAATGCCAGTTGTGGGCTGACTGTGTGCTAGAGGCAGTGATTATCCCAGGCAGTGTAGGGGAGAAGAAAGTGAAAATTCCTGCCTGTTGGAGGAAAGACTGAAAAGAAGCAAGAACATAGTCCAAACTGATAGACAACAGGCACAGTGAGAACTGTCCCACCCCTGCACTTATCCTGTGCTGTCAATCAAGACTCTCTACCTGTTCTTTATTTGTAACTCAGTGCTCTCACATCTAGTGTTTCTCTAGTTTTGAACACTTTCCCCCTAGTTGCTCCCACAGTACCTCCCCCGTGTCATTGAGGTTTCTGATACTAAGTCATCTCCCTTAAGAGACTTGAACAAGGTGTCCCTACCGCCATTTGTATTTTGCCTTTGTTTTCCTTTTCTTTATACTATTTAGCACTAGTCATCATTCTCTCTCTTTCTCTCTCTCTCTCTCTCTCTCTCTCTCTCTCTCTCTCTCTCTCTCTCTCTCTCTCTGCATGTGTGTGTATGCATGTGTGTACATGTGTGTCCATAAGCATAATCCCATCCTTCATTTGTGCCCCATTTAGAACGTAAATGTAAAATGGCTTCATTTTGCTTTCTGGTGTTCAATATATTATAGGTCAGTAAATACCTGTAAATCAGTAGGTGTAATTTCTGTGTAGCCTAATGTCATAAAGGCTCAGCAAGACAGAATGCAAAGATAACAGAAAGAGAGGACTACGAGTCCCTGTGCTCATGTTACTCCACAGAAGATCTAGATCTATGAGTGGAGTTGTTCAGGCTCCCAGAGATATTTGCTTCCACAAGAAAGACAACACATCCTTTTGTCAAATAAACTCCTTTCTCTCTGTGAGGGGACCATTGTGAGTCCAAACTTAAGATTCTGAGCAGCACATCCTGTCCTTCTCCGGACGATTAGTTCTTTAACATGACCGTGTACATCTCCCCCTCCTTGTCAGCAAGTCTGAGTCTTAAAATATATCTGCTGGGTTCCTCTGGGAAGCCATTTGTGATAGTTAAGGCTCAATACGACATACTCTGCTGCAACATGATATAGATCAGCACATTGTGAAAGTGACATCAGCTAGTCACCTCTGCCTAGTAAAAATGGAACTGAGGATTTACATAACTAGGAAGAGAGCCCTGAAACCATTATTCCTTATATCCTGGTAATCATTCCCATAAAGATGTTTCCCAGTGAAACACTTTCATGAGAGAATGCATCAGAGGAGTAGTGAGCTAGTAGTTTCCAGGGTGTGCTCTCTCCTGATCCAGCTTTGATGACCACTAAATCTCTCCTGTTTCTCCAGAGGTCAGTCTAGGTTCAGAGACGAGGCTGTGCAGAGGTGCGAAAGGCCCTCCATTCCCTAGTTAAGACCTCAGTCCCTGTCATAGCTATCAAGAATGCTTTGTTATTTATATAAAAACAAAACATACATCTCTCAGAAAAAAAATACTTCATAGACATTAGATGCTTCTGTAGTTTTCATTGCCAAAATCTCAGTTCTCCCAGTATGACCCAAACCTAAACACATATTAATGTATAAAAATGTACCCACATGCCAAAGGACTGGATAGCAAATTAAGGGTTTATATTAGTTCTTTTAACACAGTGACAACATATCTGAGAAAGCAAATGAAACAAGTAGGGTTGGGATTTAATTCTCTGTTAGAAGGGATAAAGGCCACCAGAACAGGGAGGGTAAGAGCCAGGAACACGCACCACTGATCACTCGGTGTTTACAGTCAGGAAGAAACTGTGCACAAAGAAACAAGATTACTGGTGAGATGGCTCAGTGGGTAAGAGCACCCAACTGCTCTTCCGAAGGTCCAGAGTTCAAATCCCAGCAACCACATGGTGGTTCATAACCATTCGTAACAAGATCTGATGCCCTCTTCTGGAGTGTCTGAAGACAGCTACAGTGTACTTACATATAATAAATAAATTAATTAATTAAAAAAAAANAATGTTTAAAAAAAAAAAAAAAAAAAGAAACAAGATTACTGCTCTGGTAGCCACAACCTGGTTTATCTATCCTGGACCCCAGTTCCTGTGATGTTATCACCTATAATCACAGTGGGTCTTCCTGCCTCCATTGAATCTTTCTGGAAGCACCTCACATATACACCCAAAGGTTTATTTTCTATGTGATTCTAAATCCAGTCAAATCAGGCTCAATTTGGGGAGGAATTTCCATCATTCTCAAGACTGGCAAAGAAGGCCTGCATGCTCCGCACTGAGGGGGAAACTTCTCTGTGTGACATGGGATGGCACAATGTCTGGTCGAAAAGAGGGAAGCAGCTCACATCCTCTCACCTGAGCTCAGCCTTTCCCAATGGCCAGGCCAATCCTATTTAAAGCTTGACCACACAAGCCAGTAGTTGTTAGCCATGCTTGCCAAATCAATTGAATTGAGGGATGCCCAGGCGGGCAGTAAAGCCCATTTGTCTGTGCATCTGTAAGGACAAGTTTAGAGAAGATTAATTAAGTAGGAGGCCTACAGGAGGCCTATCCGGAATGTGAATAGTGGAGATTCATGGGAATTAAAAAGAAAAATAAGAAAGCCTGACACCTGGTCTCTGTGAAGCGACCAGCCTCTGACATATACCATGACGTATAGTTTCACCAGTGACCCAGACACAATAGAGCCAAGTGACCTTTGACACTATGAGCCAAAATAATTCCTTCCTCCTTTAAGTTACTTCTGTCAAGTATTTTATTTCTATATGTATTGGTAATGAAAACAAGACCAGATTTTGAGAAAGATTCCCTAAATCCTGAGTGCTCCTTTGCCCATCATCATCATCACCACCACCACCACCACCACCACCACCACCACCACCACCACCATCATCATCATCTACTCTCAAGTTATTCCACAACTTCCTTGATATCCAAGAACAGACACTCTCCAAACCTACCCCACCCTAGCTTACTCTTTAAGCATCCAGATAATGATAATTCTGATTATTGAACCCTCTAACCAATGGTTTAACTCTACTAGATGGAAGAATGAAGACTCAAACACAATCAAATAGGTACACAAGCCTTGCATCAGGAAGGAACTTAGAGGATTTGGAACTCTAGCAAGATCTTCTTCCAACAGATCACAAAGATTATTGTTGGCAGAAGCAGGGCCTAAATTTAAGCCCATCTAATGCAGTAGTGTCCTAGTTAGGTTTCTATTGTTGTTATAAGCATCATGACCAAAAGCAACTTGGAAAATATTTAACTTTCCACTATCAGGAAAAGCTAAAAGCCAAGACAGGAACTGCAAACAGGAATCTGGAGGCAGGAACTGAAGCAGACACAACAGAAGAATGCTACTTACCGCCTTATTCCCCTGACTTGGTCAGCATGGTTTATTATATAACCCAGAACTACATGCCCCAAACTGGCAATGCTCCCAGTGAGCTGAGAACCCTGCCCCATCGATAAAATTAAAAAGTTTAATGCCTCCAGATTTTCCTACAGGCAAATCTGTAGGAAAAGAATCATTTTCACTTGTGAGGTTCTTTCCCCAGACGACTCTATCTTCTGTAAAGCTGACCAAACCAAGAACAACAAAACCAAAAACAACAAACAAACAAACAAACAAAAACCCAAAAACAAATTACCAAAACAATCAGCCAAACTTAACAATAACTATGCCTCCTTCATTCCATTCATTATTAATATACTAAACATGCTAAATAAACTTCAATGCTTTATTTATATTTTATTCTCATGTCTTTTCAGTCTAATTTTCTTTCTTCATATATAAAAAGTTAATCTTTACCCTAATTCTCCCAGTCTCAGCATCCTGTCAGCCTCTGACTCCTAGAGTTAGTTCTGTTTCAACAATGTTCCTTGGAAGTCTCTCCTTAAAGAGGCCTAATACTGTTATATTGAGCTGCCGTTCTAAAGGAATTTTTCGTAGTCCTTCTTCTTTTCAGTGTCTCCACAATAAGTGCTATTCTCTCCCATAACATCTCTTCCCCTTCAGTTTCCTGAGATAGCCCTTGACAATGTATTGTACCTTTCCTCACCTCTCTTCTGTTTTGACTCCAAAATGTCTTAGTTCACTCTTTTTGCTTCCACTACCATCAAGTGTACCTGAACTATAGGTGAATTCTTAATTTCTACATAGTTCACAGACCAAATACATTTTTTTTTTCTCGGCTCATTTGTGCTACTTTGCTTTTCATTCATATGAAAGATGACAGAGCTCTTGTACTCAGTGCTGGGAATATAGTCATCTTAGACATTTCCTTCATCTTTCTTAGCTGAGTCCTTTAAAGGTCCTTGTGGACAGGTACACAGCACTGTTTCTCCTAAGTATCATCTCTCTTTTGTTCCCCTGGCACTGCTCCAGTCCCTACTCTCATTGCCTTATGCCTATATTATTGGACAAACACATCTTTCTATGTTTCCCATAAACTGATACGTAAGCAGTATTTTTAAATGTAAGATCAGCTGATTGCTGAGGTCTCTGCGAAGTTTCTAGGATACTACAACCCTGCCTTCCAACAAATAGCAAAACCCATAGAGGCTGGGGCCTCTTATATTAAATTCTGTATTATTAGTATGTAAACTGTATGAGTTCTCCCACAGTACTCAAAGATATGCAAATCGTTGTTGCACTGTTTTGTCTAGGGATGATAAAAAAAAAAAAAAGTTTTAATCACCAAACCCAGACACTATTGTGGATGCCAACAAGTGCTTGCTGACAGGAGCCAGATATAGCTGTCTCCTGAGAGACTCTGCCAGTGCCTGACAAATACAGAAGTGGATGCTCACAGCCATCCATTGGACTGAGCACAGGGTCTCCAATGAAGGCACTGGAGAAAGGATCCAAGGAGTTGAAGAGGTTTGCAACCCCATAGGAGGAACAACAATATGAACTAACCAGTACTCCCCCAGAGCTCCCAGGGACTCAACCACCAACCAAAGTGTACACATGGTGGGACTCATGGCTCTAGCTGCATATGTAGCAGAGGATGGCCTAGTCAATCANCAATGGGAGAAGAGACTGTTGATCCTATGAAGGCTCCATGTCCCAGTGTAGGGGAATGTCAGGGTCAGGAAGCAGAAGTGGGTGGGTTGGGGAGCAGGGGGATGTGGGAGAGGCTAGAGGAAGGAGGTTTTCAGAGGTGAAACCAGGAAAGGAGATAACATTTGAAATGTAAATTATGAAAATATCTAATAAAAATGTTTTACATGTTTAGCACAGACATAAATTTGTTTGTCCTGTATTTTTTGGTGGTAATTTGAATATCTGGATGCAGATTCTGAAGACCCAGGGGGCTAGTTGGACAGTTTACTGCATGCTATTGAAAAAGTCTAACTCACTCAAACTAGTTCTAGTTTCCTCCATAGCAAAATCCAGATTTGTCACCATACCTTATGTCTCAATTAGGACAGGACAGAATTGTGGCAATCAATTTTGACAGTACTAGTGTCCTCAAGAAATGCATTCAATCCTCATGCTGTGAATCCCACCTTTATTCAATAGAATGGTTTTACATTTCCATAACAACATCTGGTTTCTCAATCTCAAGGCAACAAAGGAGCCATATGCAGAGTCCAGTAGCAGCAGATAAAGAAGTCTTACAGCTATGTCACATGGCTATGACTGATTTCAAAAGATATGGAGACATGTCCCCCTCCCATGTTCAAGACAGCAATGGTGCTAGGGTTTGTCATGACTTGTTAACTGCTATCTGATCTGTTTTCTGTAAAGCAAACCAAATGCATCTTTGTTTCCACTTGACAGCCTAAATATTAATAGAGATAATTCAATAATTCACAAATACAGCATCCATAATGTCTTGTTCAAATTCTCAGGCTTCAAAACAAAGATCACCTATTCTACAAATCTTTTCTGACCCCTCAAGAATATATTAGGTTCTCTGTCAATGTGCTGGCATAGAGACTTCATTTCCTTTTTTCACGATATCCTTCTCGTTGGAGATGAGATTGTTTCAATTATGATAGCACGTACTTCCCTCCAAAATTGGAAATCTTTTGGGGAATAAGCAGCATGTATTATTCAAAGCCACTGATCAAATATGTGCTCATTGGAAAAAAAATATCAGACCAACAATTGTCTACAACCTGAAGTGCAAGTTTCACAGTATTTGGGCCCCACCGCTCTCTCAGCTTTAACCCCTACTATGTGCCACATCACACAATTGCATTGTTATTTTCACTATAGGCTTACTTTCCTATCTTTCTGCCTTTATTCTTATTCCACCCGTATTCTGGATTCCTTCATAGTTACAGCAAGTCCTATAGTCTTTTCAAGATCTACACGGATTTCAAAGGCGGGTTCTGAAGACGACTCCCCGTCTACTCCACAATCATATCCCCTCTCCCTGAATGTCGGTCAGACTTCAGCCATAGCCTAGAATAACACTTTATCATAGGAAGTGCTCAATAAGAGATGAATGCTGAATGTTTTACATAGCTTAAAATTCTCTCCATTCCCTCCCCTCCTCAGAAACAAGAAATGGACTTCTAAGAATCCATGAAATATTCAACACCCTATTCTATCCCCATTAACAAGCTGCTGAAACAATGACCCCAGAGTATAGAAATATCTATGTCAGTTTAAATGAATTATCAACAATCAGCAATTGCCAAGGAAGCCAGTAGATACGTCTTATTTGTTGTTCTGCTGTATTCTTTCTTCCTACCGGATTTATTAATGCCCATATCATCAGAGCTATAATAAGCCTTAAAATTAATGTCCAATGTCTTTTGTAGCTTAAGACTTAATTTATTCCCCAAGCCTTGCTCTCTGGCACAATTAGGTTTTGATACATGGACATTTCTGCTTACTCGAGACTTAGGAGGAAAGGACTCCACATTTTGAATGGCCTCATAAATATATATTGAATTTAATTTTCTAACATGCAAAAACCATTTTCCTGTTGTTTGGAGGTTTTCAAGGCTGGAAGTCGAACAAGTTCTATATGTATTTTCATTGTGAGCCATTAATTAGTTCATAAATCAACATGTCTTAAAATTGCACAAATTACCCTAAAGCCAATATACTTAACATTGGAACATACAGCTACATTCTTTAGTCTTGCTGTTGTCTCATAAAGCTTTTGTTCCAAACAATTAAGACTGCTGAGGTCAAGTGGACACCAATGAGAAGTTAATGGTATTTCAAACACATTGATGACATTCTGTTGTTTGAAGCAATGCGTTAATATGCATTTAGGATGGGAGACATACAACATTGAAAACCCATCAGTCCACTGAGGAATTCCTAAACACTTTCTCTTTTATTTATTCTTCACTCTTTGCATCTTCTGTCTCCTCTCCTATTTCCCTTTGTTTATTTTAAACTTTTTGACCTATTGCACACTTTACTACAAGACAGGCTTCTTCCAAGAAATATTTATTTATTTGTTTGTTTATTACTGACTCTGACATAGCTAATCAGTTCTTTTGTATACCATAAATCTAGGTGCCTTGTATTCTGTCCCTAATCAGTTTTTATCTATTCTTTATTCTCATCACCATGCTTGGATAGGAACACACATAAAATTAAATTTAAAAAAAAAAAACCCTATCATTGCAGTTGGTCAGCTAGAAACTGCCACATCTTAGTGGTTTTGCCAAAACTACTTAAGAATAGTTGACCACTGTCACTATTCACATTCACCTTGATCTCTACAGCAATCAGAGTCTTCCAGTATAGCTGTAGGAGAAACCCTGGCTAGTTGTGTGCCAGAGGGAATCATGCCGTCATCTTAAGAGCCTATGTCAGGCTTAAGCAGATATGATCAAACTCTCAATCTTCTACCACATTGCCAGACCCTCATTCATTCAGCAGCCACACTGACCATGCTAGGGTTTGCATTTTAAACATCCCCCAAAGTACTTGATGCTAAAGGCTTAATTTCCATTTTGATGGTATTGAGAACTAGTGGAAACTTTTAAGAAGTGGGTCCTTGCAGAATCAACTAAGCAAGGGCTCATAGAGGCTCACAGAGGCTGAAATGGCAACCACAGAGCCTTATGGGTCTGACTTAGGTTTTCTGCAGATATGTTATTGTTGTGTAGCTTCGTGTTCTTGTGATGCACCTAACAGTGGGATTCCTTTGCCTGCACTTGGTACCCTTTTAGTCCTGCCTAATCCAACCTTGATAAGAGAGTTTGTACCTAGGCTTATTGTAACTTGTTATGCCATGTTTGGTTGGTATCCCTGCCAGGCCTGCTCATTTCTAAAGAGAAGTGAAGAAGTGAATGAGGCAAGGAGGGACTGGGAAGAGTGGAGGGAAACTGTGATCAGAATGTAATGTATTAGAGAAGAATAAAGAAGGAAGAGGGGAGGACAAAGAGGGGAAAAAGAGGAGGAGGAGAATGAGAAGGAAAAGGAGACTGATGGAATGAAGGAGAGCCATTGAGATGCCATTAAGTGGGTTGTAGTTCTATCTGCCTTCATTGTCTTCCTGCTTCCTAACTATGAAGTGAAAGCTTTGCTCTACCAAGTTCTTTCACAATGATGTTGCCTTGGCACAAACCCAAAGCAGTGGAACAAATTGGCTTGGAACCTACAAAACTATCAGCCAAGATCAAACTTTCTTTATAAACGTATTATTGTAGGTATTTATTAGTCTTAAGAAGAAGATAGTTCCATTCTCAGCCCCTTACTCTACCTGGAACATTCTTGCTATAGATAGCCTCATAACTGACCTTCATGTGTCCTTTATGTCCTTGATTAAACATTACTTCCTCCACCAGGTTTTCTCTGTTCACTATATTAAAATTTTTGCTATGCCTCATTTCTGATCCATACTCCAGTTCTTTCTCTGATTTTGCCATAATACTTTTTTGAGCATATGCTTATCATTATATGTTTTACTTATCATTTTTCTTAAGTTTTGGCCAGTCTTCCTTAAAGACGTATCTCAAGAGACATACAAAAAAAAAAAATACCTTTTCACAAATTAATGAAAGAATGCAGCTCTAAACAGAAATCAGGAGCTGATTAAAATAAGAACATGGTAGAGTTTGTTCCCCCCATGGAGGAGTTGAGGAACATGCGAAAATCTAAATCTTTCAAACTATTATATGATGTGAAAGGTGTTAGCTGAACATCTTTTGTTTTGTTTTTTTCTTCCTCGTGGGTAATTTTCAAAGAGATCTAGAGTTCCCTCAGTCCTGTGGTGTCTCCCTGCAGGACACATTTCCCTATAGAGCTGTCTGCATTGTTAAAACAGCATGGAGCAGGCATTGGACTAATTTGGAGCTTGTTCATGGCCCTGCCAGAGACAGCACACACCTTCAATCTACGGGCAGCCTGCCTGGCAGACGCCCCTCCAGCATCCCTTCATAGTTGGTTCCACTAGAGCATGCCTTACCAGCAGCAGGTTTTCCTGTTTAATCTGTGTTAACATTCTGATGGAGATTCTTCTAACTGGCAGGGATCCTAGCTGATAAACACTGCCCGCCCCTCTTCATAGCTCTTATAGAAACATTATTTATTTATAGCATATTGTAACTGACAACTGTACAGCCAGGAGGGGAGAACACTTCTCTGTAACAATACCCACATATGATATTAAAGGTGATTTTACTAGTTGCCAGACACAAGCTGGG
Organism: Mus pahari; assembly: GCF_900095145.1. Taxonomy (NCBI): domain Eukaryota; kingdom Metazoa; phylum Chordata; class Mammalia; order Rodentia; family Muridae; genus Mus; species Mus pahari. Next base: position 99,320,128 of record NC_034593.1, on the reverse strand, counting down.
AAAGGAAAGTGTTTGGCAGGAACTAGAGCTGGAAGCAATAGACAAAGGTGCTGGGGAGCCCCCACCATCAGGATCTGTTTGTTAAACCATATCCTGGTGGAGCCTGCTCAGCACGCCTCAGCTTCCAAAAGCACTCAGCATGCTTCCTCCTTAATGTGACTCTGATATATATTTGGAAGTGGAAAATGCTGACCCCTCTGATCTGCCTGACTGGGCCATGCGTGGCAGAACTTATTCCACAGTGGGAAGGAACAAGATGAGTCTTTAATTTTCTTTAATTAGTCTTGGTTTTCATTTCCATTTGAATGGTATGTGTCAATAGACCTTCCTGTGGTAGAATGCATAACCTCTGTCATCATTTCCTCTCCACAGTCTGCCTCATGCCCATGAACTACACCTTGGAGTCACTCTGGCAAGAAGGCTTCCTATCTTCCACTGCCAGAAAGCCACTTCCCAGTCTACTTTTGTTAGCCTTATAACAAAGCTGATGTGTGACCATTTTTTAAGAGGTGGGGGGTATAGTCCTTCAAGACAATGATTTTTTTTCTAGGCACCTAATAAATAATTATTGATCCACTGCTTCACCAACTAAGAAAGACATTTGTAATCTTGTCATTATGGTGGGCAGTGTCTGGAAGGCCACACTATCCATTACCAGGGAGAATCCGATCTTACTTGCAGGCAGTCGCTGGCATTTTTGGAGTCCAACAATGGGAGAAATGGTACCTACGTTGATCTCCTTGGATTCGGAGGTGTCCTGCTATTCTTACTCTTTCCTTTTCCCTTCACACTTCTGTGCCCTGTGGTCCTAGTTCCATCCACTTGGAGGTCTTTACAGTATAAGATTGTCAGATCCACTCACTCCTGGATCCATTGAGAATAATCAGTGATGGTAAATAATCATTATATTTTATGACCCATAGAAAAGATGAAGATACTCTGTAAGCTTAGATTTTTCAAAGACCCACTTTTACTGATGGTTCTTAAATGCTTTAACCTCCCTTCTATCCCACTACCCACCAGAGTTTGTGGAATAGAAAGGTTATTATGATACAGGGGAAATGGTCCTGTTTAGAAATGGTTCTTTGGAGCAACCCCCATCTGCACTGTCAGGAAATCAGCAGTTCACTTCATAGATCAGCAGCAGCAGCTCAATCCACTTGCAAACACTTTATGGACGTACCAGGAGTCCAGTTCAGTAGTGCGGGGAGAGCAGCAGCAGTGGCAAAACCTAACAGGAAGAGCCAAGCCACAGCTGAGTCCACTGGAGTCAGCAGGAAGAACCAGGATCAACAGGGATGCCTGGCAAGTTCTTTGCTGTGCCTCTTATAATGAGTGGAGATCAGCAAAGACTTGAGACCAAGAAGCTATCTCTACAAGCAAATCAAGCCAAGCTCCCTTCACTGTCCATTGAGTCCAATTTTTACTCCCTCCAAGCATCACATGTCCTCCTTGGCTCTTGCCTTACCATGAGTCTTGCCTCAACACATGTGTCTGTCTTAGCAAAACTCCAAATAAGTCTGTATCAGCTGACATCTCTCTACCAATCAGCCTGAGGTTGCAGAAGGGGGAAGAAGCCACCAGAACACCACCAGAAGCTTTTTGGTCTGTTTCTCTCTATGGAGTTATGACAAATGCAGTTCATCAATGCGATGTAAAAGCAAGCCAATACATGTGTGTCATTAGTGAAGAGTCCTTCATCATGTGTCCTTTCACATGTTTGCCTTAACAGAGCATCCTTTCTCCTGTGTCTGCTTCAGATAAATATTCTTTTAGGAGTCTGCCTTAGGGAAACATCCTTTTTCCTGTGTCCACTTCAGGATAGCACTCCTTTACGTGTTTGCCCCCAGCAAAACACCATCCTACTGACTTTCCAAAGAGCCCAGAAGTTTCCATCTTAGTACTCACTTATTAGTACCATCTCAGCAGTTACATAGATGGATAAAAAGGTAGGGGTACTTGCCTGAGTTTCATCCTAGAGATAAAAACAGTTCACAGACCACATGAAGTTCAAGAAGAAGGAAGAACAAAGTGTAGATACTTTGGTCCTTCTTAGAAGGGGGGTACAAAATAACTATGGGAGGAGATACAGAGACAAAGTGTGGAGCAGAGACTGAAGGAAAGGCCATCCAGAAACTGCCCCACCTGAGAATTCATCCCACATACAGTCACCAAACCCAGACACTATTGTGGATGCCAACAAGTGCTTGCTGACAGGAGCCTGATATAGCTCTCTCCTGAGAGGCTCTGACAGTGCCTAACAAATACAGAGGTGGATGGATGGTCTTGGCCAACCATTGAACTTAGCAGAGGGTCCCCAATGGAGGAGCTAGAGAAAGGACCCAAGAAGCTGAAGGGGTCTGCAGCCCCAGAGCTCCCAAGGACTAACCCACCAACCAAAGAGTATACATGGAGGGACCCATGGCTCCAGCTGCATATGTAGCAGAGGATGGCCTTGTTGGTCATCAATGAGAAGAGAGGCCCTCGGTCCTGTGAGTGCTTAATACCTCCGTATTGTAGTGCTTAATACCTCAGTATTACTCAATGCCAGGACCAGGAAGTAAGAGTAGGGGGTTGGTGAGCAGGGGGAGGGGTAAGGGGAGCCAGGGTTTTCAGAGTGGAAACCAGGAAAGGGGATAACATTTGAAATGTAAATAAAGAAAATATCTAATAAAAATAAAAACATAAATTAAATAAAGGAGAGAACCAATTCCTGCAAGTTGTCCTCTGACTTCCATTCATGTTTGTCACATTTGTGTGTGCACACACACAGAGACACATACACACAAATAAGTGTGTTATCTGTTGAGCCTAATGCCAACAACAAATGTTGACACAGCTCTGTTTTTGCACCTGGGACTAGGCTAAGTGACTCCCATGTGCTAACTCATTTAAAATTCATAAGGCCTCCAACTTAAGTACCATCATGTTTTGTGATGATGTCACAGACTAGGAAAGCTGGATATGAAGGGTCAAGTAAGAAATCCCATTACTAAGTGGTGAAGAACTCAGAATCCAATTCAAGCTGACATATAGAGTTGCCATACAGTAAAGTGTGCTATACAGTAAAATCAGTACAGAAATTATGACATACAAAGCACTTAAAACTTGGTTTAGAGTATTGTGAGACTTATTGCAGAGTGGAGAGACACAAAATAAAAGGAGGAAAAAGATGGCAATCACCCATCATTTAGAGGATGCATAGAAAAAGCTGTATCGGAAACCCTTTTCTCTTATCAAATATTTATAGAACAACAGTTAAGGCCCAGACCCTTTTCCAAGCAGAGAGAGCCAACCTAGATTTTTGCTTTCAAAGGAAATAGAGGAAGAGGTGTATAAATAGCCAAGCCCATAAAGAGTTATAAGCGTTTGAGCAGGATTGACAGGGAAGAGTGAATGCTTGCTTTCTGCGGGAGGTATGGTTCAAGGTCAGAAAGAGTAGCATACAAGTGTAACAGGCTATTGTTCAGTGATTGGAAATACAACCTGAGTAACAGTGAAGGACACAGAAGTCAGCATTTCAGAACCCTGTGTCCTGGGCCTGGTAGCATTCAGAAGCCACTGGCAGCTAGCTAAGGAATGTTTCTGGTTGTACCCCCCTCATCAATATCATGGGGGGCACTGCTCACTGCAGTAAATATAATAAGGTGCCGAGATTAAATTCCAACACATGGACACATGAACCTGTTTCAGCTCCAACGACTAAATCGCACTCTTTGTTCTAGAATGGTCATGCTTTCCATAGATATGAAGATTACATAAGTCAATGAACTCGAGTCTGCCTTTCAGTTGTATCTATCATAGCCATATTACCACATTTCTTATAATCTCTCTATGGAGCTTGATGCATTTGTTCCCAACCCAGAAAAGTCTGATAGAGCTGGAAGAATGCTGAACATGGAGATAGATGATTAGGTATCTAATCTCACCTGTGCCATAGGTTGCATCACTCTGATGCAGATTGCTCATCTATGAGATGGGTAGTAGGTTGCTACTCTCAAACTTGGGAGGATACACAAATGGATTCTGGGAATTGCTGTGGAGTATGCAGCCTACACAGTAGGTTCAGCAGGCTCCTGTGGAAATAAGAGTTCCTCCTTTAAAGCTATCCCAAGTTCTAGCTAATGTAGGCTAGGGAAAATAATAGGGGAAAAACTTGAACATAGCTATGATTCAGTTATAGAAAATCAATAGTTTGGACTCTTCTTTGAAGATTTTTCTGGTCACAGGTCATCTAGGGCTAGGGCCAGCAAGTTGTAAGCAAACCGTATATCCAGTTTGCAGCCTGTTTCCTATTCTATTCTCTCTCTCTCTCTCTCTCTCTCTCTCTCTCTCTCTCTCTCTCTCTCTCTCTGTGTGTGTGTGTGTGTGTGTGTGTGTGCGTGCATTGCACTTGTTTGCTTGTGTGTGTGCCCATGTACACTTATGTGCCTTTGCATGTGGAAATAAGAGGTCAAGCTTAGGCCCTCCTCCACTGGTTTCCATCTTTTTGAGGCAGAGTCCTTTGCTGAACCTGAAGCCCATTGACTTGGTTAGTGTCTTGGTCCATGTTCTATTGCTGGGAAGACATCCCATAACCACAAGAACACTTAAAAAGGAAAACATTTCATTGGTGCTTGCTTATAGTTTCAGAGGTTTGGTATCCTTTCATTATGGTAGGGAGCATGGCAGCAAGTAGGCAGACATGGTGCTGGAGACATAGTTGAGGGTTCTGCATTCAGATCCACAGGCAGCAGGAAGGGAAAGACTGGGCTTGGAATGAGTGACACATTTCTTTCAACTAGGCCACACCTCCTAATCCTTTCAAATAGCGCCACCTCCTGGTGACCCACGTATTCAAATCTATGAGCATATGGAGACCCTTCTCATTCAACTCACCACAGCTAGTCTGTCTGGTTAATGGATTTCAGAGACATGGCTGTCTCTACTACTGCCTCCTGCCTGCAAAATGAAAATATAGCGTGGCCATGTGACCTTGGAGCCATGTGGCCAAGAGTAAGGTCAAGGTATGTCTTAAATCTAAATCCCTGAAAATCTCTTCCTGAGATACTGAAATGGGCAGCAATAGGATCACTCCCCACGGCCCAGGGTCTCCTTGTCCTGGCACAAACAGCCCTGCAACCCCACCTTTGCTCCTTCCTCCCCAAGGAGGTTACATAGCCCAGTAGGCAGCCTAAACTTCTCCCTTTGTACGGTGATGTCCAGCAGTGGCAGGAAATCTCCTTATGCAAATGAGACATCCCCATCACCTTGGCCCTGTTCAGTGATGACATATATATATTTAGTTTATTGGTTGCCATGTTGTGGTTTTGATGCTTACCTTTGCCTTAGACAAGATTTTCCATTCAATGAGAGCACCATTCAGTAACTGTTAATCTCAATGCCTGAGTTATTATTGATGTTCTGTTTAGTAAATTGTTTCCTGGCCCTGTTCAGTCTCCCTGTAAGTCCCTACCCACCCCCCTAAAGGTTTAAATAGCTTTTGTCCCTACCCCCATTAAACAAGCTGTCTCACTGAAGCTGCCTCCCCACTCACCCTTGTCACTGCCTGCCCTAGGTGGCTTTTCATTAAATCCACCACCCCTGAGGAAGCAGAGCCTGAACAGCAGAGATCTGAACTCAGTTCCACATGCTTGAGAAACAGGAGATTTGCCATCTGAGCCATCTCCCCAGACTCTTGCTTTTGTATAAAATGTTGCATTAACATTTATTTCCATCTTGTCTATGCCTGTTTTTATACTACAGTCATAGTTATTTGTTATGATCTAATTCCTTGGTCCACAATATAAAATGTTTGTCCTTTGCTAGTCTCTGATGAGTCTTTGATTATTCGTGGCCCATCTGTGAAATAAAATACATTCTCATCAGTTCTTCAGATGGAGCTGAAGGCCGTGTTTATTATCAAAAACTCCATAAGTGGCATTTAATTACAAATGTCTTCCAGAATGGGTACATTGACAAAAGAAAACAGAAAAAGCCAAACTTTCTGAGATTAGAAAATCCTGCCTAATCTTGTCTTGGGCAGGATACCTGCTAAGTTCAAGCAAAGAAGTTATCCTTGATAGCTATTTGTCCATCTTGGGAATGAAGGTTTCAAAGCATCAGAGCTGAAAAACCATGTGATATTCAAATATATGCTGGCCCTTACTCAATTCCCAACACCTAATGTGATATTCTATCTATTTGTCTTCCTGACAGAGTACCTCTTTATACCAGGCCAGGTTAGAATTTGTCTGCTTGCCAATCGTGTTTCTCATTACAGAGGGCTTCCTTGGTGTTCTGAATTACATGTCAGTCTCAGGGAACTTGCTGTGTGTGCTTCCATCACTTGAATGGCAGGCACCTTCCATGTACCAATGTTGAGCATACAAAGTTGTCAAGAGAATTATTTAAACGGTGAATGAGAACAAAACTTGGTGAATAACAAAAGATTCTTTCTGTAAATGTGGTTTCTATAGAGTCATGCCTTTAACAAAGACTGAAGACCATAGGCAGGGAGGATGGTTGTATTTCTGCTGAAATGATGCTACTGAGAGCAGACTCCATCAGTGTGATTGGTTAACAGCTTTCATCTGAGGTGAGCAGTGGAAACCTAGCCATTTCAGTCTTGATTATGAGTGAAATGTCTCCCAGGTCTACAGGACCCTTGCCTTTGGTCCCTCTCTCACTAATGAGTAACATCCTCATCCTCTCTTGCCTGGAGTCACACCACCATCTATTTATACTCTAACCATTGGACTATAACTCAATTCCAGGTACGAGGCTCTTCCCCATACACAAAGCTCTGCTCACTGACCTTACTTAAATTATTTCAGTAATGTAATGTGTAGACTTTGGCACACCCTGGCCCGGCTTTGCAAGTCCCCTGAGCTGTGATCCAGCAGCACAATGCTCCATGTAAGTTCTGCCACAGGCTTCCCCCTTGTACTCACCTTAGCTAGGGACAGCTGCTCATCGTTTCCCACAGTACATTCATCCCTTTGTCACAAATACACAGCCATTTCATTTAAGACAAAATATAACTAAGCATGGAGTTGTGGCTATGTATCTATTCTCAGATCCAATGAAATATAAGAAATGGGCGAGTTCAGCATCAGTTGACCAAGAGGTAACATTTTGTCCTGGACATCTCCCCTCCCCCGTGATTTAATTGCATTCATAGCAGCAAGCCAGCTAATGTTCCACCCAAGTGAATAAGTGCCTAGAGGATATTGGGAAGACAAATTTGGAGGACACTGATCCCTGGATAACCCCATAGAGTAGAACGTCTAGCCAAACTTTCTGTCTCCTTTCTAATTGTTACATGAAAGACAAATGTCAATTCTGTCTAGTCACTGCACTGTATGTGCATTTGGTACAGTAGCTTGCTTTGTGCTGCCAGACTCACCATCATGAACTCTAATCCTACAAGCTTTTCACCCATCGCTCACTTGGTGGATTCTACCTCCCTGCTTGTGGAAAGTATGCCATGCTCTCAGTAGCAAACAGAACCAACCTCCCCCGTGGCACAGTAGAGTATTTGACTGTGTCCTTGTACTGGCTAGCTTTGTGTCAACTTGACACAGCTGGAGTTATCACAGAGAAAGGAGATTTAGTTGGGGAAATGCCCCCATGAAATTCAGCTGTGGGGCATTTTCTCAATTAGTGATCAAGGGGAAGAGGCCCCTTGTGGGTGGTGCCATCTCTGGGCTGGTAGTCTTGGATTCTATAAGAGAGCAGGCTGAGCAAGCCAGGGGANGGAAGCAAGCCAGTAAAGAACATCCCTCCATGGCTTCTGCATCAGCTCCTGCTTTCTGACCTGCTTGAGTTCCAGTCCTGCATCCTTTGGTGGTCAACAGCAGTATGGAAATGTAAGCCGAATAAACCCTTTCTTCCCCAACTTGCTTCTTGGTCATGATGTTTGTGCAGGAATAGAAACCCTGACTAAGACAGTCCTCTACAACCACAACATCGCTCACAGAAGTAAGGACCAATTTTAACCCTGTCATTGAATTTTTAAGCCTAGGTTTACCATACAGTGGGAGGGCAATGTGTTCTCAAATAAATAAGAGCTCCACCTTAGTAAGCAGGATTGGAAGGGTTAAAAAATAGAACAACAAAAAGAAAATCAGGAAAGGAAGATAAATGAGGAGGAAAGGAGAAGCAGGCAGAGACCTTGCCCTCCAGGTCTGCTGGGTTGTCACCAGCACCCAGCCCTCTGTAGGAACTCAATAACCATGTATTGATTGACTCCAACCTTTGCTTGTCATTATTGCTTCCGTCCACCAGACCCCTAAGGAAACTGCTCTAGGAAGACATTCTGGAGACAAAAGGCATAGCAAGGGATGGCAAGTCAGATTAACTGTTAATTGAGAGATCTTTCTAGCCAGTGAGTAAGCTACTCTGCGTTATCTATGTGCTTGTGTTTAGATCTGTGGCTCTGTTATTGGAATATATGTCAGTTGATAGAAATTCTCATACTTGCATGATAGTTGTCAACTTAAAACACTTTTCCTTATTTTAGCAAAGCTTCAAGCAGCAACTTTGAAGGGTAACTGCTTTTGTGTGGGAGCCCAGTACTCAGTAAACAGTGCCTGTTGCTTATTATGGTAACACACACTATGGTGAGAGCTGAGAAACTCAGTGGCCGTTAATCATTCAAGATTTAATCGTGCAAGCATGTACAATCAATATTTGTTGATGTTAATCTGATTACCAGCTAGTGGTGTTCAGTGACTCCATCAACAGGATAACAATATGACACATTTCATAGACTCTCCCTAGGCTCTTCCAAACAAGCTTATTGGAAGGATTTTAATCAGCTAATGAACTCATCAATGGCATTCAGAAGGCAAGACAACTTCCTGCACCTACAACCCATGACCATATTTGCCTGCCATCTTGTGGCCGCAAGAAGCATGACCGCCTAGAAACCTCACATCTGCACACAGTGTGAGCAGCTTCTCTGAATGCTAATGTCAGCATTACAGTCAGAGCAAACACAGAACTGCTTAGGTGGTGTGTGACATGTAATTATTTCCACTCATTAAAACGGAAGCTAGCCTTTTCTTTTTATATTTATGAGACAAGTTGGAACATGTGGTTCAATTCTTGTAAAGAAAAGAAGAACCTTGATCTAGGATGAATGGCATCTGGCTTAGTGCCAGGCCCCTCAGCTGCAAAACACCTTTCCTGTGAAGGGCCCACAGAAACAGAAGGCAGACTCCAGGACAAGCAAAGAAAGAGCATTTGTGGTCACCTGCTCAGACAGGTGGCGTCTAGCAGACGTTGCTGGGACACTGAAGAGACAAAGTCATGACTGAGGGGCCGATGGAAAGTCACATTTTTACCATTGCTATGGAATAGCGTTGTGCCTTTAAAAAACTCACTTTTAGAACCAAAACCATTGTACTCAAAACCAGATTTGGCATAGAGACACATAAATATAAAATAAAAGACTACCAAAGGTGCTTTGAGTGGGACAGGGAAGCTGAGTTCCTGGGCGTAGCTTTCCTCACTCTCCTGGGATATGTCCTGCAAATCCAGGCTTTGAGGGCACACAGCCTAGAGTGCTCTACTTGAAGTCAGAAGTCCCAGCTTAGCACTTCACCACTAGCTCCCAAGTCATACAGCTTTGGAAACCCCAGGAATTTCATCTCCGAAATATAAGAAATACTATTTACTCCATAGGGTTACTGGAACATTAAAGGATGCTGAAAATCAAAGTGCTTTGTAATTACTTGAGGGGCTGTCACAGTGCCATCATGAGACAGTCCTAATGGTGAGTCACTCAAGTGAACGGAGCAGGCCCCAGGCAGTGTTTTGCATTGTCTTCTTGCCAAGCTGCACTGGAGTTCATTAGAAGTCTCAACTCATGAATATGTATGAATAGCTTAGAACATGGAAGACCCATTGGGATAGTCTCCATGCTGGTTCACAGGTCTTCAAACACACACTGGATTATGGTGAGGATCTTGCCTGGGAAGGCTGGCCTTTCCTAGTTCCCTTTTCCCTGACTCTGGTCCTCACCCACCTTCATGTGAAATAAATCGAAGATCTGTATATGGAGCCCTAACCGTTGGCATCAATACTGAGGGCCAGAGGGTTGGTCACCTCTGAACATACAGCAAGATCTTGCCTATTCTATCTCCATCAGCCACATCCCCTGACATTCCAATATTATGCAGATGCCCAGGTGGCCTGTCTTTTAAAGGATGTCACCCATGCTAGTAAAGGGGGACAGTGGGGTCCAATTCCATTCTGAAAAAAAAAAAATCTGGTGAGAATAATGTGTAAGGAAAGCCAGAACCACTCCCAGGATATAAGGACACAGATGCATAAAAGGCCAGAGGAACCTTTGTTTCTTTTGCAAGCTTAATGGGCAGGGATGGAATACTTTCTCTCCACTCGGGGAAGAATTGGGAATCAATTTCTAGATTTTTCTGAAGAACAGATAATTCTGACTGGCTAGCGGTAGGGTGGTAGAATGTTACTCCTTTCAGTTCATAATTTGGGGCGCCCACAGCATCATGGGTGTGAGACATCAACTGGGATGGTGAAGCAGACCTCATCATAACCATATGAGCCAGCTGCACGTTATCAGCAAGCTAGGATGCAGCCCATCAAACACAGATGCCCTGACCCACCCCACAGGACCTCCTTAACACTTCAGAATAAGTCCTCAAGGAAAGATGGCTCATTTCCAGTGCATAGATTTAAGAATAACATATGTGATATAAGCTTCTGACCCCCCAAAGTGGAAATGAGCGGGACCAAATATCTCTGCAAATCCTTGTTTTAAGCTGAAAATGATCTGGTTCTATGGTGCCATTAAAGATAATTTAAAAGAAAATGGATACTTAATTTAAAGACCATTTCTGGCAAGGCTGAGCCTTCCTTGCCAGCATTTGATGCTATTATATAAACTACCAAAATCAGAACCACAGGCAATCTTGTCTATTAACAGTCTAGGCATTTGTGCCTTTTTCTCTCATTCTCTTTAATATTTTCTATTTCTTTTATTCGAAGCAGAAGGAGAAAAGGCTCACTTGCAAAAATAGAACACGTTGCACTTGAATTTAGTACATTAAAAAGAGAGAGAGAGAAACTTCAGAGGCAACTGAATAAATGGCTAATAAGGAGTCAGGGTGTCTAGGGCTCGGCAATGAAGCACTAGCCATGCAGAGAGAATTCGGGGTTCTCAGATAGGGAGCAGAAGTGTCTATTCTCAAAGAAGAAGCTATTGACTCAATGTTAAGGAAAATAAGTTGGATCCCAGGATGTGCTGAAGGTGTGGTGTGTGTGTGTGTGTGTGTGTGTGTGTGTGTGTGTGTGTGTGTCTGTGTGTGTCTGTGTGTGTCTGTGTGTGTCTGTGTGTGTGTCTGTGTGTCTGTATGTGTGGGTTTGTGTGCAGACCCTGTACCTGCTGCCTGTGTGACCTTTGTGTGGGGCAGAGAGAACAATGGAGAGGTGACAGTCCTGAATTAGTCACTGGGCCTGTTTGATTCACAGCTGTGCCAGATGTTTCCTTGTTGCTCCCCTGCCTGGCCCATCTGTCCTCTAAGAGCAAGGGAGCCTACAGCTACCACTTCAGAAGCAAGCACCAGCCACCTGATGCAGAGCCTGGCAGGGGACACCACCCCCTTAGTTCTTCACTTGTCTGAGAGATCAAGGGCATTATGCAGGCAGCCCACCTGTCCCCCACTCCGAAGGCCAGGTAAGGCAGCCTTGATTCCTACTGAGCACCACAGGGCTCCTCAGTTGGGTTCTTGGTCCAGTCCCTCTCTTCCTCCTCCTCCTGATAAGTCCCTGTAGGATTTATTAAGCAGCCATTGCTGTGTTCAAAGTGGGGTTCAATCTGGCCAGTAGGTTTTGTGTTTCTACCAGTGATCTGCATCTACTGTCCATGGAGATAAGAGGCATTCTTGCATCCTCTGGATGAAAAGCAGAGAGGGCATCCCCGGTTAAGTTAATAGGAGAAAAGATGAGGTTTGAAGGTGTCGTCACTTGAAAAGTAGATACTTTTGTCCTTAGGTCTCAAAAAACAAACAAAAAACAAAAACAAAAAAAAACCAAAACTCTGTTGTGGATACAAGAAGACAACCTTCCTGGCTCGTCACAACATCTTGGGCTCAGTTTGGTGAACCCATAGCAGACCCTATTTTGAGGAAACTGCCTCCAAACTGCTCTGGGGACCTGACTTCAGCTTGGTCAATTTGTGCAGCTCTCCAAACTTCTATTTTTAACCTTACTAGTCCAAATCAGTTCTTGTCCTCTGCAGAAGACTGTGGAATGTGGAACCAAGGACCTATCAGTGTCTCCTGTGAGGAAAGCAAAGATGGGCACCCTCTAGCAGGGTGCCAGCAGCTGTTGTGAATCCACTGTAGTAAAATTGTGTGAAATTTTTTCTGGTTCCTTCCCTCAATAACATATGATCCTGTTATATGTTTCTAGTAAATTACCGTTTTGGTTTTTTTTTTTTTTTTTTTTTTTTTTTTTTTTTTTTTTGTGGTTGAGCCATTTTGAGTTTCTGTTAGTTCTATATAAGAGTTGACAAATAAACACATTGAATCAAAGGGAAACGGGAAAGTGCCCCGAATTACCTGGTCTGGATTCCAACTCTGACAAAG
>NC_034593.1:99283786-99307471 GCF_900095145.1 Mus pahari | reverse complement strand
TTGTGAGTTTCTGTCAGTTCTATATAAGAGTTGACAAATAAACACATTGAATCAAAGGGAAACGGGAAAGTGCCCCGAATTACCTGGTCTGGATTCCAACTCTGACAAAGCAATTCACCACAAAAATCAATGCCTCCAATAACTCCTTGTTGAAGGAGCCAGTCACCCAATAGCATTCTTTCAAGCCATGTCTCTCTGAGGTCATGATTTCAACAATTGTTTGTTTAACCCTCATCAAGTTTTCCTATGTTTTCTCTAGGCTTCCTATCTTAAATGCTTAGACTCTGTCAAAAGTTAGTTCTCTCAAAACTCATAGGCTGCCCCAATGTGTTTCTCTCCAATACAGCTTGTCACGTTCTCAGATGGGTAACTTCATGCACCAAGTATGCCTATCTCTCCACTTGACTTTCTACACCCCTTAACTTTGATCCTGATCTTGCTTCACAAGGCCCACAACAAGACTGTGGGAAAATGTTCTAGGGCCAGGTAAAGAATGCACCTAATTAATTTTAGTCATTTTACCATTAAGCACTTAGCTATTAAACCAAGAGTCTAAACACCTCAACCCTCAGAGATGTGTCAGAAACATAGAAGTCTATGGAATGTATACATGTTGGCTTCCATCTACTGTCTGTTCTCCCTTATGTTGCAAACCACCCTGCTCTGGAGATGAACTCTATACTCCTTATCCACAGGACCCAAAGACTTTGGTGGTATTTTTGAAGGGTCGGAACTTCCCCTTCACTTAAATGTTAACACTAGAAGTGATGGAACCCGACCTGCCAGCTTCCCCGCTCATCTGTATTTCTCCCTCATATTCTGCTGCCCATCTGCATTAACCAACTTAGTTAAAACTCTTTGTTTACTATATCCTTTTCCTGGAGGCTATTTCCAGATGGCAGGAACCACTTGGCCTGGGGTCTTTACTCCATTCTGTGTCTGCTCTGACACTAGATGTAAATCAGGTGCTCTGCAGCCTCCATGAGAAGCCAGTGGCAACCATTCTATGTCCAGATTCACAAGCTGACACTTCTGTTGTCATTCTAAAACCTAAGGTCTCAGGTCCCTGAGCACAAAGCCCAAGCCAACCACGTTTTCGAGTGCAGCTCTCTGTACCTTCTGAGACCCATAGGGTTGGGAGATTCTGTTCTTTCTTCTGTATGAGAAAGTTCAGCCCAGGCTGCTTCCTATCCATTTGACCTCAGCATGAATATCTTTCACCTTCTATGCCCCTGGGTACACCTCTGTTGTTTCTACAGACTTTCTGTTATTTCTATAGACAACCCAAGTTGAAACACAGGATGATCAGCAGCAGCCATGAGAGAAAGAGACTCCATGAATCCTTCAGCAAGAGAGGATACATTAGGACTATCAGGGCAGGGGCAGGGAAACAAAAAGACACTCAAGATAAAACAAAATTAGAATGGATTATAAAGGAATGGCTCGGCCAGGCTAGCTGTCTGGACAGCAGGAATTGGGAGCTGCCATAGTTTATCATTGTCCTTCCACCCACATGGGTCTCTGTCTCTGTTTTTCACATCTTCATGCTTTCCCATGCATGAGCTTCCTCTACACTATAAACAACATGAGGTTTCATCCCTGAAGAGTGACAGGCCTGATCACTTGAATCCCCAGGACTTTCTCTTTTCTTTCTCCAATTAAGGGCTTCAGTCTCTGTCAGAAAATTGCAAAGTTTCCATAGTTTCTTATAGATGCAGCATAATCAACAGTCAAATACATATAGCAAATATATATATATATATGACATACATTCAAATATAACCAGCACCTGGACTCTGCACCTCTGATTTCCACTGCCTCTCTGATTGGGTCACCCTTGCTGGCTAGCTAGGGAGCACTCATACCTGCAGTCCCTGCTTGAGGGCGTTGTCTTGACAACTGGGGCCTCCTGACCTTCCTTCTTCTGTTGCTCTCAAGAAGTAAGAACAACCCCACTCCTGAGCAGAAGCCAGGAGAGCACCACTCACCTGCATTCATGAGTTTTTGCCTCCTGAATTAAAGATGGACAAATTTAGCAAAATAAAAATACAAGACATACAGTTACATTTTAGATGAGTAGTGAAAGTGTATACTTACTTACTTACTAGGCCCCTGAAATTAAAAATCAACTATGCTCTCTGTCCTTTATCTGATGACAAGTTCATCATTAGACTTTACTTGCTTACTCCTTTCTCTGAAGTGAGCCTCTAGTACCCTACACACACACACACACACACACACACACACACACACACACACACACACAAATGTTCCCCGCTCCACAGGCAGAGCCACATTTGTACTCCCATTCCAATTCTAGCCCGAAGAAGGTCTGAGAATTCTTTCAGGTATGCACAACCCTCCCAGCCTTTACCTCTCTGCCTTAGTCGGTGTCTGTAACCACAATCCTGACCCTACTTGTCTGACCAATTTCTCAGCCTCAGCTGTGCATGCCTGCTTGTTTCCCATAGCAGACTCTTCCCTTAGCTTTATACCACTGCTTTTATAGCCAAAAAGAGCTCTGCTTTTTTTTTTTTGTATTAAGTCATAAGGGAAAACAACAACAACAACAACAACAACAACAACAAAAACTTTGAAATCATTTCAAGTTCCTACTTTCAATCCCCTCTGAAATCATGATTATCTAGAAAAAAAATATTTAAACTTTTGCATCATTTCATTTTCTCCTCCTTCTGTGTGACTTCATTTCCAATAACAAGAGTCCAAGAGGTCCCTTTGTTCTTCCTGTCCTATCTATTGCTACCTTCCAGAGTGGACTCTTGAGGTAAGATTTGGAAATCTCCAGTTCATGAGTTGATAAGAGTCTTAGATTAGATTTCTGAAGAAAGCCAAGACCTGTGGTGTGTGCCCCACTTTCCCTTGACTTGGACTCACAGCAGAAGCCACAGATTTCTACCTAAGAACTGAAGAACTTCAGCTTGAGTTGCATGGGGTTTTCCAAACACAAGGTAAAACCCAGTCCCTGGAACATCATGGTTCTAAAATAGGTAAGATGAGAATTGATCAGAAAAGCCCCAACCACTGCAACTGACAGATGTGAGAGGAAAAACCAAACCTGGTCAGGCCACCACCAAAGACAAAACACAACAGCTCTAAAAGTAGAACAAAGAGGAAAATCCTTTGTCATCATAAACAAAATGTTTGGCAATTGGGGGGGGGCATGGAGCTCATTTTGATGGTTTCAGATATAAACAGAAGTGTGTGTGTGTGTGTGTGTGTGTGTGTGTGTGTGTGTATTCAAAAAACTCAAGAGACAACAGATGTTAATTAGACGGAAATTGTAGCAAGGCAGACTGAATTTTATTTTGTCCTCATTTTGCATCTATTAGTTCATTACATCTACTTAGTCAGCATTGCAACCTGTGCAAAACAGTTTGCATAGTAGCTTGGACTGTGGAAGCCATTCACATGGTCTCAGACTCTAAACACCAGCATCACATAGAAATGTGTTACAAGTATGACTGTGTGGGCCTCACTCCTGATCTAATGAATCAGACACTTTGGTGATGGAACTCAGTCACTGCCTTGTGATTAAGCCACCTTAGTTATGGTGGCTACCCATTCAAAGGCCACCTACATGATCCTCATGGACCACCATAAAACCTGCCCAAAAGGAAGGCAAAGAATTTCCTTCAGGTGTTTTTAAGTGTGAATTTTGTCCTTCATCATGCTTGCCAATAGCACCAAAGTGAATAATGCTATTCCCAGGTATAAGTTTAGGGGATATAAGTTACCCAGGAACCTTCGGTAGCACAGGTATTCCTTGGATACTCCCTCCCTTTGAAAGCTGGCACCCTGAGACATGGTAACAAGAACATAGGGCAAGAGAGAAAGACACAAAAGTTAGGGAGATACTGTCATGTCTGGTGGTGGTGGTAGTGGTTGTTGTTGTTGTTGTTGTTGTTGTTATTGTTGTTGTTCTTATTGTTGTTTAGAGGGAGGTAGGCTCTCCCTGGGTTGGTGAAAGCAATGAATCCTAATTGTCACCCCTGGAATGTTCTTCTAAAATGAGTGAAGGCTTCTAGAATGAGAAAGAAAGCCTCCTCCACACGCTCCTTCTTACTCTTCCTTCTCTTCCTCCTCCCCACCCTTCCTCCTTCTTTTCCCCCTTCTTCTCTCCTCCTCCCCTCCTATTCCATCTCCACCACCTCCTCCTCTCCTCCTTCTGTACCTCCTCCTCCACCTCCTCCCTGTCCCCTCATATCCACCCTTTGTTCTTGTAACCTCCCTTCCAAGTGACACACACACACACACACACATGTACACACATGCACACACACACACACACACACACACACACACACACATGCACAGTGAAAAACCTCTCGTTGTGGAAGCCGTGTATGTAACAGCGTGTCTCACAGTATATTCCTTTTCCATACATCTTCACTTGCAAAAGTCTACTGCAATGAGTCATTGGTCTGGTTCAAAATTTCTTACTTCGGTGACACCATCATGGGTATCCTGTTGTTGCTCTATGTCATGGAGATCCTGCAGCTTTGGATCAGCAGGACTGGCCCTTTCACATGTCCCAACCATTTGCAGATGATATAGATTTCGGTGTGGGCCAACTCAGAGCCTGGGATCTGGGCCTAGGTGGTAGCTGAGCCCGTCAGTCCTCAGGTTCTCCCTTTTCCACACCACCAGGGCGAGCTCTCTAGCACTGCACTGGCTAGTGGTAATATGAGTAGTGGACATAAATGTTGACCCCTGATGCAATGTAACAATGGATCCAGGCATGGCTCTCAGCGGTAGCTCAGGCTGTAACCTCACTGTGATTCCAGGTGGTGGAGCTGGCCACTCATAACCCATTACTTTTCCCCCTCGAGTCTCCAGTTCCATCCTTCTTCATATTGTTCAAGCTGCTCCACTTCTCTTATTAAGTGTGGTTGACCAATGGGAGAGAAATTATGTGGGTTTCCAATCTAGAGCCAGAGAACAAGCAAATTATACATGTGATTAAGGTTGTATACATGGGGCCAGGTTTAAAGTCAACAGCACAACAGAATCTTCTAGATCACAGACAGAAAACATACACTCTTACTTCACAGGTACCGAGGTAGAAACCAAATCTACACTCCTTCCATGATGAAAACCAAGACATTTAGATATTCTAGAAGGCCTGCTCAAATTTCATTTAAAAATCAGTTGCTGTTCCAACAGAAGGTGTGGCCGAGACTAAAGGTGTGTGCTTCCACACCTGGATCTGGAATTTGCTTTGTCCCAGGCTGACCTTGAACTCAGATCTCTGCTTGCCTCAGTCTCCTGGGATTAAAGGCTTGTACTACCTTGGCTGAGTCGACCCTTTTCATGGTCACTATGCCTCAAGATCTCCATGTCTAGATTCAGGTCAGAAACCTGTCTTCCAGCCTCAAGATCTAGATCACAGGTATGCCCTCCATTTCTGGATTGTAGTTCATTCCAGATGTGGTCAAGTTGACAACCAGGGATAGCTACCACAATAATATGTAGTAATTGTTGAAATTTTGACTTTTTGTAAGGTTAATACCTTCAGCTTTATTCTTTGGCAATCAGAAAGAATTAAATCTACTTCAAAAACAAAAAGCAATACAACATTTGAGCTACACTCATACACACAACCAGACACAAACACACACAGTTACTATCATGACTTAAAAAATAACAGTTTATAAGACTGTCTCAGAGAACGGATTATAATTCCTTCCCCTTTAGATGCCCTTGACTTAGCATGTCTCATTTAGGAAAAAGAAAAAATACATCAAAGGGAAGAGAGGTAGGACTACAATGGTGTTACCTGAGGCTTGCTACCTTAACTGGAGCAAGGTCAATGGCACCACACTTAAGTGATGCTGCTTTGTGTTCCATTTGATATGAGGAGATATGAAAAGCATTTCAGACAGTAGCATTCTACTCTAAAATCCATATTCCAGTTTAATAATAGGAAAACATCTTACATAGCCAAATTGAAAGACCTGCTATAAAATATCTGAAAATACATGACAAGATTTTTTGTTTGCTTGTTTTGTTGTTGTTGTTGTTGTTGTTTGTAAAGCATCACACCTGAGACCATCAAGGAAAAAGTAACATGTATCCCTAAATCTGGAAGATCATGAGGAAACCAGACATCTTCTCATGGTGTAGCATTTCAACTGGCCTCAGGATAATAAGAAATGGGCACTACCTTCAATGGTAAAACACCTGCACCAACTGTTTATCACCTTGGCCAAATATGAAGTTAATATTAGTAAGTAAATGAAGGCTGTTTGGGAACAGTATTGTCTTTGTGATTCTTCTGTAAATCTCATGGGATTGTGCAATAAACACGTAAACACACACTAAGACCATACCACCTTTTTACCAATGATAAAGTCACACTGTGAGGCATCTAGTCTATGAGGGTGTGGTAATCAATGCAGAAGAAGGAAAGGCTCTCAGATTTTCTGAGTATTATCTCATCACCTTCCAAGGGACTGCCACATTCTTGAAGGCACATTAAATCACCCCCAACTTGGGGGAGAGAGCAGCTGGAACAAAACCTACTGGCAACAATGCTTTTCCAGGCTGTATGATGGGACTCCCTCTCATTACCTTCCCTTACAGAATTCATGGCACCTTTCTTTTTGGCTCCTATGGAAAAGAAAGGGGGCTACATGTCCAGCCATTTTGATATCTTTTAGGAAAACCCACCCAGCCAATGAGCTCCCTTCTCTATTTGTCATAAACACAGGCCAAGGACACTTAAAATCCATTTTTGCTCAGTTTTGTTTTTTTCCTCTCGAGATAGAAAGAGCTCCTTTACCTCTGAGGCTTTGTGTTCCATTATTCCATTGGCATTGATTGCTTTGCTGCACAGCCCAGCTTATTTCAAAAGCATAAAAATCTGTCCTTGCTATCCACTGCCACTGGCGTGCTTTTTCCCGGACTCCTTCTTAGCCATCTTTCTTTTTTTGGAAAAAAAACAAAGGATCCTGCCAGAATAGTGATCTTTCTCACAACCTATTTCCAGATGACATCTGACCCAAGAATTTTGCATTCTGGCTCAGCCGTTGCTGCCAGTGTCATTATACAAGTTTTTCCTGTGAGCAAAGACCCGCATGTCCCCTGTGAATCACATGGGGCGCATAATTAAATAGACAGGAAATGTGACAACAGGCACCTACTATCTACAGCACACTTTTCCTCTGGAACCTGTTGGTACTTCATCCACATGACCATTTGCAAATATTTAATGAGAAGGTCTTTGATGGAGGAAGAGATGACAAAACATTAGATAAAATGGAGTCGGGACTGTTTCGGGCATTTGATCATTAATTCTTACTGCGTTCCTAAGGCGAGTGGAGAATAGAGAAAAGGTGAAAACAGATCAATCATGTGTTCCGTCCCCTGAGAACAGAGAGCAATTGGGATGAAAGCAGAGTGGAGCAAAAAGTCCCAGTTCACAACATCCCGGCAGAGACTCCAGTGTGCTCAAGGTGCACAGAGTTATTTTCTGATGGAGAAACTAGGCCATGCTCAGAGGTGAGACTACTGGGCAACTGAGGCCGAGCTGTGAGACACGATCCTTCTTGACAAAGTCCAGTGAGCCATACACAGTTGCTGAACCCCATGACCCAGCTTAGCAAGAAGGTGTCTGTTTGTCTACAATAAAGACTACTATGCCTTTTGGGAAAAAGAAACAAGAACAAAACCATATTGGCCTTAGTTGCTCATGCATTTATTTCACAAACAATATCTTAACAAACTGAAATAAAAAATATCATCTTAATTCCATTTCTAAGCAAATCAATTATATATCTATCTACTCTCGTATCCTTTTGGGAGTTTCCTATATATGATCATTTTTAGAAAATTCTAACCCTAGCATAAATAGATTTTTTTAAAAAATGTTGATAGCTAGTTATAAATGACAAAATATTTTCTAAAATACTTTCTAAATTTGTAAAAGCTAAATTTACTCTTTTTAGAATCTATATGCTGTATTTCCAACCATTTATTCACTAATAATTTATTTAATGTCTGTTAAATGTGAATATTGCTTTCAAATTTCAAATACAAACCAGAATTTTATATATATATATATATATATATATATATATATATATATATATATATATATTTCTGAGTAATTTGTTTCAGAAATTCTCAGAGGTAGAAACAGAAAGTCAGAAAGGTAGAAAACAGATATATATTTACAACTTATAAGTAGCTTCCCTCAGCCATGAGTTCTCGTTGCTTAAATGGTATGTAGAGAAGGCTGAAGGTGAAAGAAAGTAGATTTCCATTCATTTCTGTTGGTACAAGATGTTGGACATTTCTGTTTACATGTTCTGTAGGTAGCTGAATTCCATTTCTAACTGAGCTTTACCATATTCCTCCCATCTCCCCTCTTCTCCTCTCCCTGGAATCTTATCTCACTTTTACAGATAGCTTAACAAAGCTTAGAACCATCTGGGAAGAGAATCTCAACCAGGCATTGTCTATACTGAGTTGGTCTATGGGCATGACGATTGTCTTATGCTTCTTGATGTGGGAAGACCAAGTTTAGCATGGGCAGCACCATCTCTAGGAATGGTGTCCTGAACTGTGTAAGAGAGAAGAAACCAAGCTGAGCACACACAAGCAAGAGAGCATTCATTCATTCATCATTCATTCATTCTCTCTGTTTCTGTCTCTGTCTCTGTCTCTCTCCTTTTGACTCTGGATGTGATGTGACCAGCCTCCCCTCCCACCCCCCTCCTCTGGATGTGATATGACCAGCTCCTGCTGCTGTGACTTCTAAGAAATGATAGCCCTGGATCTGGAAGCTAAGAGAAACCCTTCCTAGTTGCTCTTTGCCACAGTGTTTTACCACAGCAACAGACGTAAGGCCATAATACCCACCCACACATCACTTATAACAGAATCCCAGACTCATCCTCAATCCCTTCTTTGTCTTGCTGCCTCTACTTCTATATCCTTAGTCATTACATTTTGACTGTCTATCTCTGGAGTCCGTTGAATACAACCACTTCCCTAAATACCCAGAGCTCCTAATCCATCCTAAGCCACTGTTAGCTGACCTGGACTACTGCTCTCACCTACTGCCTTTGCCTTTTGCCTTTGTTCTTCCTTTCTGGTACTTTAGTCTACTAGAGGTCTCTCTAAAGAGTTACCTTTTGCACTTAGAGTGCTTTGTCTTCCTAGTCCCCATCATATAACTATACATTTTCCATTATTCCAGGTCAACAAGTCTATTGAGGACCTGTTTACAACTTTTTCTGTTCAATGCATGCTCTGACAATTTACTCGTCTGAACTATTCTTGCTTTATTCTGATTCCTGAAATGCTTTCCATTCTCTCTTGCATCAGGACTTACACATGTGCCCTTATATCTGTAGATATGTATCTAAATTCTACTCAGTCTCCTGAACCATCTTAAATATCTTTTCCTTACAAAGGGCCCCTCAGCATCACCTCTACCCTCACCGAGGCTAATTCTACTTTCTGGGTATGTATTCAGAATGGCCCTATTCTCATTGTATAGAAGCCATTTTGCTGATTTACTTATGAGGTGCTCTTTAAAGGTCTCTTTTGTCTACCAGTTTACAGGATCCAGGGCAGCAAGAATCCATCCATATCATATTCACCATGCATTTGAGAATAAGAGATACTAACATTTCACTTGTTTAAATTAATGAAGAAATAAGCAAATGAGTTGGCCGTATTTTCAGACTCACTCTACAGTGGTTTCTAGTAATATTATACAGGATACTCAAAATGTCATGTTCCTTCGTTTTAATTCACATCTACAAATTCTATACTGAGCTTGCACTGAATAGCAAGAGAATATTCTAGCTTTCTGCTCACGTACAGATAGATTGTTAGAACAACAGCAACCAGTAGCTAACGGTGAGACTAATCTTATATCATATTTTCTTCTCTTCCCTGGCTCTGAGACTTGTCCTTTCGGAGAGAAGAGATAAAGCAGGTGGATTTAGTTTTTATGTCAGTCATCATCAGTGGAGGGGAAGTTTTTTTTTTTCTGTGAAAGAAAAGGCTAGTATTAAGTTGATTGATGGTTCATTTTTCCTATTTGCTCCTTGGTCATTGGAGTGACACCAGGAGGGCTGTCTATTTAGAGGCATGGGAGACAATAGCTGTGACAAAAGGTAGTGCAGACATGGAATTTGTCACTCGAAAATGATCCATGGCAATGAGTATATTGATAGATAGTCACTGTATTAGCCAAGGCATAAAGAAATCAAGGCATAGAGAAACAAAACTGATAGAATGTGTATATATTATAAAGATTTATTAGATTGGCTTAGCAATATGTGTTGGGTAGGCAAACAATGGCTGCCTATACATTATCGAGACTTAAACTGGATGTCTTTGCAGATCTAGTCTGACAGTGACGAGCTAGAGGATTCCAAGAGAGGTTCTGGTCTTTCATTTGAATGAAAAGACCAAAAATTTGGGATCTGATGTCAGAGATTATAGCAAGACAGCAAGAAGCAAAATGCACTTAGCAGCGAAGAGTGAAATGTTCCTCCTTCTCTTTATATCTGGGCCTCCACAAGAAGATACTGCCTACTTGGGGGAGGAGCTTCCCCTTTACGAGCCAGCCCAAAGATGCAACATGTAGTTGATTCAGATTCAACTGAGCTGACCATTCACCAGGATTAACCATTACAGTTACCTATGACTTGATGCTGACCCTGGGAAATCCCATCCTTAATTCATTCAAGGACTAGAATGAATTAACATCAACGCTGAAGGTTCTCTTTTACTTTAAATGGGTAATAATCATGTGTGCAGTGATAAATCACTTTGGACTTTCCTTTCCTTCTGGCCACACAACTCAGACCTGCAAGATAACAACAAAGGTGTGATTTTCATGCCATAGTCCGAGTGGCTCAAGCCACAGGTTTTGTGCCCCACCACCAGGCCTCATGCCTGGAGCCTGTTATGGTCATTAGCTCTCCCATTAGGCATCCCAGAGACTTCAGGCAGGACAAAGTAATTCCTCAGATGAAGATACTCACCCCATCCTCCAGGAACTATTCACTGCCATTCCTCCACCACCATTCTGCCCCACAAATGGCTACAACCTCTGGATTTCACTGGCACAGATGTGAACAAAACTCTGTCCCTGATTTTCCTTAGTACTGCTGCCAAAAATGGTCGGGACAAGAAAAGGGTATACTTTTTTTTTTTTTTAACTTTCTCAGAAAATATTTGATAGTATTATTTATTCTAACACTTTGATTATTTCTTTTCTTCTTAAGATTATAACAAAAACCGTATCATTTCACCTTCTATTTCCTCCCTTTAAACCCTTCCACATAATCCTCCTTCCTCTCCATTCAAATTTATGTTTTCCTTTGTCATTGCTATTACATGAACATATGTATAGGCATGCACAGATAAATATATTCCTAAATATAACATGCTCAGTCTATATAATGTTACCTGTATGTATGGTTTCAGGACTGACCATTTTATAGCAGATAAGAATTATAGGATATAAGTTGAGCATAGTAACTCAGGCCTGGAATTCCACTACTTGGTAGCTGAAACAGGAGGAATTTTATAAGTTTGAAGCTAGCCTAGGCTACAATGTCTGAGTCTAAATATTTATTTTTAAAAGAGAGAAAGAATTATATACTAGAACAAAATGTTCGTATACATTTTGGTAATATAGATTACCATGCTCATTACTTTGGTAATATAGATTAAATATGCTCATAGTTGTAATTGATATAATAAAAATCTAACAAAATACAAAATACCACAAATAGTACATGTTAAAATAGATGCTTCTAAGAAAACAACAAAAATTAAGGCACCCAAAGAGCACAAGAAAGGAATTAAGTAGAAAACTAAGTTCCTGAAGAAGCCTGACTACATAGTAAGGATTCTGGTCTGAGCATAATTTTCAACCTATAGGTTGCAACCCCTTTGGCATACCTCTGTCTCCAAAAATATTTACATTAAGACTCATAACTGTATCAAAATTGCAATTATGAAGTAGCAAGGAAAATAGTTTAATATTTGGGGGTCACCCCAGCATGAGGAACTATATTAAAGAGTTGTAGCATTAAGGAGGTTGAGAACCACTGCTCAGGAGTCACAAGGATTGCTTTCTACCCTGGGGATGCTACACATGAACCTGCAAAGGAGCAATGCACCCTATTTGCTTTTGTCTCATCCCTGCTTCCTAATGGGCTTTGTCTTCATTATGGTTCCATTGCTGTGAAGAGACACCATGACCAAGGCAACTCTTAAATAGGCAAGCATTTCATTGGAGCTGGCTTTCAGTTTCAGAGGTTTAAGTCCATTGTCATCATGGCAGGAAGGATGGCAGTGTAGAGAAGGACATGGTGCTGGAGAAGGAGCTGAGAGTTCTATAACTTGATCTGAAGACAGCCAGAAGGAGCCCTCGAAGCCCACCTACACAGTGACACACTTCCTCCAATTAGGCCACACCTCCCAATAGTGCCACTCCCTATGGCCAAGCATTCAAACACATGAATATATGGGGGCCAAACCTATTCAAACCACCACAGGTTTCCATCCAAAATCTGAGTGAGTTCTTCCTTTGATTTTCTATGCAGACAACATCAAAGGCACCATCTTTCTCCTTCCTGGAAGAAAAGTATGCATCTATGGGCAGCCATTTGTTAGATTATTATGCTGGTTTAGGCATTTTTATAAGTGAGCATGCCTAGAGAAAAGGGCAAGTAAGGAATGGACAAATGGGAAAGCGGTTGTTTTGCTTCCAAAATTCAATAGCAAGAGCAGGTTCATAAGAATCATAGGATGAATTCCATGAGAGACTTTAGTTAGAAACCCACACCCAGGACTGTTAGTAAAATACACAAAGATTTCAAATGTGCAAACTTTCCCATGCCATATCTAGTGACCTGCTGACTTTCCACCACACTCTAATCCAATGAGGCCCATTAGAACTGTCATCAATGACAGAATAGTATCTATCCAAATAGTGCTGTTTCATATGGGAGCTACAAACCGTACAAGATTTTTGAATTCTTTTAAAACGCCATCAAGTTACACTTGAAGCATATGACAAAGAAATAAAGTGTAAAGGCCTTTTAACTTATTTAATTACTTTCATGCTTAATAGAAACATGCCTCTGGCTGGAGAGATGGCTCAGTGTTTAAGAGCACTGACTGTTCTTCCAAAGGTCCTGAGTTCAAATTCCAGCAACCACATGGTGGCTATCTGATGCCCTCTTTTGGGTATCTGAAGACACCTACAGTGTACTTAAATAAATAAATCTTTAAAAAAAAGAAAAGAAAAGAAAAGAAAAGAAAAGAAAAGAAAGAAAGAAAGAAAGAAGAAAGAAAGAGAAACACTCCTCTGTTGGCTCACATGCTAGAGTCACAATACACAGGAAAAATGTGTAGTGGTCCAGGGAAAATTGTGAGCATCTCACATCAGTGGCAAATCCCACACTGACTAGGCTTCTTGGCAAGCCAGCTCAATAGAAGTGACCCATCAGGCCCTCCTATTTATATCTGAAGTCTATCTCTCTCTCTCTCTCTCTCTATATATATATATATATATATATATATATATATATATAGATAGATAGATAGATAGATAGATATACATATATGTATATCTATATATATATATACATATACATATATGTAACAGTTTTTAAACATGACTCTAAAAGAGTGACACAGAAATTGTTCCTACCTATGGGTCATGGTGCAAAATTTCAATGAATGTAGACCACATATAATTATCATATCAGAGTACTTGATTTATCCATCTCTTTAGGGATTTATCATTTCTTTGTGTTGGGAATATTCAAAATCTTTTTTACTCATTATTTTGAAATTTTCAACTAATTTTTGCCAGCCATATTCACTCTAGTGTGTCATAGAGAACATTAGAAGGTATTCCCTAACTACCCTCTGAGATGCATTTCAACAGCACTCTAATTTCTCCTTGGAGATATTTTCATGGCTGGAATGTAGAAATTATGTCACAGTTCATTCATTATTTATTTTGTTTAGTAAACAGATTACTGAGGATAGCTTCTGTGTCCCATGTACCGTTTCAGGCACTCAGGATGTGCCAGGGAATAAAGCAGGGAAACTCCCTTCTTTTAGGCTTTGAGTTCCAGAAACTGTAGGGAATCAGACCATATACCAGTGAGGAAGTAAGTAGGTGATGTACTAAATGTAAAGAATTCAGCAAGAAAGCAGTGTGGCAGCAGGAGGCTTCAGAGTAAAGAGAGTGATCTTTTAGATGGGGAGCTGGGGAAGAATTGACCCAGGTGGTTGAACAAGGATCTAGAGCACACTATAGAATGAGTCTTAACACTGGGAGGAGGAGCAAGTTCTATGCTAAGGCCTCAGAAAACACAAAGCACCTTTAGGGACTAATGCAAGTGTGAAGGAACATGGCCAACACCTCCTGGGTGGGACATGAACATGGCCTCCCTCAAAGTAACTCCCAAAGCTCTCCTTTGTCATTCTCTAGATCTAATTCCTGACTCTAGACTGGAACATGCCAAATGAGAGGTAAAACACTTCTCTGAGAATGGAAACTGCCTACTACACTGTTGGTGTGAGAGGCAAACTCATTCCCTGGCTTCCAAGGTCATTTGTTTCCTTTCTCGATGGACCAGCTGAGTGAAACCTGAATGGAAACCAGGAAAGATACCTTCTGTGAAAGAATCCCCCTGGGAAACTTGACAGAATTAGTAACCAGAACGAGGCTTCCCTTGGAGGATACATGATTTGTTGGATTGGAAGTAACACACAATTGCCTTCTTCAGATGCCACTGGTTGCTTGAAATTTTCCAACACAGCTTTGGACAGTCATTCTGTCTCTTTAGTAGGTCCATGTTTTCTGTGGAAGCCACTTCCAATGATGGGTATGACTTAGGAAACCCCTAAAGTTACCACTGATTCCTAAGGCAGACTTACAGTAGAGAGAGAGGGAAGAGCATCCTGGGGTGGGATGGGATATTAGATCAGATCATTCCCAGACAAAGTGGAATGTTTACACTATCACTCTTTATAGAAAAGACTTCTGGGAGACCGAAGTTTCATTACATCAGGATGTTCAGAGGGTGACCTTAAGGAACCAACTTTAAAACATTCAGTGGAGGAAGGGCAATTCATTCTCATTAAAACTAGGAGGAACAAAATAACCAACCTCCATCTGCATCGGACGTACAAACATTGAAGGGAGAACTCATAGACATCCCTGCAGTATCTATGGTGCTTGTCTAAAGTTGCAGTTCTCTGCTTCTCTGTGAAGGTTCCGTGTAGTTTATGTTCCTGTTGACTCTCTCCCTTCCCCCTCCTTTTCTTCTCCTTGTCTTGGGTCACCATTCCCCGTTTCCTCTCACCTCTTTGAAGTCTTCTCTCTAGCCTCCTTGCATGCACATCCCTCTACATGACTCACCAACACAAGCATTCTGTGTTATGTCCTAGCCCAGTCTCTTTCTGACCCTCTCCCCTGGTCACCTTCACCCCCCTATGTGAAATATAAATTTAGAAATATCCGTCTTTTGCCCTAGTACTATAGTCTGTTGTAATCAAGAGCCATGTCTCATCTCCACCTGGGCATCTCATAAACATCTCTTTCCAGCTGAACTAATTATACAGTCCCCTTAATCTCTATTCTGTACCTCTTTCACATGGACTTTAATTCTCAAGTCACCCAAACCCTGGACGGCTTCTTTTCCCTGTTTCTGCTTCTCATTCTTGCCTGCCTTGTAGAATAGTTGAAGGAACAGGGTGTTGGCTGCATATAGGTGTGATGTAACCTGATACCTTTGTCAACTTTGGGGTTCTCTTGATGAAATAAAGAGCAAACACTGCTCAAATTGTCAGGACTTGAGCCAATGTCCTATCTTCAGCCCTCCCTCTATCCAACTCCGCCTGCATTTACCAACCCAGCTCTGGCTCAATGGTTTTCCTCTCTGGCTCTTCTCTTCCACTAGCTGCAGGCACGACAGCTCCACGCCACAATTCCAGCACTTTATTTTCTCCACACCTGCACCTGGCCTGCAGACTGCTCATGTAAGACATTTCCTATCCAAGTGCATCAGCATCGCTATAAACCACAGTCCCCTGACTCAGCCTTAGCCTTATCACTGCCAGTTAACATTGCTGTCTCTGTGGTCTTTTAATTTTGCTTTGTGCCCTCATACCCACTGTGAATCATCACCGTCCATACTTCTGTTAACCTCTCAGCTCTATCCACACTTCCATCTTGACTTTGCAAAGAAAGCAGAGACCATCCAACTGGAACAGCTGAAAATCATTCTCACAAATCCTGTAAGCTCATCCTCCCTGTACTGTCTTGTACAAACAAAAGAGATGTCCTTTTTTTTTTTTTCCCTACCCAAGACCAATGGCTACACGCTCATTCATTTCATTCAGCAGTTAATTAATGAATGTCTATGTGCCAGAGTTACAAATCGGCCTCATCACTGTCTCCTTAAAGTGTTCAAGCACAATTAAACCCCACTTACCTGTTTTAAGTGCTAGGGACTTATCAGCTCAGAAACCAGATCTAGCCATCTGCCCACATGGAGCCGTAATTTCAGAGGAGGAGATGGCAATAAGCGAGATTAAGAGAAATAGACATTACACCGCAGAACAATTGACTTCTGCTGAGTGCTAAAAGTACTGAAATCTTAGTAATTCTGGAAAAGTGGTGTTTCAGTGAAGGACTGCATACATTTAGGAAGAAAACCAAGGGGATTCCTAGGAAAAGAGAGGGAGCTGCAGGCTTAGTTTTGGGTACCAGGACCTCCCTTGTCCTGGAGGGAGAGAAGACTGAGTTAAATATGGACCCAGCGCACCCAAAACCCTGAGAATCCCAAGTTAGAAGGACCTTGACTCAACGTCAGTGAAGCAGACAGGAGAGAATGACTATATCAGTCTATGTCCACAGAGGTGGTCCTCAGTGGTCATGTGTTCCAGCATACAGGACAGTGTTCTGTCAATCACATACAAATAAACCCTCCCTTCTCTGAATGGCACGCTTCACTGCCATTCAGGGCTGGTCTTGTACCCTTTTCTCAATGTGAGAATCTGAGCATGTTAAAAAGCTCAAGTTACGTGAGGAAGTAGAGGAACGCTCTAAAAGAGGGGGTGACTCTTGCTCTGAGGTCAGAAAGAGGGGGTGACCCTTGCTCTGAGGTCAGAAATGAGCAAAGTCTTCCCTCACCTGAGCTGTGTAACAAACACATTTATTCATGTGACATTTGATTATACCTTTCTGGTGGAGATCATCCCAGGGCTTAGTGTCCCAGTTAATAGAAAGACAGGTGTCACGCTACAATTGTGAAGACACTCTGGGAACAGCCTAAGTAGTCAAGGTCATCTCCACCCTTGTCACCAGGCTTCAGATACACTGATTGTTCTGTTTCTCAGCCAGGCCAAATCCAATCCTGCTTAAGCCCTTGCCATTCTCCTTTGGTGAGTTCTCTCTCTCTCTCTCTCTCTCTCTCTCTCTCTCTCTCTCTCTCTCTCTCTCTCTCACCTTTATGCTGCTATAATCTGTTTGTCACCTTGCCACCACTCCCTGGGCACTGCTATCTCTGGAGACACTTAAGCCCATTTAAGTCTCACTTTCTTTAGGAACAATACAGTCCTCTATCTACCTCTTCACTCCCTGGCAGTGTGCATTTCTGATGTCGCAGCTAATTTTCACAAAGATTATTTGCTTCGGCTTCCATCTCCTTACCTTCCCTTCTAAAAATTGTCCCAGCTCTCCTGTTGGCCCCCAACACCCATGAAACACCCCTCACCGTCAGCCCCTGTTGGCCCCCAACACCCATGAAACACGCCTCACCATCAGCCCCCATATTCTTATATACACTTTTAATCTCTACTTTGCTTGGTCTTTTAGTAATAATTAGAACAATTGGCTGCGCTCTTCTCTGTCCAGTCCTCTCTCTTGCCTTTCTTGACATGATGCTTGTTTCCTACATCCACAATAGGCTTTTACTACTCTTCAACTAAGCTTGTCAATGCTGGCGATAGTGCTCTGCCTCCCACATCCTCTGTTATCTCAGTTCTTGGCCCATAACTCCATCTACTTCATGGTTTTGAATAACATCTACATGCAAACTAAGGGTCTCGTTCAATAGCTTCTGCTCAGATGTGCTCTGACATAGGGATGTCCCCAAAGGGATGTGCATGTCCACAGGCCACCCTTGATCTATTACGTCTTTCTGCCTCACTCTTAATCATTTGGCATTACAGATCTTCTTTATACATCCTCCTGATATAGGGAGAACACAGCAGATCATCTTTGACTCTTTTCATTCCTTAGCTACCGATAACCATCCAAACGCTATGTAAGTAGGCACTGGGTACCCTCTCCATTGGAGATTATCCTATTCTGTGGCTAGCATTGCTTTCTTGCCCTTCACCAAACCCCTCGTACTGAACCTCCTTGCATCCATCTTACCTCCTCCACCTATAACATTTCTGCAGTCAGAGGAGAGTTAACAAAGTGTACACAGGCATAGGGCATATGGCACTCATCTGTTTACAGTCCTTTCATGCTTCCCATGTTGGAGCACTCCTCCTCCGGACATATGCCTATCGTTTCCTCATCTCCCACTTCTTCACTGGTGATAATGGGCACAAGCCTATGTCACTCACCCACTTAAGATACTTCCATGATACCCCAACCTCAGCAGGGCTTAACTTCACTCTCACATGTCTCAGACTCCATTCTCCAGCTTAGAACAACATTTTTAGTTTCTCAGGTTCTCCAGCTCTTTCTCATTTCTGTGTCTAATTACTTAATCATTAAATTTAAATATTCTTTTCTATTCCATGGGAAGATCAATACAATCACAGTGAGTCCTGTTTTCCCTGAATGCTGACTGGGTAGCATATGTGCCACATGTTTGTGAGATACATGATTCACTTATTCAAAAATATTTTAAATGTCTAGCCTGTCTCAGGTTCTATTCTTGGCACTGGTGATACAAACAAACAAACAAACAAACCTCTCCTCTTTAGAAAAGGGAGAACACATCCTGATTAAGGAGCCCCTGTTCCTGCAGAAATGAACAAACAAACAAATAAAAACAAAGTTAAAAATGAAAATATATAATGACTGTAATATATATGGCATGACTTAAAAATGGTATATTTTGTACACTTTGTAGTCATAGATGCTAAGATAAATAGTACTGGGAAAGGAAAACTATGAAATAAGAGGAGGGTAGAATTTTAAAGAAGTTCTCAGGAAAGATCTAAGACAGAAATTTGGAGACGATCTAGATGAGAACAGAGATGAGGGAAACCTAGGTGGAAGTCTGGGGAAAGAGACCTGCAGCAAAGCGGGCAGCATCAACGGCCCCAGCTAGGCATAGCCTGAGTCCTTAGAGTTGATGGGCCATAAGTAGGCATGTGAGGTTAGAGAAGGAGACAGTGAGAGTCCGATGAAAAGAGAAGATACAGAAATGATGCCCATGAGATCTGGTAGGACTGTGGAGAGCAATGGAAGTTACTGGATAGTTTCAGCACAGGGACCTGAGTTTTACCAATTTCACTTAGATTATTCTGTTGTCATTAGACTAAACAGAAAACAAAACAAAACCTAAGAGATAGAGGGCCAGAGTAGGCCTCTGAAGTGATACACCTGACAGGTGATAGTAGTTTCAAGCAGGGTGGTGGCGGAGACTGAATGAGCAGCAGACTTTGGAGGGAGAGATGACAGGTTGTGTGACTAGATGGGACGCTGCAATCTTTCTTTAGAGGACTCAGTCATGATTCTAAAGATCTGGGATTGAACCAAGTCAGTGGATAGGAAGTATTTCCATTAACTGAGATGAAGAAAACTGTTGAAGGAGATGTCTTGAGTGTATTAATTTATGTACTATGCCACAGTGAAAACATCTCATGGTGATCAGAGCTGTACTTTTAAATTAAGTTATCAGTTGTCAGAATGGATGATACAGTTTAGGATTAGTCTCATTCCTTCCAGACACAAGGTTTTGGCTTCATCCCAACTCTCATAGATGCCATAAAGTTGGTCTATGAGGATGTTTTAGTGTAGTCTGTGGAGCCAGGGTTTTAGAAATACTGCTGTCTAGATATTTACTCTGAGCATGATTTTCAAAATTCTAATAAGCCAAACACTCCTGGTTGTGCAGAAGGCTTGGAGCTACTTCTTTCCTCTAAAGCCTCCCAAACTCATAAGTATTAGACAAGGTTTTCTTGGACAGAGCATGTGCCAGGTCCTCTGATAAACCATCTGCTAGGAATCTGTCCCGCTGTAACAATGAGCCAAGATCTCCAGATGGGCCTGGGAAAGGACTCCAGTCTGGATGAAGAAGGCAAGGGATAATAATGGGCACACATTCAAATCATTGTGCCTGGGCCACCAAGGACATCATCAGATAATGTCCTTTCAGGCCTTTTCAAAGTAGCGAAATAGCTATTATTTAAGGATGGGGCACCTAAGCCCAATAAGTCCCTAAAACAAATTCTGTGGGTAATTTGAGGGCAGATGTCACCTTACAATTGAAGTTTTAAAAAAATTACAAAATCCCAACCTGAAAATGGATAAAAGCTTTACCTTCTGTCTATGAGTGGAAAGAAAAATACTTCTTCCCTTAAAATAACTTGCTTGCTAAGGAAAAAGGTATGCAAATTTCTCAGACTCAAGAGTGAGTCTGGGGAAAACAGCCAAGCTTTACAGATAGTCCATCACCCACCTGCAAGGTTTTATGAAAGATCCTGGGTCGATTAAACATTTTAATGCCCTAATTTTCAAAGATTCATCCTTTCCTGCAGGTGCCCACAGAGCCAAGGTTCTGGGTGAATGCTCATGGTAACCTGGACTGTACCCCATTTGCTGTGCCCACCCTTGAATACAACAGTAGTATTTTCTTGTGCTCAGCACAAGAATGCTCAACAGATTACTAGCTGAGATTCTCTGTCTTGAATAAGCTTAGAAGATCAATCGATGATGAGATTTCCAAGCTCTTTATTGCTAACACCAATGAAATGGGAAGAAACTTCCTCAAAGGGGCACCTTGGAGACAATTACACTCATTAGAAGGGTACAGTCAATATAAGCTCACTTTTTTAGCAGTTCTTTCTTCTATAATATGTAGACAATGCTAGAACTTTAAGAATAGAGGGAGAGGTTTGTTAATAAACTTACTAAATGATAAGGCATTCCCTTGTCTTTCTAAGCCTTGAAGAGCAACAGAAACCGTTCCAAATAGAATCTATACCTAGTACTGAAGAGAGAGATGCAAATAGGAATACCTTATGAAAACATTACAATCTGAGAGAGTGGAGTTATTTATAAAATCTAAACTGGACTCTAACAAAACTGGAAATTATTTTATATTAACATATTAGTTAATTTCTATGTGTATGTGTGTATATGTTTGTGTGTGTCTGTGTTTGTGTATGTGTGTGTGTATGTGTGTGTGTGTGTGTGTGTGTGTGTGTGTGTGTGAGGTGCATGCTTCTATATGCACATGGAGATGTATGTGCCTATGTGAAGACCAGAGAAGGGTGTCAGGTGCCCTGTTTGATCATTCTTCATCTTCTTGCCTTTGATACAGGGTCTCTCATTGAACCCGGGGTTCACTATTTCTCAGCTAGGCTAACAGGCCAACAAGCCTCACTCATCCTCCTCCTTTCTCTCTTCTTCCTAAACCCCCAAACTGGGGTTACATGAGCCCACAGTCATCCTGGTTTTGTTTGTTTGTTTGTTTGTTTTGTTTTTATGTGGATGCTAGGGGTCAGAACAGGTCCTTAGGCTTGGGTAACAATTTCTCTTACCCCTTGAGCCATCTTACACCCCCCTCCCTCAAAAAAAAAAAAAAAAAAAAAAGAAAACCCTGGAAATTCTGATCTGCCTCTAGATGTAGAAAGAAGTTCATTAAGAGAGAAAATGTTGCGAGCAAGAACGTTACTTATCTTGATATGCATTAATAACTTGTCTATGCTTGCGGATGGTAGCAAAACATTAGCTCACGGCAGATGCAGGTCCTCTGGGGGCACATGCTAGCTGTATGATCTTAGGCAGGAGAGATTTTTGTGCCTCAGCCTCCTAACCTATAAAGTGGGCCGCCATAGTTCATATTTTAAAGCAAAGTAAAGATTCAATATTTTAATATACACAAAGCACTTTATCTGGTACCTGGAATAAAACAAGTATGTACTGCTTTGGCTGCTGTGGAGTTATCAGCTCATTTCCATAAGCGTGCGTTCTATGTTTATTCTCTCGAAGCACTGGGTTTGAACACGTTCTCCATAGTGCTTAGGGGATCTCAGTGCTTGTTATTAGGAAGACGCCTGTCAAATACAGGCAGGACAGACTATCACAGAGCTCAGGATGGGCACATGCTAAGCCCTGTTGTGCCAGGGAAAAATGACCTGGGTGGACTTGCTGGTGGTAGGATGAAGAGTGATTTCCAACACTGCTTTTTGTCTCATACAGAAACTGAAATGCAGCAGCACTATTCCCACCAAAAGAAATAAAAGTCAAATGATTTCGCCATCGAGGCATGAAGTCAGAGAACCACATGAATTACTATATTAGTTTATCCCTAATTTGCTGATGTCCAGGATGAATACAGCACATTTATTTTTTTGTTTTGATGTTTTATTAGGATCAGCTACACGGAATTGCACATTTGTGGGTCAAATAAGATATAATATCAGCACTTTTCATAGAGGTCATTTTATAACATGCCCTGGACCTTGGTATTCTAAGAGCTGCACTTTAATTGTTATTTTTTTTCATGCTTTGTGCTCTGTAGGAAATTTATTAAAGGGCATGTTTTAAAAGATGTATGTGAAATAAAGACATTTCAGGGCTGACCTTGGACTGCATAAAGATCGAGTTTGCATAAAAACTCCCAACGATTTTGTCTCATTCATACACAGTGCTGCTAAAATTGGATGTGCCTTCTGAGAACACCTATTTCAGACCCTCCTGGTGATGAGTTAACAGGGGTCCTGAGGGGTGAATTTATTTACCCATGGTCACAGTTAGAAAGGATCTGAGTCAAAAATAGCTCTCCAGTCCCTCAGCCCCTATTCAGTTTCTCTTGTGTGAAAATCGAATGTCTATTGTCTGGAATCTTGTCAGGCTTGGTTCATAAGGAAGTCACAGGCATGGTGTCAAATACCTGGGGTGTGAGCAGGTGAGATCTGAATTGAATGCTGGAATACACTTTGCTAGAGTCTTTAAACAGAGGCTTGATTCCGGACAGAAGTCATAACGAAAATAATCATCTATGTCTAAGAATGCTTAGACCTCTCAGATGAGTGACACTTGAAGACAAGAAATATGGAGAGAGAGAGAGAGAGGGCAGGACAGGCATCTCGGTTGCTCACATGCAAGGTGTCTGTCTGTCTTACAAAACTGCACACAGAAATGCTGGAAGTCTTTTCCCGCCAGAGGAGAGGTGTCTGCCCCGGAGGGTTCTCACTGCCTGAGCTGGTAAGAGAGCCATCTTTGCTCCGGTGCTTTGCCAAGGAGAGGGCAGGCTGCAGAAGTGGCACAGCTTCTGCGACAGACCCCGTTTCTGGCTCCAGACATACAGGCACCTTCCCCACCAGAGGAGAGGTGTCTGCCCAGGAAGGCTCTCACTGCCTGAGCTGGTAAGGGAGCCATCTTTGCTCCAGTTCACCTAGGCTCCAGTCTGC
>NC_034593.1:99273330-99277657 GCF_900095145.1 Mus pahari | reverse complement strand
AGAAAGAAAGAAAGAAAGAAAGAAAGAAAGAAAGAAAGAAAGAAAGAAAGAAAGAAAGAAAGAAAGAAAGAAAGAAAGAAAGAAAGAAAGAAAGAAATGCTGGAAGCTGCAGAGACACAGGTGGGATGTCATCACCACTGAGAGGTGAGCTTTCTTCCAACCGTTTTCCAAGTTTCCCACTACTGTCTTCAAATGGGAGAATGTAATGAGTTTTCCAGTAAAAGGCATTATGAAAAAATAACTTGTATTGATTGACCTAAGCCTGGGTAGGTGAACCAGTAACTGTATTGAAAAAACAAAACAAAACAACTAACAAATAATAAAACCATTCTTATTCAGATTTGCTTAAATCAATCAGTGAGTGGTCCTAAAGTAGAAGATGGTCTCAGTTCTCCTGAGCTAGACACAGGAGATTGGGGTCCCTTCAGATGGTAATATCTACAAGATCTTACCATCTAACATAAATAATCTAACATAAAATGGTGTAATATTGGCATGTATCCTAGAAACATCATTCCACATACTTTAAAGCATTCCTAGATTATTCATAATACCAAATACAGTATAAATACTATGTGGGTAGTTGTCCTTTCTGATGTAGAGAGTAATAACAAAAAGAAAAGTTTGTTCATGATCCGAACAATCATATTTCTTTATAGGTATATAGTTTTTATGTCAATGTCCTTATATATTTATTCATTCAACAGCAAACATCTACTAAATACATATTTTTATTAGAAGTTCATTAAAACTTTGCCACTAATTTGGACAGCCAGCAACGAATGAATTAAAACTGTCTTAGAGAACTAAAAGCAAATTCATTTGTTTGTTTGTTTGTTTTTGTTGTTGTTTTGTTTTTTTTCAAGACAGGGTACCTCCGTGCAGCTCTAAGAATGCGAAAGTGGAAAATAGAGGCTAGTGATCAGCCAACAGGTATTTAAGGCAGTGGCTGTGCCAAAGCTTACTCCAAAGCTTCTTCGCTGATAGATGTTTAAGTTCATCCTGAGTTTTCAGGCTGACAGGTGTCCTTGCAATGACCACTTTCCTGGCTCTGTGCTTGTGTACATCCATGAATATGTTTCCAGGGTAATTCCTTGATGCTGAATTCCAGAGTCAGAGCTTGTGGACGTTTGACTGCTTTTCATCAAATGTATTCTAAAAAGTTTATTTCTGATGATTCATACCCTTAAAATATTGTTACTTGTGAGCCCATGAGAGTGTGTGTGTTTGTGTGTGTGTGTATAAATACACACACATATACATATATGATCATTATTTATAAATGTATGTTATGTACATATGTAATTTCAGAGCAATGTTCTAAGAACACATAAAGATACAGAATATTTTAATGACGCTATATTTCTTTCAAATTTATAAAACGCTGTTATTTTTACAATTTGTATGATGTCACACAAAACAAAGTCTGTACAAAACTCATCAGTGAAACACAAGACGACAAAGCACTGTCTTGCTCAAGAAGGAGTACATCTGTCTTCCTCTCATTCCAAAACTTCCCTGTAGTCCCAGAAGCCGAGCTTCCTTTCCTCTGTAGGAACAATTTCTTTGTAGATGGAAACTCAGAGAAATGAAGTTCTTAACAGCTGTTGGCTTTCTTGAATATGGGAGACTCTGTTGGAGTCCTTGCACACCATGTGCGTGAAGGAGCCCTGGATGCTGAGGATGCTTTGCCTCCCTTGGAACTGGAGTTATAAGCACTTGTGAGCCACCATGTTGATACTTGGAACCAAAACCTGATTCTCTACAATAGTACTATATACTTTTAACTTCTGAGCCATCTTTCTAGCTCCAAACTGATTAATTTGGTTTTTTTGTTTTTGTTTTTTTAACCCAGGATCCTCTTCCTCCTGAAGTTCCAAGAGGATGTCTATGACCATTCATGCTAAAATTCTATTTAGTGATATAGAATAGGAAAATCCTGAAAGGGAACAAGATGTCAAAGCAGATCTCAGCAGATACTAACCAGGTGGGTTGATCAAGGACAAACAAATTACTCCAGAGGTGTTATGACAGAACAGTGACCTACCATGTCTAGTGACAGACAGAATCAAGGGATCTGGTTCTTAGCCATGGGAAATCCCAACCTGCCCTTGCCAACAGATGGGCAGAGAGAAGAAGGCAAGCTTCTGCCTACCCTGTGCCAGAGGGAAATCTTGTTAATTCCCAGCACAAATCATTCCACATAGACTTTTCGCATTATTGAATGCCATTTCTCTGATTAAAATGGCTTGAATTGTTTTTCTCATTAGAATCATTTGATATTTAGAATGCTGTGACATTCAGTAAAAATGCTAAAGTTGAACGAGGGAGAGGTACTATCCAATTTAATTTATTTAAGAAGACTAGGAGTCTCTGTGTAGGCATCATCAAATTTTATGTGCTCTTCAATTAATTTTCCTAATGACAATGCTTTATTTTATTTATTTATTTATTTATTTATTTATTTATTTATTTTTTGCCGGATGGCTCTTGACAAGAGCACTGAGTGTTGATTCATAGAATATTGTGACTACATTAATAACCTATGCCCTTATATCTTTAGAAAGAAAAAGTATAAAATAGACATTGAAATACTCAAGCCAAGTGATTTTCCCTTGAGTGGGCACTTACTATCTTGTTAACCTTGATGTGGAACTTATACAGAGCCTGAATGTACCCTACAGAGTAAAATATTCCACTTCAGGCACATTTGCTGCAGGAAAGATATCACTAACAATGGGGATTTTGTCTTCCATCTACACTTAGATCCAATGTCCAGAGCAGGCCTTTTTTGTTGGCCCTTGGGTCCATTCTCTACCTTTCCCAGACTGGGGATCTATGAACAAGTCCTCTGTCAACGCTGCATCACTTGTGGGGCTTGTGACTTCTTTGGGATCCTCACCAATGCATTACATGTACATTCTATCAAACAGCATGGAGTGTAATCCCACAGACATACAAGAAAATCACCATTTTCCCCATAATTCAATCTCAAAATATAAACACTTGAGGACTAGGTAGTTTATTTGTATTTTGTTGAAAAGATTCTTGAATTGCCTTTCAGAGATGTTTACATTTTACAAACTATTATTCTTCATTATTTGCTGTCCTTCCAAGTTCTAATCCTAGAGATGGATAATTAGATCCTGAAATACAGGTTTGCTCTCAAGCAAGGCAAAGGGTGATATAAAAGAAATGTCAAATGACCATGAATGATGATTTGATGTTGCAGAACAAGTAATAACTCAGCAGAATCATGTACAATGCAGAAAGTATAGTTAATGTCACCAGCAGGGATTTTTTTTTAACCTTTGCCTCTTTAAAATAACTATGCTAGATGCTTTGACTGAGGTTATTGGTAATTTTCACTCTGGCATCTGATAAAACACTAGACATTTTGTTGGTCTTTCCAATGTTTAGCAACTTGACACAAAAAATAAACAAAACTGTTTGTAACTAGGGATGGTAATACCTATCTACAGTTCCAGCTCATAAGAGGCTAAGGCAATATGATCACCAACTTGAAGCAAATATATTTCAAACAGAGCAACACCTCAAAGTTTAACTGAGGAAATATTTGATACATACCCTTCTCCTTATTACCAGCCTCAAAAATAAGAGTAAACTGTGTTGCTATATTTTTCATATGATAATGGATAAGACTACTGTAGAGTCATTGGGTATAGGAGTTAATGAAGGGTATGGGTATTTTTCATGGATGATTTCAGTAGCGGGGTGAGTGTGTCATTCAGGGAGGGACAGTCACCATGAGCACTAGGAACTAGCGGATTAATTTTAGGAATTAGACTTCAAGCCACAGCACATATAAGGAGCTGGGGAGAGAAGTTGAAAATGAGTCAATCAGCTTACAGCAGTAACAAGAACTGACTGACATTCAAGAAGATTGTGTATGGAAACATATTTGTTGCCTCTGTAACACCACCTCTGAGAATCCGCAGAGGACTATGAGGTCCAGCCACTGCCTTTGATCCACAAACTAATGAGCAGAAAGAAGAGCTAAAGGAAGGTGGGGAAAAGTTCAAACTTACTGGGCTCCTCTGTACTTAGTGCACTAGGAGACCAAGACCAAGGGAACAACCACTGTTTCCTTGCTGGCTTCCAATCTCATGCAAGTATCATATGTTTTCTTTTGGAGCCTGAAAACACATGGAGAAAAGAATTCTGGGAAATGTGTTGCCTAAAGTAACCAAAACAATGAAGCATAATACAACATGAGTTATTGTGTTGGGCAGGTATCTTAGTCAGGGTTTCTATTCCTACACAAACATCATAACCAAGAAGCAAGTTGGGGAGGAAAGGGTTTATT